>NC_051205.1:281742-581742 GCF_015220075.1 Falco rusticolus | reverse complement strand
ATCATCTGCGGTCCCCCCGGCACCCTCTTCCCCTGGGAGTGAGCAGCGGTGCTGGAGGGTGCCAGGGACCACATCCATGTCCCCCCCAGCAGCAGTACAGGGCCAGGGACCACCTCCGTGTCCCCCTGAGCAAGCAGCAGTGCCAGAAGGTGCCACGGGGCCACCTCCGTGTCCCCCCCAGCAGCAGTACAGGGCCAGGGACCACCTCCGTCACCTCCCAGCAGCGGTGCTGCTGCCACAGCCACCACGGTAGAGCAGACCCGTGAGGTGCCAGCAGCACAGCTCACCTGGATGGAGAATGGCTCCGGCTGGCACCACAGCTCCTCGTCCCTGCTCACGGTGACGGGTCCCCCCTTGGCGATGCTGCCACCCACAAAGACCTGCAGGAGACCGAAGGTCTGGGTGGCTGAGGCGGCAAGGAGGGGCTGATCCCGTCTGTCCCCAAGAGATGGAGGAAAAGCACCAGGATGTGACCAGGAGCCCCCCGCTGCCTCACCTGCCCCACCAGCCTGGGCTTGCGGGTGTCGGAGATGTCGTACTGGCGGATGTCTCCGTGCAGCCAGTTGCTGAAGTACAGGAACCTGTCGTCCAGCGAGATGAGGATGTCGGTGATGAAGCCTTGGGGAGGGTATGACAGAGCTGCGCAAACCACCGGCGGCAACGGCAGCACCCGGGGGAACCCGGGAGCCCCTCAGCACCTGGACTGACCTGGCATCTCCGGGAGCAGCCACCCCTCCACTTTCTTGCTGGGGACTTGGATCACCTTCTCAGCTGCCCAGTCTCCTTGCTGCGGGAGGTGTGGGACAGAGCACGGCCCCAGGGGGCTCAGCACACGCAGGAGAGGCAGGATAAGACCTGATGCTGGGGCCAATGCTGTGTGGGCACATCCACCACTCCTAACCCCTAGGGCTGTAGCTCTGCTGCTTTGCCAGCCACCTCTGGCTCTGCAGAGCCATGGGGAGGATGGGCTCTGGGGCTGGAGGGAGGGTGTTTGGGGCCAAAAACTCATCTAATTTTCCAGCCAGATGAGCTGGTTTGGTGAAAAATGTTCTCTCTGCTCACCCAGTTCACCATTACACACAACAACAGACACCGAGAAGAACATTGCTTGGGCTTTTGTAAGTCCGCAACAAAGGCATAAATAAATCTTTAAATTAAATCATTTTAGCCTAAACTGCTGCCAGTCAGGACAAGTCCTGTGGTGAGATTCCCCCAAGCCAGCTCATGTTCTGGTGCAGAGGCAGCCGCACGGCACAGGGAGGTGGCGTGGACCAGAGGTGGGCTGGGAGGACGGTGGGGGATGCGGGAAGCGGGATGCTGCGTGGCGGCACGCGGCTTGGTCAGCTGAGGGGCAGCACCCCTTTCCCTCGAGCCCCCGGTGTACGGGATGCACGTACCTCGGTCTTGTAGAAGCGGTGGATGGCACTGCTGATGGTGCAGCCCACGTAGCCCTCGGCAGCGTCGGGGTTGTGGAGGAAGCGGATCTCCAGGGGGGCCGCATCCTCGCCCACGTCGATGGCCTGGACGTAGGTGTGAGTGGTCCAGTCCCAGACATTGAGGCGGCGGCCGTAAAGCCCTGGGGCAGGGCAGAGCAGGGGTCACAGGAGATGCTGCGAGGCGCAGGGTCTCGGGCAGATGTGCTATGGTTCAGGTGAGCTCGCAGCCCCTCGAGCTCCGCAGACCCCCTGGTCTCCACACCAGCACACACCAGTTGCTTTGGACCTTGGCAAAAGCCACGGGAAGATGCCCAGCGTCCAGTGGGGACCATCCCACTGGGACAGGGCTGGGAAGGGCGGTGTGACCTCTGGGCGGGAGCTGGGCTGAGGCAGGGCCTCATCCTTCGTCCCTACGGCTAAGACCCAGCCCCACGTCCAGCTCAGCACCAGCGTTCAGGGGCTGCCTTGGGCTGAACCTCTGCCGCTCACATCTGAAGTGCATTCAGGTGGGCTGGGCTGGCCTTTTTGAAACCCATGGGATGCGTAGGAATTGGTGTGGAATTCATCTTGGACAGGTCCTCTCTGCCTGTTAGTGCCAGTTCTCACCAGCAACAGGGTAGGCTGGAGATTTGGCTGCCTTGCGGTGCTGCTCAGCATCTCTCTCCCGGAGTATTTAAACCGCTGTTTACTCACCTTTCTTCAGATCATTCGGGTCAAATCCATACCCCAGGCATTTTGGGATCCCCCACTCGGTGCTGATCAGGACATTGTGGCGTGGCTGGTACCAGAAGTCGTAACCCATTGGGGGGATCTTGTCCCCTTTCTCCCAGTTCCCCTTAATCTCAAAGGTCTCGCCATCCAGCAGGATAAAGCCGCCTGATGCAAAAACAAAACCACGTTGGTGGAGAGGAAACCACCCAGGTCAACCGTTTACACATTGTAAAACAAACAGCAACAGACAGATCCACCGCTGCGGAGCAGGCTGCTGGAGGGGCTGGGGGACCTGGATGAAGCCCCCAGGACAGCTCTGGATGGGGGGACTGTTCCTCCTGCCCCTCTCCCCGGGGGACTGGGGTACCTTTCCCGCTGCCGGCCGGGTCTCCCAGGGTGCTGATCATGATTTCACCACTGCCCAGGCAGTGCGAGGTGTGGGGGTAGCCCAGGTTGCACTTCCAGAAGACGTCCTCCGAGTTGACAACCTGCCGGCAGGCCACAGGAACCGTCACCATCACGTCCCTCGTGCCAGGCGGTCCCGGGTGAGAAGGCTGCTCGTGCCACGCTGGACGCAGGTGCACAGGCCGGTTGTCAGCCTGTGGCCGGCTCCTGCCTGACCTCAAGACGGGACTTGCCACGCAGCCAGGGGTGGTGAGCGTGCTCGGTCCTGCGTCCCCTTGCGTGTCGGCACACGGGGCGCCCTGAGGAACCAGCTGCCAGCCACCAGTGGGGCCCCCACACCCAGGCTCAGGGCAAGTGGCACACGGATGCCCAGGGCTCCTCCGGAGACACACGGCACGGGCGAGGCACGGGCTGTGCACCCACCGGGCAGTGCCATGCATGGTGCCCACCGAGGAGAACTCAGTGTTCGCACACCAGCAGGAGAACAAGCACCTTCCACAGCCTTCCCATACTGCCACCAAGGCGCTGCAGAGCTCTGACACACCCCGAAGCCTCTTTGGCTGGCTCTCCCACAGCCAAAAGCCACCACCCTGGTTGTCCGGGGTACCGGCACCGCCTCCCGGGTACCTTGAGAAGCCTGGGAGCCCGCAGGTCGGTTCCCACGTCCACCACGTAGATGCGGGAGGAGACGAAGCTGGGCAGGATCAGGCGGTTCCGCTTCTTGGTGGCGTCCCCGAAGCAGCTGCTGCAGGTGTTCCAGCCCGAGTGGTGCAGCTCATCCCCCAGGTTGGGCATGGGCAGGCGGTGGATCACCTGCAAAGCCCCCAGCCCTGCCTACACCAGTCTCTCCTCTGCCGAGCACAGGACCGCGGGCGGATCAAGATGCTCAGCGCGCTGCAGACATCACTAGAGGGCCAGGATGCCTCTGGCGAGTCTCACCCCGCGGAGGGGAGTGGCGTGACAGGGGACATGAAGGATGGGGTGTGAAGCGGATTTTACGTGCATTTTGTAAGCACAGGGAGGCTCAGAGCCTCGGGGAGAACTGGGCAAGCACCAGCCTTCGGTACGGAGCCGGCAGCTTTGGGAGCACGAAGGACCAGCACCGAGCTGCTTCCCAGGCCAGTTTAGTCCCGAGATAAAGCCTTTGGTACCTGGCAGTAGTGCGGAGATTTGGGGTCGACATCCACAGTGGCCAGAAAGTCAGGTTTCTTCCTCCCAGTGTTCCTGTAGATGCAGGGCACGTACACAATCTCCTCCCGGGGACCTTTCAAGACAGAAACGTTGCGTGAGCATCGGCAGAACCACCTATGACAAAACAAGCCCCTTGCAGGAGTCTCCGGTCAGGCCCGATCGCCCTCCCGGGGAGCTGACGGGTTCCCCCATGCGTGTGGGGCAGCTGGATCTCCATCTCGGCCACACCAGAGGCACCAGGCTGGGCTCTGTCCTGCGGGAGTTGGGGCTTATTCGGATCCCCTGCCCTGGGGAGGGATCTCTGGGCCTCAGAGTCCCTAAGGAAGTCCACGGCTTTGGGATCACCCTGTGCCTGCGAGGACGGGCCAGCCCTTGCCCAGCCCTATCAGTCAGGAATCAAACCACACTGGGCCTCATTTCCATTGCAGCCACACAGGAGAAGCCTTGAAGCACCGGAGAAGTGCTTGCCAGATGGAAGCCAAAGGCAGAAAGCCCCCCCCAGCCCCTCGCCATCCCCCTGTCTTGCCGAGCTGTGAAAATCTACCATGGTGTGAGAGCTCCCTGCCTACAGGGATCCCACTGGGAAGGGAAGGGCTCAGCCCCAGGGATGTCCCAGCACTGCACCAGCTGCTAAGAAAAAAATCAACTCCATCCCAGCTGAAAGCGGGACAGAGTGGCAGGTCTGCCACGCTCCCTGCTGCCCCAGCTGGAGCCGCTGCCTGTGCTGCCTACACTGCCCCTGCTGCCTGCACTGCCCGTGCTGCCCAGGGCAGGCAGCACCATCGGCTTTGCTGGACTGATCCAGACCCCAGCGAGCCTCCTCGGGGCTGCAGAGGTGGTACCGCTCCAGGCTGTGCCAGGATAAAGCGCTGCCAAAGTGAGGGCTGGTGGGGAAGAGCTGGCTTAGGAAATGCTGAGGAAGAGAAAGCAAGTGGGAAGCAGGGACAGAGAGGGGATTTGGGACCTTGGGGTCTGATCCAAACCCCAGCACCCAGGGCACACCGAGGAGCTTCTCGCCAGCTGCTTGGAGCCTGACCTTCCAGATGTCTGTGTGGAAGAGCTTGCTGGGTGCCAGAGTTACTTGGCACCACTGAAGCAACCAGACAGTTCCCAAGGGAACTTGCCAGAGTGGCAGAGTCAGTGGGATTTGTGCTATTTGCTATTAATTTTAAATCACTGTCCAGCCCTGCCAACACGCGGGGATGTTTTGAAGACTCATCTCTTCATTGTTTTCTTGGTTCAAAGACGTTTCAGGGATCGGAACCACAGATCATGATCAAGCTCCAGAGCTCTCCAGGGTTTCAAGGATGCGTTTGCTAAGCCCTAGAGAAGAGGATTAAGGGAGGGATAGCTGGAGATGATGCATTCATCAGTCTCTGCACATCAGAGCACCAGCGTTTCGGCAACACAGCAAGAAGGATTCGCAGGCAGTGTCCAGACTTGTAAGGAAGCAGCCCGGGAGGCTGTTTTTTATACAAGGAAGTTTTGCCATGTTGTGTTCCCAGCCATCAGGAACAGGGTGCAATGGAAAATCAGGATTATTCCCCTTCCCTCCCTGTGTTTAGCTCCTGTGGTGGCATTGTGGGGCTATAGCAATACAGTCGCCTCTGAGAAACTCAAAAATCCCATTTGGTTTTGCACAAGGAAGCCACAAGTGTCTTTTCTGCAGGTTATGACCCATCCCAAGCCATCGTGAAACCTAAGAAGGTTTGTTCTGACACCAAGCTGTCATTATGCGATTGATGTTTGACCTCAGGACAGGCCAGAAGCGAAACCATCACGAAACCATCGCTTCCCTAATGCTTGCTGGGAGCCTCCTTGGAGAATGGAGTTAATTGATAATGCCCTCTGGAAAGCGTTGTTTTAATCATCATCTAAATCATGGGCAGCACAGGGCTCTTCCCTGCCTGCCCAGGATTTCAGACTTGCCTTTCATCGCATCCACAGGCGAGGCGAAGCCAGGACCACACGCTCCACACTTTTCTGCATTGAGAAGAACAGAAACAAACAGAAATGAGATGACAATGGGTTCTTTTAATCCCCTTTTTTACAAAGGAGCTGCTCACTGGAGTGGCTGCACATGATCCCACTCTATGGCAATGGTCAAGGCGAACCAGGATGCATCCAAACCGTCCCCAGAAAGGGGCTCTGGGCAGCCAGTGATGCCGGTGGCATGTTCCCAGCACAGAAAGGTGCAAGGGAAGAGCTGCGTGTCTCTGCTTTGCCTCCCACCGTGTCCCTGTGGAGGAGAGCAAGGGTGGTTCAACACACGCAGGGGCATCGCCAGGCTCGCACGGCCTCAAGGAGATGCTGGGAGCTCTGAGGTTCTTCTGCAAGGAGGAGGAGGAGGGGAGGCAGTGAGGAAGAAAAAGGCAGCATGGCCAGGCTGCTGTTCCAGGGGCAGAGGGAGGGAAAAGGATTCTCCTGGGAGCAGAGTGGGGATCAAGCATCCCTGTGCTGCGGGGCTGGGCTCTGCAGCTCCTCCTGACCCTCTTTGCTGTGCCATGGTTTGGGGGCACTCATGCAAAGCTTTCGCACAGAAAGCCCTGTTTCCACCCAAGACGTTGGGTGCTCGAGGTGCAGCCACCTTGCCAGCTCCTGGGAGTCCCTGCCATGCCGCCGCGGGTCTCTGGGGCACGTCGGACCCTGCCAGCCTTGTTCTCCAAGAGGCTTTAAAACTGCTGAGAGAATTTTCTTACTGTGGTTAGGAAACAGCCTCCACCACCACAAGGATATTTTTTCCCCATTTGCAATGGCAAGTCTGAGGGGAGGGAGGGAAACCCCCAGCTAAATCGTAGGACTTGGCTTTGCTGCATCAGCTTCTTATTTGTTTTTATTCTTAATTGTTTTATCACTTGTGTCCCTGATCCTCCAGGGAAACGCTGCTGCCTGAAGCACGGACAAACAACCCTTCCAGCCAGCTTCTCCTTATATTACTCCTGCAAAAACACCCCATCAAAGCCAGACTTTACGCTACGGACTGCCGGCTGTGGTGCATCTGACCACAGCAAGCGCAGCCTGCACAAGCTGCAGCTGAATAAAGGAGAGAATAGTCAGAAGGTTTTTAATCATCAGTCTATCTAAACGTTTCGTGCTGCTTTTAGTAGCTTGAGAAAAGAAACCTTCTCCTGGCCAGAGGAGACACCGCGTTCATCCCCACATTTCTTTTTATTTTATGCTTTCTGGGTGTCAGAGTAACAAAACCACAAGACCCAGCTGCAATTGAGTTTCGGAGGACGCCGGAGCAGAGCCCGCGGCCAGGAGGCAGCAGCAAGGCACTGACAGTCCCAAGCACCTTCCCCCAGGAGCAAGCCGCGGTCGACGGAGATTCCTTACCTGTGCTGGATCTCGCCTGCTGTGGAGCCACAGAAGGAGATGGTCCCGCCTGCATTACGCCTGCTGGGAGTAAGTCAAGAGAGAAGGTGCAGCTCCACAGGGATTCAGATATATGGGGAGCAGGATGGGGAGAAGGAGGGTTTGGGAAAAGGATGCCAAGGGGAGGATCCACACACCTTGGGGTGTGGGAGGTACCAGGGCAGCCTTGAGCGTCTTCCAGCTCTGGAAACATGCAGGGAAGCAATTTCAGTGCTGGCAGAACCTCCTCCCCTCCCACAGGGGAAGGGGCCGGGGCTGCTTCTGCACTCCACAATGCACGTGCTCTTCCACACAGGAAAAGCAAGGGCTGGGAGTCATCAAGGGAAAGCAGGCTGCTCCCCTCCGATCCCGGGCTAGAAGCAGCATCTCAAGTCTCCCCATGGGGCTGACGGAGTGCCCCGATGAGGGACGGGCAAGCACTGCATTCCCAACCACAGAAATAATTTTATGAGGTTGCAGATGTTAATCACAACTGAAAATGAAAAGTGAAGACTGGGTGTCTTTTAATTGCAGGATGACTGTTTACTGCGGGATGTTAATTTGCTGGCTGGGAGGAGGGCAGAAGCAACGTGCCCGTTTTCCCCATGACACGTCTGACTTAGTCAGTGCCTGCTGCTGCTGTGGCTGCGAAGTCGGGCGTCACAGGCTTGGTTTTAAGGGCTGTGCATGGATGCTCAGCTTTCGCAGGCACATCATGTCTGGCAGGCTGCTGCTGTGTCCTCTCCAGCATGTGCCCTGGAACCAGCAAGCTCGGTCAGTCGGTCACCGCCACCAGAGGCTCTCAGCCCCTCACACGTGAAGGCTGCCAGCAAAATGATCGATGGCCTCGGCTCAGGCTCTCCTGCACTCACATGCTTGTATTTGATGCTCAACCCTGTGGGTCTGCAGCGTGGTGCTCAGCACAGCTCCTGTGTCCCACCTTGCCTCCGACCAAGGAAAGCTGCTCCAAGAGGTCATAGGGCTTAAATGCAAAGGACAAGACATGTATGAGCAGCAGCCCGGCTTCACCTGACCTCACACACCTTCCACAGAAATGTCTGCTGCAGCTCAGCAGAATTGCCCTGAGAGGGTTGACTCCCTTAGGGAAGGGGGGTGATGCAGCAGTGCTTCTCCACATGGACAGCTCTTGGAAGCTGCAAAGGGCTTGAGGGTGCTGGTGCCAGGGAGAAGCACGTCCTCCCAAGAACCGCTGGAGGGAACAGTCGGAGCAGCCAAGGCCAGCCACCCCAACTCACCGCCTCCCCACACCAGGTGCATGCGGCCGCCGCAGCCACACCGCATCCCACGTTCCCGGGATAACTCACGCGCAAGCACGTGGAACGGCCCCCGCTCCCTGGAACGCGGCTATCGGGCCCCAAGGACCCGGGACAGCCCTTGGGGGGGTGGACGAGCTGGCTGCTAGTGGCAGAGACACGGCGGGGGCAGAGCAGGGCCTGGCGGTGGGTCGAGGGTCTGGGTCACCGCTGCAGCACTGCCCCTTGACCTTCACGGCCCCACGCAGCCCTGAGCCCCGGCCGAGCCCTCGCCTCGCTGTGCGGCCACCTGCAAGTCAGGGAGGGCGGAGGGAGCACCAGGGTGCAGCACCTCTGCCGAGACACCCGCTGTGGAGGGTCTGCAGGGCGGTGAGAGCAGGTGCCTTCCAAATCCACCTCACCAGCAGGGACGCCCCCAAGGAGACCCTCCATCGAGCCACACTGGGGGGCCAGACCGCGGTACCACGCTCAAGCCATGCGTCAGGGACATCTCTCAGCTCCTGACACCCAAGACCTCGTCCAACATCAACCTCCCCAGGCAGCGAGAAGCGGCTGCGAGGAGGCAGCTCCTCCCCGACCTCTCTGACAGCTCGCTGGAGCTGTGGAACTGCTCCAGAAGGGATTGGTTTCCTCCTGGGACCATTAAGGGTGCACAGAAGAGCTGCAGCAACATGTTGGGCTGCAAAAAGTGAGAAGAAGGAAAGTGAAGATCTTTTCTTCCAAGGTAAGTATGTAAAACACTAACATTTATGATCATTCACATTATACCCCGATGTCTGCATCCTCTGGGTTGCAGGAAAACTAACAGGCACTCCTGGCAGCCCAGTGCTGTGGGCTTAGGGAATTCTGAAACCCTGACCAGAACACTGCCCACTGCTGAAAAGAGCTTAGAAAGGCTTTGGTGAAACAAGACGCATGAAGATGTAGCTGATGCGAAGGACAATTTTATTCATGTTTAAAGCAGAAGACAGGAGCAAACCGGTGTCAGGAAGCAGGCACTTCTTTCCAAACCCAAGCGCGTGACAGCCCTGGAGGGACGACACGGGGTGGCCCCAGCACTGAGAAGCCAGCCAGGAGGCTCTCGTGCCGCGGGAAGAGTGTCCAGGAATGACCTGGCTGAAGAACAGTAACGCCGACAACGTGGGTGCTTCCCCTCCTTCTGAGGCACCGCACGCTGCACAGCTCTGTACCACAGCAGCTGCCCCGGCTCTGCTCCGCGCCTCGGGCCCGGGGACCGCTCGGCACTGGGAACAGCGCTGACCACGTGCCCTGTGCCTCCGTGCACTGCTCTGCCTGACCCAGCCCCGCACGGTGACGCGGAGCTCCCGCAGCTCCTGTCAGCAGAAACCCAGACTCCAGCAAGGCGTGGGGACCCCCGAACCCAACGATCCTACGCTGCTCCCTGACGGCTGCACCACAGAAGAGAGAGGAGGAGGGAGCCTGTCGCAGGGCGCCTAGGCCAAGATATCGGAGGTGGAGTCTCCGGAAGCGAAGCGGATGTCATGGGCAAGGCAAGGCCTGTTGAGTTCCTTCCCAAAATCCACCAGGAAGTTCTTGTTCACGCACAGGCCGCCCTTCTCAGTGTCCACGTCAATCTGCAGCATGACGGAGCCTTCCCTGCGAGGGAACAAGAGCGCAGCGGTCACAGGCAAGCAAGCCAGGGCCCTGTTCCGGGGCTCCTGCCCGCACCTCCCCGTTCCGTATGGAGGAGGAGGCCGGCTCCTTCACATCTGCTCTTCCGCAGGGAGGAGGGCGCGGAGGCTCCCTTCCAGCGGGGCCACACGCCCGCGCTCACATCTTTTCCCTGAATGCTCGATGGACGCGGGCGAACCGCCGGGAATGACGTGGCAGGCGGGCTGGAGCTTGGCTCTGCGCTGGAGAGAGACCATCGCCCGCTCTGCCAGACCAAAACCTCTGGGGGGGACACCTGGGGAGGCGCTGCCAGAGCGGCCTGGCCTGGCTGCCGGGGCTCCACGGGCGGATCCTCTCCGCCTTCCCGGCTGGAGCGCTCCCGGGCTCTCCCGAGCACAGGCCGGGCACTGCGGCTCCACACAGGCAGCAGCTGCACCTCACTCGGCCAGGGGCGCCGGGGTCAGGCGCACGTGAGATCCCGCCCGAGGAAGCTGCGGGGACCACGTTAGGAGGCCCCGTCCCCTGCAGTCACAGAGGTGTCCTCAGAGCCCCCCCAGCGAGGCGCCTTTCCCCTTTGGAACGCAGGGGCCGTGCAAAAGAGGCCTCGCGCCTGCCCAGCGCTTCTCACCTGACCAAGTTCGGGTAGAACTGCTTGTCCCACGTGCTGTAGAAGGAGTTGGTGACGTACAGCCTCTTGCCGTCCACGCTGAGCTGCATTTTACTGGGGCCGCCGTACACTCTCTTGCACTGCAGGCACAACAGACAGCCCTGGCGTTACTGGCTTTTCCCGCAGCAGCCAAGCACAAGCCGGAGCAGGGAGCGGGCCGCAGCGGAGCAGAGCGGCTGCCTCCCCTGCCAGCGCAGGCAAGCGGCCAGCAGCTGCGGGCACACGGGCCGCTGCAGCGGAGACCTGCCCCAGAGCCCGCGGGCAGGGAATTTGCCGAGCAGAGCCCAAGCGCAAAGGACACCAGAGGGCAAAGAGGCCACGGAGCTCACCTTGACCACCAAGGGGTCCGGCTGGCACTTCAGCTCTTCGTCTCTGCACACGGTGACGGGTCCCCCTCTGAGGATGCTGCCTCCCACAAACACCTGGAAGCGAGGCAGGGGGAGACACGTGGCCTTGTCACGCGGCCACCGCCAGACCCTCCTAAGGAACGCAGCGGTGCCAGCCCTTCCGCTCCCGCCTTACCTGCCCCACCAGCCTGGGCTTGCAGGTCTTGGAGAGCTCATACTGGCGGATGTCTCCGTGCAGCCAGTTGCTGAGGTACAGGTACTTGTCATCCGTCGAGATGACGAGGTCCACCGTGAAGGCTAGGGCACACAAACAAAAAGCTCCAGAGAAGGCAGCGCCCACAGAGAACGCGCCTCTCCCTGCCACCCTGGACGTCGTGCCTATGGTGCACGAGAGCCGCCCGAGCGCGCAGGCTGCAGCTGGGGCAGCGGTGCCTCCTCGGGGTGCGCGCAGCCCCTGCCCCCTCCGACAAGCCTTCTGCCATCTTTGCGCGGCACAGCGCCGCGGGTCAGTGAGGGGTCTCTGCCGGGCTGCACGACACAGTGCTACAGGAGGGAATATATAAAAAAAATAAACACCCCTCGGGGCACACAGACCTGGCATCTTGGGCATAATCCATCCTGTCACGTCCTTGGCCGGTATCCGAATCACCTCCTCTACGGCCCATTTGTCTCTCTGCACAAGGAATATGGGCACAGCACTGTAAGTGCTCCAGGCTGCTCAGGCGAGAGCGCTGCCCGGCACTCGCACGCCTGCGCAGCCGGCAAAGCTGCCGGAGGAAAGCTGCCGCTGCGCCCAGCTACGGCGAGCAGGCACGGCTGGGGCGGCACCGGCCAACAGCAGCAGCAAGGCTGAGCCTCCTCGCTCAGATGAATCCCCCAGCCTAAGGGTCCGGAGCTGGCTCCGCACGCTGCCCTCTCCACACGCCTCCTCCTTTCTCCCCGCCACCCCGCGTTTCTTCGGTGCCTTTCCCAGTCGCCCTGAAGCTCCCCACGGCCGGGTCTCCCCGGCTGCTGGCAGAACACTTGCCTCGCACTTGTAGAAGCGGTAGACAATGCCGCTCAGGGCACAGCTGACGTATCCCTCGGCAGCATCGGGGTTGTGGAGGAACTTCACGCTCAGGGGCAGAGAGTCCTCCCCCAGGTCGAAGCACTGGGTGAGGGTGTGGCAGGACAAGTTCCACACGTTCAGGCGGCGCCCAAAGACCCCTGCGGAAGAGGAAGACCACGTCAGAAGATGAGGGGCCACCTGTGGAGACTAATCCCTCCCCAAATGCTCGCACTCGGGGACAGCCCCGGCAGTGACCAGCCAGAGCCTGCAGAGAAGCCGCCGCGCTTGAGGGAGCAGCGGGAGAGGGCAGGGACCAGCCTGGGGTAAGGACAGGCGCTGCACGTCCTGCAGCCGTGCCTCTAGGACGGGCCGTTCGTGGGGACGTCTGCCTGTCCCCCCTCTCCAGCTCCGGCTCTCGCGCTGACGGCCCCGGCAGCCTCCCACCACCCCGCTGAGCTCTGGCTCAGCACTTGCATCCGCATTCCCTCACCTTTCTTCAAGTCGTCAGGATTAAACCCGCGTCCCGCGCGTTTTGGGACCAGTCCGGCAGAGCTGATGAGAACGTTGTGGCGCGGCTGGTACCAGAAGTCGTATCCAGTCGGGGGGGCTTCACACTCATTCTCCCAGTTCCCCTTCAGCTCAAAGGTCTCTCCATCCAGCACAATGAATCCACCTGGGGCGCAAAAAGGGGACGCACGATCAATCGCGTACTCCGCTTCCAAAGCAGCCCGTTTCCTTGTGGAGTCATCGCCGGGCAAAGTACCTTTCCCGTTGCCAGCTGGGTCTCCCATGTTGGCAATCAGGATGTCACCATTAGGCAGGCTGTGCACTACGCTGAGGTATCCCTTGTTGCACTTCCAGAAGACATCCACTGGCTCAATCATCTGAGGAAAGGTCACACAGACACACACACACCTCAGCCGGCGACTGCTCGGCTCATTTCACGCTCCCTGGCAGAGCCTTTGGCCACCAGAGACTCCTGCAAACCTCCGATGCTTGCGGGAGCTTTCGTTCCAAGGACTCCCACTTGCCAGGGGCTGCTCCTCCTTGCAGAGGAGCACAGAAGCCCCTGAGCTGCCCCTCTGCGCAGAGGAGAATGCAGCAACACCGAACCCATCACAGCCTGTCTGTCCACCGCACTGCTGGGGCGGCAGGTGTGGTGCGGGGCGTGACTGCCCACGATTAGGCTCTCTGAACGCAACAGGCGGAGAGAGAGGGACGCAAGGATGAGCAGAGCCTTCCTTGGTCTGGAAAGGAGAGAGCCGAGCGGAAAACGTGACCCAGCTCCCTAAAACCGGGGTGGAAGAGGAAATGAAGACAGAACCCTTCTTCCCTGTGTATTATCCCAGAAGCACCAGTTCCCAACTCCTTCCCAGAAACTTGTCCTTGCGTCACCTGAGGCATACCTTACACAGCTTGGGAGCCCGGCACTGGGAACCCACATCCACCACGTAAATGCGGGAGGAAATCAAACAGGGAAGAATCAGCTTGTTCCTCCTCGGTGTGGCAGTGTCAAAGCAGGCGCAGCCAGCGCTCCACCCCGAGGAATGCAGCTCGTCTTTGAGGTTGGGCATGGGCAGGCGGTGGATCACCTAGGCAGCCAAGGCAGAGTTAGGGTTCGCACAGGGAGGCAGGGAGAAACGGGGACCCTCACGCTGGCAGATGCTTCTGGCTTGGCAGCCTCCACCTGCGCGCCTGGCACTGCCTGCAGAGCTCCGGGACGAGAACACTGCTCCGTGCACTGGCCGCTGCTCCGCGTTAGGGCACGGCGTGCCGCTGAGAGGAGACCGTTCCCCATGCCGAGCAGCCACCCACAGGCTGATCCAGAGCACGTGCTCAGGAGCTCACTAGCAGCACCAAGACTCTCGGGAAGTGAGTTGGGAAGTGAGTCAGAGCCGACCTGTCCCCAGGACACCGAGCCGGAGACGACTCAACCGCAGCCAGGCACACACAGGACAGCGCAAAGACAGCAGGAAGGTGAGTTTGCAGGCAGACAACAGCCCTCTCTCACACGTACAACCGCGGAGAAGCAAGAGAGAGACCTGTTGTGACAGAACTCACCAGGGGTTTCCCAGATGGGTCTTGGCAGGGCATGACCAGGCAGCAGGAGGGAACGGTGGACAGGAGAGAAAAATGCCCAAGACAAGAAGGTGCCAGGCATAGAGAGACGCCTGGCATCCCAGGGTGGCTATCAAGCAACCTGGAGTCCCAAGCAAAAAGGAGGAAAGGTCCCGAATGCCGAGGCACCATGAAGCACAGAGCCAGCAGCTGGGCACCATCCCAGGCAAGCGCTGCAGGGACACGGGTACCTGGCAGTAACAGGGAGATCTGGGGTTGAGGTCAATGGTGGCCAGGAAGTCAGGCTGCTCCACGCAGGTTTCCCTGTAGGTGCAGGTCACGTAGGCAACCTCCTCTCTAGGAGCTGCGTAGAAGGAAAGCTTGTGTTAAAGCACGCCGTGAACCAGCCAGGCGGGAAAAGAAAAGCTTCAGCAGACCCTCAGAGAAGACTGAACTCACTTTTCTGGATGCCAAGACCTTCCTACAGGCAGCTGAACGCAACGACCTGCAGCTATTCCATCCCTTCCTCCTTGCGCACTGACAACTGCCCAACCCTGGCTCCGTTACCGACCCAGAGGCACGAGAACAACCACAGCGGAGAAGATCTCCACGGAGGTACCGTCCTGCCCCTTTGGGGGAGGGGACTCGGCACACGTTCACGGGGGTCTCCACTAACAGGGAGCTCTCTCCCAAACACCACCCGCTGCACGACACGCTCGAGAGGACTTGCCTTTCACAGCCTCCGGGCAGGTGGGGTACTCGTAGCACTGAGCTCTGCATCTGTCTGGGTTGGGGAGAAGAATAAAATGAGAAACGTCCACGTCCCAGACAGTGCCTACTCGGAAGCCTCTGTCCCACCCAAGGGACCTTCTCCCACCCCAGCTCTCAACGGGGACCTCTGTGACCGGCCCCTGCTCCGCTTATGGCACTGACGACCCCCCGACCCAGGAGAGGAATCCTCCCTGAAGCGCCACCAGGGCCGTCCCAGAACAGAGAGAACCTTCGGCCCCAGCCGGACAAGGTGCCACACTCCAGTGCCACCCCTCTCCTCCCTGCAGCGGAACAGACCTGCCAGTCCCCAGCGGGGACTCGGGTCCAAGGGGGGATGTCCGCAGCCCCCAGGCAGTGGCTGCAGCCCGGTCCAGGATGGAGCCACAAGGCTCGGAGCTGCTGTGGGCTGCGGGAGGCTGCAGAGCATCTCTTACCCATGCGGATGCCCTTCATGTTCACTCTCCTGGAGCAGAGGTGCTGGGACTGGAGGTGCGGCTTGCTGTCTGCCTCGCCGGAGTGGGATGTGCTGTGCCGAGGCTGCTCCGAGGGGGCCTTATATACAAGGCAAAAGGGTGGGGGGAGAAAGCAGCTGCCAAGGGAGGAGCCATCGCTCCTCGGCGTTTGGGAGGTGCCAGACCAGCGCTGCGGCTTCTTTCCGCCTTGCTAACCACCAATCTAGAGGAAAAATCTGCTGGTGCGTGCAGGTCTTTTCCCTAAACACAGCCTCCTGTATCTGATCCTGGCGCTCTGGTGATCTCCAGTGGACTTCTTCAGGCTCTGGAGGCCCCCATGCCCCGGCCGAGAAACAAGCTCATTGCAGCCATCCCCCGTGCCCAGGTGGCTGCCACACAAATGTGCAGCGGCTGCAAATTCCGCACGAGGGATGAGAAGCCCATCTAGATCAGCGTCCCCACCAGCAGGCTCCTGGAGACAACAACGTGTAAACGTAGAGAGGGCACCAAAGGCACCTCTGAAATCCAGACCCCGAGAGAAGGCACGTCTGTCTGGGGGCGAGCTGAAGGCATCACGGGTTCCCTGGGCTCCGCTCAGCAAGCCAGCCCAGAGGCGCCTCTACCCAAAAGAGGCTTCTGGAGCCCTGAGGGCTGCAAACTGGGATACAGGGCTCACAAGAGGAGGCAGGGGGCTCCAACAGTGCTGACGGCAGAAGAGACTGGAGGAGCTGCCGGCATCTCCTGAACAGCGAAGGAACACACCAGGCTGGAAATGGGTGCCTGGGCAAACGCCATCTGCGCCCCTGCTGATGCAGCACCTGCAAGGTCAAGACGTGCCCGTCGCCTCGCAGGTTGGCATCTCCACGGGGGGACGTCAGCCCACCTGTGGGAAATCGGAACCTTTAGGACTCGGGGCAACTCAGCAGAGCAAAACAGTGCCTGGCCAGTAGCTACGTACCCTCCCCACCAGTCTGGTCAAGGAATACCAAAGCCCCACAGCAGGCACCGACACCGCAAAGGGCCTGGCACCGGTGCGGCTGTATTACATACAAACTGGACAAAACTGCCACAAAACACCCCTGGGAAGAGCAGAGATCTCTCCTAAAGGGCCTGAGGTGCTGCAGAGAAGAATTTTGGAAGAAGGGTCCCCTCCTGAGACCACCAGCACCCTGGCTGCCACCAGCTGCCAAACTAAAGCAGGAAGAAAACACCAAGTGCCATGGAACGTGAATGAGTATCGTATCTTGTGGAAGAACGCCTCAACCAGTGGGCAAATTACACGGGGTACGTAATTGCTCCACATAGGAATGCAGACACATCTGACAGCGCCATTAAAGCAGCCCTCAGGAGATCCTCATCAGAAGCGATAGCCTGTCTCACTAGGGCTGTAATTAATGGCGCTCTGCTTCCAGAACAGCGCTTTTAACGTGCAACAGGCAGACACGGGAGCAGCCTGGCACCAGCGCCCAGCGCTCGCGCACTGCCCAGAGGCAGGTGGGACCAGCTGGCCAAAGGCCTTGTTTCAGGCAGCAGAAAAGGAGAATAATGGGAGCCTTTGATGCAGGCTGGTGCTCACTTATTCCACAAAGAGCGGACACTTCATTTTCCAGGCTGACAGGGTGCACGGCCTCAGCGTAGGCTCCAGGGAACACGGACCAGGGGATGCTGCTCACCAAAGGACACCCAGGCCTGACGGGAGGATGCAGCGGCAGCTCTGGTCCAGCAACGAGACCTGTAAGTCCAGCAGCTGAGGCAGGCCAAAGGCAGAGCAGAACACAGCGCGCACTAGCCTGAGCTGAGCTGGAGGCTGAGCGGCCAGCAGGGATCCTGCAGGAATGAGGGGCTGCCTGGCGTTTGCCTAACACCATGGCAGCAAGCCCTCGGTCCAGGAGCAGCTCCACAGCTTGGAGCAGCTCTACACGGTGTCTCCCTCCTCTCTGCTCACCACTGCTCTGAGCTGGGCACAGCTGCCCATCCTTCTCCAACCAAACCCAACAGAGAGGTTCAGGCAGCGTCCCCGAGGTGCTGCCGCCCTGGTCTGCCCGGCTGGTGGGAAGCACGACCCGGGCCAGCGAAGCACAAGAAACTCCTGCTCCATCAGGGGCAACTTCAAGCGCGCAGCTGGTGCCTTTAGCGCAATGCTTCTGCTGTCACGATGTGCATGTCTCACTGCACCTTCTTCTCACCCCTGCACACCTGCTAATTAAAAACTTCATTAGTCTTCCGCTCATTAACAAAGTGCGCTGGTCATCCTATTTGGCTTTCCTCGGTGACGTCTTTGGCATCCCTCGCAAAACCAAGCTGCGGGGTGTAGAGTTTTCTCATTAAAACTGATAGTAGGAAGGATAAGAGCAGGCTCAGCAACACCGACGAGCAAGCAAGCGATGGTTAGCAGCGAACGCAGTCGGTGCGGTCTGCTCTCGGCCCAGGAACAGCTCCCTGTGGCAGGCACGGATGGGAAGCCGTGACATGGAGGAGCAATCAGGGGCTTCGCTGGACAGCCCACACGGAGGCGGCAACTGCTCCCCTCCTCCCGACCGTCTCTCCCAACCCTGATAGGGAAGAACACGCTGTAATTTTGATAATGGGCAAGACCAGGTGGCGCAATCTGGCGCAGGCTGGCACAGCACACAAACGCGTCAGGAGAAGACCCTGCCACACCAAGAACACCAAGTCTGCTCTGGATGCCCAGGCAAGAACTCCCCCGACGACAGGAGCACTCTCCAACCTTCCCCGCCTTCCCCAGGGAAGGCGTTCGCTTCCCGACTCACGTTGCATCACAACACACGTCCACGTGCTGCCTGCAAGGTTGGCTGGAGGCAACGTCAGCGCTTCTCCCTCGAGGCGCCTCTCCGCCTTCGCCCCACCGCGGGGCCGGCCACCCCTTCCCCTCCAAACGCAGCGGTTGCTGCTGCTGTGGGACTCACTGGGGAGGGGGCAGGAAGGTCTGGCCACAAGCACGGCAGCAGCGCCAGCCCCCTCCCCAGCACAGCCCACAGCTACGACTGCACAAACCCATCCAAAAGCCACGTCCTTAGGTTGTCATTTCAGACACCGTGGAATGACAAGTGGCTTCAGGCGGCCACCAAAGGGCCCTGAGTGCGCAGGTGAGTCACTTGTCTGGCAGCGCGGTTTTCTGCCGGATCAGCTCCTTCTCCCGCAGCCGCACAATCGCTCCATCTGGCACAAGAGGAGTGCAGGAGGAGTGGCAGCCCCACGCAGCTGGGGAGGACGGACGAGCAGGACCTGCTCTTTCTCCTCTCCCAGGCCTCTGCCTAAAGACAGGCATTAGCACCTTCCCTGAAAGGTCCCTGCGAGCACTGCAGATCCGACCCCAGGCTTACACAAATGAAATAAAACCCAGAACGGTTGACTTTCCTCCGCTGATGGAGAAGGAAATGCAGACTGGGAATACAAACGCCGAGCAGAGCAGTTTAACTAAACATTTCAGGTTACGCTCCGAGGACTCATTTACGCTCCCCTGGATGAGTTTCTGGTCAGTCTCTATTCATCCTACTAGGAACGTGAAGGCAGAATATGTGTCAGTGGTTTGCTCTTCTATCGCAGGACAGAGTATTTTTATCTATGGTGAAACAACCTAATCGATACCCTTTTCCACTCTCTGCAATAGCCATGATTCCTATGCAAAATACTTTAAGAAACAACCAGAAAGTTACGTTTGCATCCTTATCTCCCCGGCAACTCCCTTAAGGCAAAGAAAGGTCACGTTCATGCTCAGCACAACTTCCACATATTGAGCCCAGCTTCCAAACGCTGAAATGAGCAAATGCTGCAAAAGCACAGCAAAAAGCACGCAGGAGGGTTAGGAGATCGCAGTATCCATCTGTTGCAGCCTAGAGGGGAGGAGATCAAATGTGGGGGTCTTCTGCTGCTAAGAGTTAATATAGGCTGGGATTAATTCTTGCCTCTGTTGCTATCCAGAAGGAGAGGGAAAACTGAAGGCTCATCTGAAAAGAAGACCTGGGGCAGAACGGAGTGGGCAGAACGGAGCACTCGTAACGGCTGCACCGCCAACAGGTTTTGTCAGGACGCCGGTTCCCAGTCCTGTAGCTACAAGTCTCGTCTTAACTGGGTGCATTAATGAGCAGCGCAGCCTAAGGATGCTCTCAGCTCCTCATCACGTGCCACCCTCCCTCTGAGCTGGTGCCCCAGCACAAAGCACTTCTGCGACCTCTTGGAAGCTGCAAAGGGCTTGAGGGTGCTGGTGCCAGGGAGAAGCACGTCCTCCCAAGAACTGCTGGAGAGAACAGTCGGAGCAGCCAAGGCCAGCCACCCCAACTCACCGCCTCCCCACACCAGGTGCATGCGGCCGCCGCAGCCACACCGCATCCCACGTTCCCGGGATAACTCACGCGCAAGCACGTGGAACGGCCCCCGCTCCCTGGAACGCGGCTATTGGGCCCCAAGGACCCGGGACAGCCCTTGGGGGGGTGGACGAGCTGGCTGCTAGTGGCAGAGACACGGCGGGGGCAGAGCAGGGCCTGGCGGTGGGTCGAGGGTCTGGGTCACCGCTGCAGCGCTGCCCCTTGACCTTCACGGCCCCATGCAGCCCCGAGCCCCGGCCGAGCCCTCGCCTCGCTGCGCGGCCACCTGCAAGTCAGGGCGGGCGGTGGGAGCGCCAGGGATGGGTGCCTGCGGGCCGGGGTCGCCCTCCCACCCGTGGAGAGGCGGCAGCACCTCTGCCGAGACACCCGCTGTGGAGGGTCTGCGGGGCGGCGAGAGCAGGCACCTTCCAAATCCACCTCACCAGCAGGGACGCCCCCGAGGAGACCCTCCATCGAGGCACGCTGGGGGCCAGACCGCGGTGCCACGCTCAAGCGATCGTGATGCTGAACAGCAGCACCCCAGGGTGCACAACAGGCGTAGCAACGTGTTTGCCCAAGAGAACCGTGAAGGAAGTAATGAGTTTGTATTCTTCCAAGGTAAACACATAACAGGCTAACAGCTAGAAGGATCCTCTTTACATTCTAATTTTTGCAAACTCCAAGCCAATTATGGCTTTGGCTGCAAAGTGCACCCTTGTGAAGATGCTCAAGGTGAGTGGGGTTCATGTGAAGCCACGTGGGTGTGCAGCAGGTCTTGGAGGACGGCGGTCGCTGTCCCGTGTAGCACACGGGCTTACACCGTGTGACTGCGATTTGGCTTCTCACGCAGCACACGATAAACAGGAGGATGATTTACAGCTCCGGTAACTACATCTTGCTTTTGTGAAACAACAGTGAAAGAGAACAGCCAAATAAGAACTTTTAAGGACTGAGGTCACTTTGTAGGTCCTTTGGGTGAAAACACTAACTTTCCTTTCTCAACTGAGTTACGACTCTGCTGTCCGTGTGAACTGAGCAAGCTGAAAGCAATCTTCTCTCCAGCAGTGTGCCAGCCACTTAACACAAGGGATTTCACTGGAGTGGCTACTAAAAGTATTCTTTCAGACCTTCATGCGTGGTAAAGCAAGCCCTACTAAAACCAAACGGTTGGCTTGGGCGATCACAACACTACATTACTTTGACAAGGGATGTTCATTTGTGGCAGAAAAACAAATGGTTGGCAAGTTGCCCTATGAAACATGTCCCTGCAAGAATGAACACGAGAGAAGAACAAGCAAAGACGGCCACGACTGGAGACTTCCAGGAAGACGAACTGGCACTCTTGCAAAACCAGTGCCCTGTCTCAGGGATCTTCAAAACCCTGATCTTATCATTAACTACTGCTGGCATTTTCCCCTGAAATAAATTGGAAAGGCTTTGGTGAAACAAGACGCATGAAGATGTAGCTGATGCGAAGGACAATTTTATTCATGTTTAAAGCAGAAGACAGGAGCAAACCGGTGTCAGGAAGCAGGCACTTCTTTCCAAACCCAAGCGCGTGACAGCCCTGGAGGGATGACGCGGAGCGGCCCCAGCACCGAGAAGCCAGCCAGGAGGCTCTCGTGCCGCGGGAAGAGTGTCCAGGAACGACCTGGCTGAAGAACAGTAACGCCGACAAAGTGGGTGCTTCCCCTCCTTCTGAGGCACCGCACGCTGCACAGCTCCGTACCGCAGCAGCTGCCCCGGCTCTGCTCCGCGCCTCGGGCCCGGGGACCGCTCGCACTGGGAACAGCGCTGACCACGTGCCCTGTGCCTCCGTGCACTGCTCTGCCTGA
Source organism: Falco rusticolus (assembly GCF_015220075.1). Lineage (NCBI taxonomy): Eukaryota > Metazoa > Chordata > Aves > Falconiformes > Falconidae > Falco > Falco rusticolus. The sequence continues at coordinate 560,236 of NC_051205.1, read as the reverse complement.
CCCAGCCCCGCGCGGTGACGCGGAGCTCCCGCAGCTCCTGTCAGCAGAAACCCAGACTCCAGCAAGGCGTGGGGACCCCCGAACCCAACGATCCTACGCTGCTCCCTGACGGCTGCACCACAGAAGAGAGAGGAGGAGGGAGCCTGTCGCAGGGCGCCTAGGCCAAGATATCGGAGGTGAGTCTCCGGAAGCGAAGCGGATGTCATGGGCAAGGCAAGGCCCGTTGAGTTCCTTCCCAAAATCCACCAGGAAGTTCTTGTTCACGCACAGGCCGCCCTTCTCAGTGTCCACGTCAATCTGCAGCATGACGGAGCCTTCCCTGCGAGGGAACAAGAGCGCAGCGGTCACAGGCAAGCAAGCCAGGGCCCTGTTCCGGGGCTCCTGCCCGCACCTCCCCGTTCCGTATGGAGGAGGAGGCCGGCTCCTTCACATCTGCTCTTCCGCAGGGAGGAGGGCGCGGAGGCTCCCTTCCAGCGGGGCCACACGCCCGCGCTCACATCTTTTCCCTGAATGCTCGATGGACGCGGGCGAACCGCCGGGAATGACGTGGCAGGCGGGCTGGAGCTTGGCTCTGCGCTGGAGAGAGACCATCGCCCGCTCTGCCAGACCAAAACCTCTGGGGGGACACCTGGGGAGGCGCTGCCAGAGCGGCCTGGCCTGGCTGCCGGGGCTCCACGGGCGGATCCTCTCCGCCTTCCCGGCTGGAGCGCTCCCGGGCTCTCCCGAGCACAGGCCGGGCACTGCGGCTCCACGCAGGCGGCTGCTGCACCTCGCTCGGCCAGGGGCGCCGGGGTCAGGCGCACGTGAGATCCCGCCCGAGGAAGCTGCGGGGACCACGTTAGGAGGCCCCGTCCCCTGCAGTCACAGAGGTGTCCTCAGAGCCCCCCCAGCGAGGCGCCTTTCCCCTTTGGATCGCAGGGGCCGTGCAAAAGAGGCCTCGCGCCTGCCCAGCGCTTCTCACCTGACCAAGTTCGGGTAGAACTGCTTGTCCCACGTGCTGTAGAAGGAGTTGGTGACGTACAGCCTCTTGCCGTCCACGCTGAGCTGCATTTTACTGGGGCCGCCGTACACTCTCTTGCACTGCAGGCACAACAGACAGCCCTGGCGTTACTGGCTTTTCCCGCAGCAGCCAAGCACAAGCCGGAGCAGGGAGCGGAGCGCAGCGGAGCAGAGCGGCTGCCTCCCCTGCCAGCGCAGGCAAGCGGCCAGCAGCTGCGGGCACACGGGCCGCTGCAGCGGAGACCTGCCCCAGAGCCCGCGGGCAGGAATTTGCCGAGCAGAGCCCAAGCGCAAAGGACACCAGAGGGCAAAGAGGCCACGGAGCTCACCTTGACCACCAAGGGGTCCGGCTGGCACTTCAGCTCTTCGTCTCTGCACACGGTGACGGGTCCCCCTCTGAGGATGCTGCCTCCCACAAACACCTGGAAGCGAGGCAGGGGGAGACACGTGGCCTTGTCACGCGGCCACCGCCAGACCCTCCTAAGGAACCCAGCGGTGCCAGCCCTTCCGCTCCCGCCTTACCTGCCCCACCAGCCTGGGCTTGCAGGTCTTGGAGAGCTCATACTGGCGGATGTCTCCGTGCAGCCAGTTGCTGAGGTACAGGTACTTGTCATCCGTCGAGATGACGAGGTCCACCGTGAAGGCTAGGGCACACAAACAAAAGCTCCAGAGAAGGCAGCGCCCACAGAGAACGCGCCTCTCCCTGCCACCCCTGGACGTCGTGCCTATGGTGCACGAGAGCCGCCCGAGCGCGCAGGCTGCAGCTGGGGCAGCGGTGCCTCCTCGGGGTGCGCGCAGCCCCTGCCCCCTCCGACAAGCCTTCTGCCATCTTTGCGCGGCACGGCGCCGCGGGTCAGTGAGGGGTCTCTGCCGGGCTGCACGACACAGCGCTCTGGGAGGGAAAATATAAACACCCCTCGGGGCACACAGACCTGGCATCTTGGGCATAATCCATCCTGTCACGTCCTTGGCCGGTATCCGAATCACCTCCTCTACGGCCCAGTTGTCTCTCTGCACAAGGAACATGGGCACCACACCGTGAGCGATCCGGGCTGCTCAGGCGAGAGCGCTGCCCGGCACTCGCACGCCTGCGCAGCCAGCAAAGCTGCCGGAGGAAAGCTGCCGCTGCGCCCAGCTACGGCGAGCAGGCACGGGCTGGGGCGGCACCGGCCAACAGCAGCAGCAAGGCTGAGCCTCCTCGCTCAGATGAATCCCCCAGCCTAAGGGTCCGGAGCTGGCTCCGCACGCTGCCCTCTCCACACGCCTCCTCCTTTCTCCCCGCCACCCCGCGTTTCTTCGGTGCCTTTCCCAGTCGCCCTGAAGCTCCCCACGGCCGGGTCTCCCCGGGCTGCTGGCAGAACACTTGCCTCGCACTTGTAGAAGCGGTAGACAATGCCGCTCAGGGCACAGCTGACGTATCCCTCGGCAGCATCGGGGTTGTGGAGGAACTTCACGCTCAGGGGCAGAGAGTCCTCCCCCAGGTCGAAGCACTGGGTGAGGGTGTGGCAGGACAAGTTCCACACGTTCAGGCGGCGCCCAAAGACCCCTGCGGAAAGGAAGACCACGTCAGAAGATGAGGGGCCACCTGTGGAGACTAATCCCTCCCCAAATGCTCGCACTCGGGGACAGCCCCGGCAGTGACCAGCCAGAGCCTGCAGAGAAGCCGCCGCGCTTGAGGGAGCAGCGGGAGAGGGCAGGGACCAGCCTGGGGTAAGGACAGGCGCTGCACGTCCTGCAGCCGTGCCTCTAGGACGGGCCGTTCGTGGGGACGTCTGCCTGTCCCCCCTCTCCAGCTCCGGCTCTCGCGCTGACGGCCCCGGCAGCCTCCCACCACCCCGCTGAGCTCTGGCTCAGCACTTGCATCCGCATTCCCTCACCTTTCTTCAAGTCGTCAGGATTAAACCCGCGTCCCGCGCGTTTTGGGACCAGTCCGGCAGAGCTGATGAGAACGTTGTGGCGCGGCTGGTACCAGAAGTCGTATCCAGTCGGGGGGCTTCACACTCATTCTCCCAGTTCCCCTTCAGCTCAAAGGTCTCTCCATCCAGCACAATGAATCCACCTGGGGCGCAAAAAGGGGACGCACGATCAATCGCGTACTCCGCTTCCAAAGCAGCCCGTTTCCTTGTGGAGTCATCGCCGGGCAAAGTACCTTTCCCGTTGCCAGCTGGGTCTCCCATGTTGGCAATCAGGATGTCACCATTAGGCAGGCTGTGCACTACGCTGAGGTATCCCTTGTTGCACTTCCAGAAGACATCCACTGGCTCAATCATCTGATAAAAGGTCACAGAGACACACACACCTCAGCCGGCGACTGCTCGGCTCATTTCACGCTCCCTGGCAGAGCCTTTGGCCACCAGAGACTCCTGCAAACCTCCGATGCTTGCGGGAGCTTTCGTTCAAGGACTCCCACTTGCCAGGGGCTGCTCCTCCTTGCAGAGGAGCACAGAAGCCCCTGAGCTGCCCCTCTGCGCAGAGGAGAATGCAGCAACACCGAACCCATCACAGCCTGTCTGTCCACCGCACTGCTGGGGCGGCAGGTGTGGGTGCGGGGCGTGACTGCCCACGATTAGGCTCTCTGAACGCAACAGGCGGAGAGAGAGGGACGCAAGGATGAGCAGAGCCTTCCTTGGTCTGGAAAGGAGAGAGCCGAGCGGAAAACGTGACCCAGCTCCCTAAAACCGGGGTAGAAGAGGAAATGAAGACAGAACCCTTCTTCCCTGTGTATTATCCCAGAAGCACCAGTTCCCAACTCCTTCCCAGAAACTTGTCCTTGCGTCACCTGAGGCATACCTTACAACAGCTTGGGAGCCCGGCACTGGGAACCCACATCCACCACGTAAATGCGGGAGGAAATCAAACAGGGAAGAATCAGCTTGTTCCTTCCTCGGTGTGGCAGTGTCAAAGCAGGCGCAGCCAGCGCTCCACCCCGAGGAATGCAGCTCGTCTTTGAGGTTGGGCATGGGCAGGCGGTGGATCACCTAGGCAGCCAAGGCAGAGTTAGGGTTCGCACAGGGAGGCAGGGAGAAACGGGGACCCTCACGCTGGCAGATGCTTCTGGCTTGGCAGCCTCCACCTGCGCGCCTGGCACTGCCTGCAGAGCTCCGGGACGAGAACACTGCTCCGTGCACTGGCCGCTGCTCCGCGTTAGGGCACGGCGTGCCGCTGAGAGGAGACCGTTCCCCATGCCGAGCAGCCACCCACAGGCTGATCCAGAGCACGTGCTCAGGAGCTCACTAGCAGCACCAAGACTCTCGGGAAGTGAGTTGGGAAGTGAGTCAGAGCCAACCTGTCCCCAGGACACCGAGCCGGAGACGACTCAACCGCAGCCAGGCACACACAGGACAGCGCAAAGACAGCAGGAAGGTGAGTTTGCAGGCAGACAACAGCCCTCTCTCACACGTACAACCGCGGAGAAGCAAGAGAGAGACCTGTTGTGACAGAACTCACCAGGGGTTTCCCAGATGGGTCTTGGCAGGGCATGACCAGGCAGCAGGAGGGAACGGTGGACAGGAGAGAAAAATGCCCAAGACAAGAAGGTGCCAGGCATAGAGAGACGCCTGGCATCCCAGGGTGGCTATCAAGCAACCTGGAGTCCCAAGCAAAAAGGAGGAAAGGTCCCGAATGCCGAGGCACCATGAAGCACAGAGCCAGCAGCTGGGCACCATCCCAGGCAAGCGCTGCAGGGACACGGGTACCTGGCAGTAACAGGGAGATCTGGGGTTGAGGTCAATGGTGGCCAGGAAGTCAGGCTGCTCCACGCAGGTTTCCCTGTAGGTGCAGGTCACGTAGGCAACCTCCTCTCTAGGAGCTGCGTAGAAGGAAAGCTTGTGTTAAAGCACGCCGTGAACCAGCCAGGCGGGAAAAGAAAAGCTTCAGCAGACCCTCAGAGAAGACTGAACTCACTTTTCTGGATGCCAAGACCTTCCTACAGGCAGCTGAACGCAACGACCTGCAGCTATTCCATCCCTTCCTCCTTGCGCACTGACAACTTGCCCAACCCTGGCTCCGTTACCGACCCAGAGGCACGAGAACAACCACAGCGGAGAAGATCTCCACGGAGGTACCGTCCTGCCCCTTTGGGGGAGGGGACTCGGCACACGTTCACGGGGGTCTCCACTAACAGGGAGCTCTCTCCCAAACACCACCCGCTGCACGACACGCTCGAGAGGACTTGCCTTTCACAGCCTCCGGGCAGGTGGGGTACTCGTAGCACTGAGCTCTGCATCTGTCTGGGTTGGGGGAGAAGAATAAAATGAGAAACGTCCCACGTCCCAGACGGTGCCTACTCGGAAGCCTCTGTCCCACCCAAGGGACCTTCTCCCACCCCAGCTCTCAACGGGGACCTCTGTGACCGGCCCCTGCTCCGCTTATGGCACTGACGACCCCCCGACCCAGGAGAGGAATCCTCCCTGAGCGCCACCAGGGCCGTCCCAGAACAGAGAGAACCTTCGGCCCCAGCCGGACAAGGTGCCCACACTCCAGTGCCACCCCTCTCCTCCCTGCAGCGGAACAGACCTGCCAGTCCCCAGCGGGGACTCGGGTCCAAGGGGGGATGTCCCGCAGCCCCCAGGCAGTGGCTGCAGCCCGGTCCAGGATGGAGCCACAAGGCTCGGAGCTGCTGTGGGCTGCGGGAGGCTGCAGAGCATCTCTTACCCATGCTGCCGGCCCTTCTGGTTCACTCTCCTGGAGCAGAGGTGCTGGGACTGGAGGTGCGGCTCGCTGTCTGCCTCGCCGGAGTGGGATGTGCTGTGCCGAGGCTGCTCCGAGGGGGCCTTATATACAAGGCAAAAGGGTGGGGGGAGAAAGCAGCTGCCAGGGAGGAGCCATCGCTCCTCGGCGTTTGGGAGGTGCCAGACCAGCGCTGCGGCTTCTTTCCGCCTTGCTAACCACCAATCTAGAGGAAAAATCTGCTGGTGCGTGCAGGTCTTTTCCCTAAACACAGCCTCTGTATCTGATCCTGGCGCTCTGGTGATCTCCAGTGGACTTCTTCAGGCTCTGGAGGCCCCCCATGCACCCGGCCGAGAAACAAGCTCATTGCAGCCATCCCCCGTGCCCAGGTGGCTGCCACACAAATGTGCAGCGGCTGCAAATTCCGCACGAGGGATGAGAAAGCCCATCTAGATCAGCGTCCCCACCAGCAGGCTCCTGGAGACAACAACGTGTAAACGTAGGAGGGCACCAAAGGCACCTCTGAAATCCAGACCCCGAGAGAAGGCACGTCTGTCGGGGGGTGAGCTGAAGGCATCACGGGTTCCCTGGGCTCCGCTCAGCAAGCCAGCCCAGAGGCGCTCTACCCAAAAGAGGCTTCTGGAGCCCTGAGGGCTGCAAACTGGGATACAGGGCTCACAAGAGGAGGCAGGGGGCTCCAACAGTGCTGACGGCAGAAGAGACTGGAGGAGCTGCCGGCATCTCCTGAACAGCGAAGGAACACACCAGGCTGGAAATGGGTGCCTGGGCAAACGCCATCTGCGCCCCTGCTGATGCAGCACCTGCAAGGTCAAGACGTGCCCGTCGCCTCGCAGGTTGGCATCTCCACGGGGGGACGTCAGCCCACCCTGTGGGAAAATCGGAAACCTTTAGGACTCGGGGCAACTCAGCAGAGCAAAACAGTGCCTGGCCAGTAGCTACGTACCCTCACCCACCAGTCTGGTCAAGGAATACCAAAGCCCCACAGCAGGCACCGACACCACAAAGGGCCTGGCACCGGTGCGGCTGTATTACATACAAACTGGACAAAACTGCCACAAAACACCCCTGGGAAGAGCAGAGATCTCTCCTAAAGGGCCTGAGGTGCTGCAGAGAAGAATTTTGGAAGAAGGGTCCCCTCCTGAGACCACCAGCACCCTGGCTGCCACCAGCTGCCAAACTAAAGCAGGAAGAAAACACCAAGCGCCACGGAACGTGAATGAGTATCGTATCTTGTGGAAGAACGCCTCAACCAGTGGCAAATTACACGGGGTACGTAATTGCTCCACATAGGAATGCAGACACATCTGACAGCGCCATTAAGCAGCCCTCAGGAGATCCTCATCAGAAGAGATAGCCTGTCTCACTAGGGCTGTAATTAATGGCGCTCTGCTTCCAGAACAGCGCTTTTAACGTGCAACAGGCAGACACGGGAGCAGCCTGGCACCAGCGCCCAGCGCTCGCAGCACTGCCCAGAGGCAGGTGGGACCAGCTGGCCAAAGGCCTTGTTTCAGGCAGCAGAAAAGGAGAATAATGGGAGCCTTTGATGCAGGCTGGTGCTCACTCATTCCACAAAGAGCGGACGCTTCATTTTCCAGGCTGACAGGGTGCACGGCCTCAGCGTAGGCTCCAGGGAACACGGACCAGGGGATGCTGCTCACCGAAGGACACCCAGGCCTGACGGGAGGATGCAGCGGCAGCTCTGGTCCAGCAACGAGACCTGTAAGTCCAGCAGCTGAGGCAGGCCAAAGGCAGAGCAGAACACAGCGCGCACTAGCCTGAGCTGAGCTGGAGGCTGAGCGGCCAGCAGGGATCCTGCAGGAATGAGGGGGCTGCCTGGCGTTTGCCTAACACCATGGCAGCAAGCCCTCGGTCCGGGAGCAGCTCCACAGCTCGGAGCAGCTCCACACGGCGTCTCCCTCCTCTCTGCTCACCACTGCTCTGAGCTGGGCACAGCTGCCCATCCTTCTCCAACCAACCCAACAGAGAGGTTCAGGCAGCGTCCCCGAGGTGCTGCCGCCCTGGCTGCCCGGCTGGTGGGAAGCACGACCCGGGCCAGCAAAGCACAAGAAGCTCCTGCTCCCTCAGGTGGCAACCTTCAAGCGCGCAGCTGGTGCCTTTAGCGCAATGCTTCTGCTGTCACGATGTGCATGTCTCACTGCACCTTCTTCTCACACCCTGCACACCTGCTAATTAAAAACTTCATTAGTCTTCCGCTCATTAACAAAGTGCACTGGTCATCCTATTTGGCTTTCCTCGGTGGACGTCTTGGCATCCCTCGCAAAACCAAGCTGCGGGTGTAGAGTTTTCTCATTAAAACTGATAGTAGGAAGGATAAGAGCAGGCTCAGCACACCGACGAGCAAGCAGCGATGGTTAGCAGCGAACGCAGTCGGTGCGGTCTGCTCATCGGCCCAGGAACAGCTCCCTGTGGCAGGCACTGATGGGAAGCCGTGACATGGAGGAGCAATCAGGGGCTTCGCTGGACAGCCCACACGGGAGGCGGCAACTGCTCCCCTCCTCCCGACCGTCTCTCCCAACCCTGATAGGGAAGAACACGCTGTAATTTTGATAATGGGCAAGACCAGGTGGCGCAATCTGGCGCAGGCTGGCACAGCACACAAACGTGTCAGGAGAAGACCCTGCCACACCAAGAACACCAAGTCTGCTCTGGATGCCCAGGCAAGAACTCCCCCGACGACAGGAGCACTCTCCAACCTTCCCCGCCTTCCCCAGGGAAGGCGTTCGCTTCCCGACTCACGTTGCATCACAACACACGTCCACGTGCTGCCTGCAAGGTTGGCTGGAGGCACGTCAGCGCTTCTCCCTCGAGGCGCCTCTCCGCCTTCGCCCCACCGCGGGGCCGGCCACCCCTTCCCTCCAAACGCGGCGGTTGCTGCTGCTGTGGGACTCACTGGGGAGGGGGCAGGAAGGTCTGGCCACAAGCACGGCAGCAGCGCCAGCCCCCTCCCCAGCACAGCCCACAGCTACGACTGCACAAACCCATCCAAAAGCCACGTCCTTAGGTTGTCATTTCAGACACCGTGGAATGACAAGTGGCTTCAGGCGGCCACCAAAGGGCCCTGAGTGCGCAGGTGAGTCACTTGTCTGGCAGCGCGGTTTTCTGCCAGACAGCTCCTTTCTCCCGCAGCCGCACATCGCTCCATCTGGCACAAGAGGAGTGCAGGGAGAGTGGCAGCCCCACGCAGCTGGGGAGGACGGACGAGGCAGGACCTGCTCTTTCTCCTCTCCCATGGCCTCTGCCTAAAGACAGGCATTAGCACATTCCCTGAAGGTCCCTGCGAGCACTGCAGATCCGACCCCAGGCTTACACAAATGAAATAAAAACCCAGATACGGTTGACTTTCTCCGCTGATGGAGAAGGACAATGCAGACTGGGAATACAAACGCCGAGCAGAGCAGTTAACTAAACATTTCAGGTTACGCTCCGAGGACTCATTTTACGCTCCCCTGGATGAGTTTCTGGTCAGTCTCTATTCATCTACTAGGAACGTGAAGGCAGAATATGTGTCAGTGGTTTGCTCTTCTATCGCAGGACAGAGTATTTTTATCTATGGTGAAACAAACCTAATCGATACCCTTTCCACTCTCTGCAATAGCCATGATTCCTATGCAAAATACTTTAAGAAACAACCAGAAAGTTACGTTTGCATCCTTATCTCCCCGGCAACTCCCTTAAGGCAAAGAACGGTCACATTCATGCTCAGCCAACTTCCACATATTGAGCCCAGCTTCCAACGCTGAAATGAGCAAATGCTGCAAAAGCACAGCAAAAAGCACGCAGGAGGGTTAGGAGATCGCAGTAATCCATCTGTTGCAGCCTAGAGGTGAGGAGATCAAATGTGGGGGTCTTCTGCTGCTAAGAGTTAATATAGGCTGGGATTAATTCTTGCCTCTGTTGCTATCCAGAAGGAGAGGGAAAACTGAAGGCTCATCTGAAAAGAAGACCTGGGGCAGAACGGAGTGGGCAGAACGGCGCACTCCGTAACGGCTGCACCGCCACAGGTTTTGTCAGGACGCCGGTTCCCAGTCCTGTAGCTACAAGTCTCGTCTTAACTGGGTGCATTAATGAGCAGCGCAGCTAAGGATGCTCTCAGCTCCTCATCACGTGCCACCCTCCTCTGAGCTGGTGCCCCAGCACAAAGCACTTTCTGCGACCTCTTGGAAGCTGCAAAGGGCTTGAGGGTGCTGGTGCCAGGGAGAAGCACGTCCTCCCAAGAACCGCTGGAGAGAACAGTCGGAGCAGCCAAGGCCAGCCACCCCAACTCACCGCCTCCCACACCAGGGCAATGCGGCAGCCGCAGCCACACCGCATCCCACGTTCCCGGGGATAACGCACGCGCAAGCACGTGGAACGGCCCCCGCTCCCTGGAACGCGGCTATTGGGCCCCAGGACCCGGAAACAGCCCTTGGGGGGGTGGACGAGCTGGCTGCTAGTGGCAGAGACACGGCGGGGGCAGAGCAGGGCCTGTCGGTGGGGTCGAGGGTCTGGGTCACCGCGGCAGCGCTGCCCCTTGACCTTCACGGCCCCATGCAGCCCCGAGCCCCGGCCGAGCCCTCGCTCGCTGCGCGGCCACCTGCAAGTCAGGGCGGGCGGTGGGAGCGCCAGGGATGGGTGCCTGCGGGCCGGGGTCGCCCTCCCACCCGTGGAGAGGCGGCAGCACCTCTGCCGAGACACCCTCGCTGTGGAGGGTCTGCGGGGCGGCGAGAGCGGCACCTTCCAAATCCACCTCACCAGCAGGGACGCCCCCGAGGAGACCCTCCATCGAGGCACGCTGGGGGCCAGACCGCGGTGCCACGCTCAAGCGATCGTGAATGCTGAACAGCAGCACCCCAGGGTGCACAACAGGCGTAGCAACGTGTTTGCCCAAGAGAACCGTGAAGGAAGTAAATGAGTTTGTATTCTTCCAAGGTAAACACATAACAGGCTAACAGCTAGAAGGATCCTCTTTACATTCTAATTTTTTGCAAACTCCAAGCCAATTATGGCTTTGGCTGCAAAGTGCACCCTTGTGAAGATGCTCAAGGTGAGTGGGGTTCATGTGAAGCCACGTGGGTGTGCAGCAGGTCTTGGAGGACGGCGGTCGCTGTCCCGTGTAGCACACGGGCTTACAACCGTGTGACTGCGATTTGGCTTCTCACGCAGCACACGATAAACAGGAGGATGATTTACAGCTCCGGTAACTACATCTTGCTTTTGTGAAACAACAGTGAAAGAGAACAGCCAAATAAGAACTTTTAAGGACTGAGGTCACTTTGTAGGTCCTTTGGGTGAAAACACTAACTTTCCTTTCTCAACTGAGTTACGACTCTGCTGTCCGTGTGAACTGAGCAAGCTGAAAGCAATCTTCTCTCCAGCAGTGTGCCAGCCACTTAACACAAGGGATTTCACTGGAGTGGCTACTAAAAGTATTCTTTCAGACCTTCATTGCGTGGTAAAGCAAGCCCTACTAAAACCAAACGGTTGGCTTGGGCGATCACAACACTACATTACTTGACAAGGGATGTTCATTTGTGGCAGAAAAAACAAATGGTTGGCAAGTTGCCCTATGAAACATGTCCCTGCAAGAATGAACACGAGAGAAGAACAAGCAAAGACGGCCACGACTGGAGACTTCCAGGAAGACGAACTGGCACTCTTGCAAAACCAGTGCCCTGTCTCAGGGATCTTCAAAACCCTGATCTTATCATTAACTACTGCTGGGCATTTTCCCCTGAAATAAATTGGAAAGGCTTTGGTGAAACAAGACGCATGAAGATGTAGCTGATGCGAAGGACAATTTTATTCATGTTTAAGCAGAAGACAGGAGCAAACCGGTGTCAGGAAGCAGGCACTTCTTTCCAAACCCAAGCGCGTGACAGCCCTGGAGGGATGACGCGGAGCGGCCCCAGCACCGAGAAGCCAGCCAGGAGGCTCTCGTGCCGCGGGAAGAGTGTCCAGGAACGACCTGGCTGAAGAACAGTAACGCCGACAAAGTGGGTGCTTCCCCTCCTTCTGAGGCACCGCACGCTGCACAGCTCCGTACCGCAGCAGCTGCCCCGGCTCTGCTCCGCGCCTCGGGCCCGGGGACCGCTCGGCACTGGGAACAGCGCTGACCACGTGCCCTGTGCCTCCGTGCACTGCTCTGCCTGACCCAGCCCCGCGCGGTGACGCGGAGCTCCCGCAGCTCCTGTCAGCAGAAACCCAGACTCCAGCAAGGCGTGGGGGACCCCCGAACCCAACGATCCTACGCTGCTCCCTGACGGCTGCACCACAGAAGAGAGAGGAGGAGGGAGCCTGTCGCAGGGCGCCTAGGCCAAGATATCGGAGGTGGAGTCTCCGGAAGCGAAGCGGATGTCATGGGCAAGGCAAGGCCCGTTGAGTTCCTTCCCAAAATCCACCAGGAAGTTCTTGTTCACGCACAGGCCGCCCTTCTCAGTGTCCACGTCAATCTGCAGCATGACGGAGCCTTCCCTGCGAGGGAACAAGAGCGCAGCGGTCACAGGCAAGCAAGCCAGGGCCCTGTTCCGGGGCTCCTGCCCGCACCTCCCCGTTCCGTATGGAGGAGGAGGCCGGCTCCTTCACATCTGCTCTTCCGCAGGGAGGAGGGCGCGGAGGCTCCCTTCCAGCGGGGCCACACGCCCGCGCTCACATCTTTTCCCTGAATGCTCGATGGACGCGGGCGAACCGCCGGGAATGACGTGGCAGGCGGGCTGGAGCTTGGCTCTGCGCTGGAGAGAGACCATCGCCCGCTCTGCCAGACCAAAACCTCTGGGGGGGACACCTGGGGAGGCGCTGCCAGAGCGGCCTGGCCTGGCTGCCGGGGCTCCACGGGCGGATCCTCTCCGCCTTCCCGGCTGGAGCGCTCCCGGGCTCTCCCGAGCACAGGCCGGGCACTGCGGCTCCACGCAGGCGGCTGCTGCACCTCGCTCGGCCAGGGGCGCCGGGGTCAGGCGCACGTGAGATCCCGCCCGAGGAAGCTGCGGGGACCACGTTAGGAGGCCCCGTCCCCTGCAGTCACAGAGGTGTCCTCAGAGCCCCCCCAGCGAGGCGCCTTTCCCCTTTGGAACGCAGGGGCCGTGCAAAAGAGGCCTCGCGCCTGCCCAGCGCTTCTCACCTGACCAAGTTCGGGTAGAACTGCTTGTCCCACGTGCTGTAGAAGGAGTTGGTGACGTACAGCCTCTTGCCGTCCACGCTGAGCTGCATTTTACTGGGGCCGCCGTACACTCTCTTGCACTGCAGGCACAACAGACAGCCCTGGCGTTACTGGCTTTTCCCGCAGCAGCCAAGCACAAGCCGGAGCAGGGAGCGGAGCGCAGCGGAGCAGAGCGGCTGCCTCCCCTGCCAGCGCAGGCAAGCGGCCAGCAGCTGCGGGCACACGGGCCGCTGCAGCGGAGACCTGCCCCAGAGCCCGCGGGCAGGGAATTTGCCGAGCAGAGCCCAAGCGCAAAGGACACCAGAGGGCAAAGAGGCCACGGAGCTCACCTTGACCACCAAGGGGTCCGGCTGGCACTTCAGCTCTTCGTCTCTGCACACGGTGACGGGTCCCCCTCTGAGGATGCTGCCTCCCACAAACACCTGGAAGCGAGGCAGGGGGAGACACGTGGCCTTGTCACGCGGCCACCGCCAGACCCTCCTAAGGAACCCAGCGGTGCCAGCCCTTCCGCTCCCGCCTTACCTGCCCCACCAGCCTGGGCTTGCAGGTCTTGGAGAGCTCATACTGGCGGATGTCTCCGTGCAGCCAGTTGCTGAGGTACAGGTACTTGTCATCCGTCGAGATGACGAGGTCCACCGTGAAGGCTAGGGCACACAAACAAAAAGCTCCAGAGAAGGCAGCGCCCACAGAGAACGCGCCTCTCCCTGCCACCCCTGGACGTCGTGCCTATGGTGCACGAGAGCCGCCCGAGCGCGCAGGCTGCAGCTGGGGCAGCGGTGCCTCCTCGGGGTGCGCGCAGCCCCTGCCCCCTCCGACAAGCCTTCTGCCATCTTTGCGCGGCACGGCGCCGCGGGTCAGTGAGGGGTCTCTGCCGGGCTGCATGACACAGCGCTCTGGGAGGGAAAATATAAACACCCCTCGGGGCACACAGACCTGGCATCTTGGGCATAATCCATCCTGTCACGTCCTTGGCTGGTATCCGAATCACCTCCTCTACGGCCCAGTTGTCTCTCTGCACAAGGAACATGGGCACCGCACCGTGAGCGATCCGGGCTGCTCAGGCGAGAGCGCTGCCCGGCACTCGCACGCCTGCGCAGCCAGCAAAGCTGCCGGAGGAAAGCTGCCGCTGCGCCCAGCTACGGCGAGCAGGCACGGCTGGGGCGGCACCGGCCAACAGCAGCAGCAAGGCTGAGCCTCCTCGCTCAGATGAATCCCCCAGCCTAAGGGTCCGGAGCTGGCTCCGCACGCTGCCCTCTCCACACGCCTCCTCCTTTCTCCCCGCCACCCCGCGTTTCTTCGGTGCCTTTCCCAGTCGCCCTGAAGCTCCCCACGGCCGGGTCTCCCCAGCTGCTGGCAGAACACTTGCCTCGCACTGTAGAAGCGGTAGACAATGCCGCTCAGGGCACAGCTGACGTATCCCTCGGCAGCATCGGGGTTGTGGAGGAACTTCACGCTCAGGGGCAGAGAGTCCTCCCCCAGGTCGAAGCACTGGGTGAGGGTGTGGCAGGACAAGTTCCACACGTTCAGGCGGCGCCCAAAGACCCCTGCGGAAAAGGAAGACCACGTCAGAAGATGAGGGGCCACCTGTGGAGACTAATCCCTCCCCAAATGCTCGCACTCGGGGACAGCCCCGGCAGTGACCAGCCAGAGCCTGCAGAGAAGCCGCCGCGCTTGAGGGAGCAGCGGGAGAGGGCAGGGACCAGCCTGGGGTAAGGACAGGCGCTGCACGTCCTGCAGCCGTGCCTCTAGGACGGGCCGTTCGTGGGGACGTCTGCCTGTCCCCCCTCTCCAGCTCCGGCTCTCGCGCTGACGGCCCCGGCAGCCTCCCACCACCCCGCTGAGCTCTGGCTCAGCACTTGCATCCGCATTCCCTCACCTTTCTTCAAGTCATCAGGATTAAACCCACGTCCCGCGCGTTTTGGGACCAGTCCGGCAGAGCTGATGAGAACGTTGTGGCGCGGCTGGTACCAGAAGTCGTATCCAGTCGGGGGGGCTTCACACTCATTCTCCCAGTTCCCCTTCAGCTCAAAGGTCTCTCCATCCAGCACAATGAATCCACCTGGGGCGCAAAAAGGGGACGCACGATCAATCGCGTACTCCGCTTCCAAAGCAGCCCGTTTCCTTGTGGAGTCATCGCCGGGCAAAGTACCTTTCCCGTTGCCAGCTGGGTCTCCCATGTTGGCAATCAGGATGTCACCATTAGGCAGGCTGTGCACTACGCTGAGGTATCCCTTGTTGCACTTCCAGAAGACATCCACCGGCTCAATCATCTGAGGAAAGGTCACACAGACACACACACCTCAGCCGGCGACTGCTCGGCTCATTTCACGCTCCCTGGCAGAGCCTTTGGCCACCAGAGACTCCTGCAAACCTCCGATGCTTGCGGGAGCTTTCGTTCCAAGGACTCCCACTTGCCAGGGGCTGCTCCTCCTTGCAGAGGAGCACAGAAGCCCCTGAGCTGCCCCTCTGCGCAGAGGAGAATGCAGCAACACCGAACCCATCACAGCCTGTCTGTCCACCGCACTGCTGGGGCGGCAGGTGTGGTGCGGGGCGTGACTGCCCACGATTAGGCTCTCTGAACGCAACAGGCGGAGAGAGAGGGACGCAAGGATGAGCAGAGCCTTCCTTGGTCTGGAAAGGAGAGAGCCGAGCGCAAAACGTGACCCAGCTCCCTAAAACCGGGGTAGAAGAGGAAATGAAGACAGAACCCTTCTTCCCTGTGTATTATCCCAGAAGCACCAGTTCCCAACTCCTTCCCAGAAACTTGTCCTTGCGTCACCTGAGGCATACCTTACACAGCTTGGGAGCCCGGCACTGGGAACCCACATCCACCACGTAAATGCGGGAGGAAATCAAACAGGGAAGAATCAGCTTGTTCCTCCTCGGTGTGGCAGTGTCAAAGCAGGCGCAGCCAGCGCTCCACCCCGAGGAATGCAGCTCGTCTTTGAGGTTGGGCATGGGCAGGCGGTGGATCACCTAGGCAGCCAAGGCAGAGTTAGGGTTCGCACAGGGAGGCAGGGAGAAACGGGGACCCTCACGCTGGCAGATGCTTCTGGCTTGGCAGCCTCCACCTGCGCGCCTGGCACTGCCTGCAGAGCTCCGGGACGAGAACACTGCTCCGTGCACTGGCCGCTGCTCCGCGTTAGGGCACGGCGTGCCGCTGAGAGGAGACCGTTCCCCATGCCGAGCAGCCACCCACAGGCTGATCCAGAGCACGTGCTCAGGAGCTCACTAGCAGCACCAAGACTCTCGGGAAGTGAGTTGGGAAGTGAGTCAGAGCCGACCTGTCCCCAGGACACCGAGCCGGAGACGACTCAACCGCAGCCAGGCACACACAGGACAGCGCAAAGACAGCAGGAAGGTGAGTTTGCAGGCAGACAACAGCCCTCTCTCACACGTACAACCGCGGAGAAGCAAGAGAGAGACCTGTTGTGACAGAACTCACCAGGGGTTTCCCAGATGGGTCTTGGCAGGGCATGACCAGGCAGCAGGAGGGAACGGTGGACAGGAGAGAAAATGCCCAAGACAAGAAGGTGCCAGGCATAGAGAGACGCCTGGCATCCCAGGGTGGCTATCAAGCAACCTGGAGTCCCAAGCAAAAAGGAGGAAAGGTCCCGAATGCCGAGGCACCATGAAGCACAGAGCCAGCAGCTGGGCACCATCCCAGGCAAGCGCTGCAGGGACACGGGTACCTGGCAGTAACAGGGAGATCTGGGGTTGAGGTCAATGGTGGCCAGGAAGTCAGGCTGCTCCACGCAGGTTTCCCTGTAGGTGCAGGTCACGTAGGCAACCTCCTCTCTAGGAGCTGCGTAGAAGGAAAGCTTGTGTTAAAGCACGCCGTGAACCAGCCAGGCGGGAAAAGAAAAGCTTCAGCAGACCCTCAGAGAAGACTGAACTCACTTTTCTGGATGCCAAGACCTTCCTACAGGCAGCTGAACGCAACGACCTGCAGCTATTCCATCCCTTCCTCCTTGCGCACTGACAACTGCCCAACCCTGGCTCCGTTACCGACCCAGAGGCACGAGAACAACCACAGCGGAGAAGATCTCCACGGAGGTACCGTCCTGCCCCTTTGGGGGAGGGGACTCGGCACACGTTCACGGGGGTCTCCACTAACAGGGAGCTCTCTCCCAAACACCACCCGCTGCACGACACGCTCGAGAGGACTTGCCTTTCACAGCCTCCGGGCAGGTGGGGTACTCGTAGCACTGAGCTCTGCATCTGTCTGGGTTGGGGAGAAGAATAAAATGAGAAACGTCCACGTCCCAGACGGTGCCTACTCGGAAGCCTCTGTCCCACCCAAGGGACCTTCTCCCACCCCAGCTCTCAACGGGGACCTCTGTGACCGGCCCCTGCTCCGCTTATGGCACTGACGACCCCCCGACCCAGGAGAGGAATCCTCCCTGAAGCGCCACCAGGGCCGTCCCAGAACAGAGAGAACCTTCGGCCCCAGCCGGACAAGGTGCCACACTCCAGTGCCACCCTCTCCTCCCTGCAGCGGAACAGACCTGCCAGTCCCCAGCGGGGACTCGGGTCCAAGGGGGGATGTCCGCAGCCCCCAGGCAGTGGCTGCAGCCCGGTCCAGGATGGAGCCACAAGGCTCGGAGCTGCTGTGGGCTGCGGGAGGCTGCAGAGCATCTCTTACCCATGCTGACGGCCTTCTGGTTCACTCTCCTGGAGCAGAGGTGCTGGGACTGGAGGTGCGGCTCGCTGTCTGCCTCGCCGGAGTGGGATGTGCTGTGCCGAGGCTGCTCCGAGGGGGCCTTATATACAAGGCAAAAGGGTGGGGGGAGAAAGCAGCTGCCAAGGGAGGAGCCATCGCTCCTCGGCGTTTGGGAGGTGCCAGACCAGCGCTGCGGCTTCTTTCCGCCTTGCTAACCACCAATCTAGAGGAAAAATCTGCTGGTGCGTGCAGGTCTTTTCCCTAAACACAGCCTCCTGTATCTGATCCTGGCGCTCTGGTGATCTCCAGTGGACTTCTTCAGGCTCTGGAGGCCCCCATGCCCCGGCCGAGAAACAAGCTCATTGCAGCCATCCCCCGTGCCCAGGTGGCTGCCACACAAATGTGCAGCGGCTGCAAATTCCGCACGAGGGATGAGAAGCCCATCTAGATCAGCGTCCCCACCAGCAGGCTCCTGGAGACAACAACGTGTAAACGTAGAGAGGGCACCAAAGGCACCTCTGAAATCCAGACCCCGAGAGAAGGCACGTCTGTCGGGGGTGAGCTGAAGGCATCACGGTTCCCTGGGCTCCGCTCAGCAAGCCAGCCCAGAGGCGTCTCTACCCAAAAGAGGCTTCTGGAGCCCTGAGGGCTGCAAACTGGGATACAGGGCTCACAAGAGGAGGCAGGGGGCTCCAACAGTGCTGACGGCAGAAGAGACTGGAGGAGCTGCCGGCATCTCCTGAACAGCGAAGGAACACACCAGGCTGGAAATGGGTGCCTGGGCAAAACGCCATCTGCGCCCCTGCTGATGCAGCACCTGCAAGGTCAAGACGTGCCCGTCGCCTCGCAGGTTGGCATCTCCACGGGGGGACGTCAGCCCACCTGTGGGAAATCGGAACCTTTAGGACTCGGGGCAACTCAGCAGAGCAAAACAGTGCCTGGCCAGTAGCTACGTACCCTCCCCACCAGTCTGGTCAAGGAATACCAAAGCCCCACAGCAGGCACCGACACCACAAAGGGCCTGGCACCGGTGCGGCTGTATTACATACAAACTGGACAAAACTGCCACAAAACACCCCTGGGAAGAGCAGAGATCTCTCCTAAAGGGCCTGAGGTGCTGCAGAGAAGAATTTTGGAAGAAGGGTCCCCTCCTGAGACCACCAGCACCCTGGCTGCCACCAGCTGCCAAACTAAAGCAGGAAGAAAACACCAAGCGCCACGGAACGTGAATGAGTATCGTATCTTGTGGAAGAACGCCTCAACCAGTGGGCAAATTACACGGGGTACGTAATTGCTCCACATAGGAATGCAGACACATCTGACAGCGCCATTAAAGCAGCCCTCAGGAGATCCTCATCAGAAGCGATAGCCTGTCTCACTAGGGCTGTAATTAATGGCGCTCTGCTTCCAGAACAGCGCTTTTAACGTGCAACAGGCAGACACGGGAGCAGCCTGGCACCAGCGCCCAGCGCTCGCGCACTGCCCAGAGGCAGGTGGGACCAGCTGGCCAAAGGCCTTGTTTCAGGCAGCAGAAAAGGAGAATAATGGGAGCCTTTGATGCAGGCTGGTGCTCACTCATTCCACAAAGAGCGGACGCTTCATTTTCCAGGCTGACAGGGTGCACGGCCTCAGCGTAGGCTCCAGGGAACACGGACCAGGGGATGCTGCTCACAGAAGGACACCCAGGCCTGACGGGAGGATGCAGCGGCAGCTCTGGTCCAGCAACGAGACCTGTAAGTCCAGCAGCTGAGGCAGGCCAAAGGCAGAGCAGAACACAGCGCGCACTAGCCTGAGCTGAGCTGGAGGCTGAGCGGCCAGCAGGGATCCTGCAGGAATGAGGGGCTGCCTGGCGTTTGCCTAACACCATGGCAGCAAGCCCTCGGTCCGGGAGCAGCTCCACAGCTCGGAGCAGCTCCACACGGCGTCTCCCTCCTCTCTGCTCGCCACTGCTCTGAGCTGGGCACAGCTGCCCATCCTTCTCCAACCAAACCCAACAGAGAGGTTCAGGCAGCGTCCCCGAGGTGCTGCCGCCCTGGTCTGCCCGGCTGGTGGGAAGCACGACCCGGGCCAGCAAAGCACAAGAAGCTCCTGCTCCATCAGGGGCAACTTCAAGCGCGCAGCTGGTGCCTTTAGCGCAATGCTTCTGCTGTCACGATGTGCATGTCTCACTGCACCTTCTTCTCACCCCTGCACACCTGCTAATTAAAAACTTCATTAGTCTTCCGCTCATTAACAAAGTGCGCTGGTCATCCTATTTGGCTTTCCTCGGTGACGTCTTTGGCATCCCTCGCAAAACCAAGCTGCGGGGTGTAGAGTTTTCTCATTAAAACTGATAGTAGGAAGGATAAGAGCAGGCTCAGCAACACCGACGAGCAAGCAAGCGATGGTTAGCAGCGAACGCAGTCGGTGCGGTCTGCTCTCGGCCCAGGAACAGCTCCCTGTGGCAGGCACGGATGGGAAGCCGTGACATGGAGGAGCAATCAGGGGCTTCGCTGGACAGCCCACACGGAGGCGGCAACTGCTCCCCTCCTCCCGACCGTCTCTCCCAACCCTGATAGGGAAGAACACGCTGTAATTTTGATAATGGGCAAGACCAGGTGGCGCAATCTGGCGCAGGCTGGCACAGCCACACAAACGTGTCAGGAGAAGACCCTGCCACACCAAGAACACCAAGTCTGCTCTGGATGCCCAGGCAAGAACTCCCCCGACGACAGGAGCACTCTCCAACCTTCCCCGCCTTCCCCAGGGAAGGCGTTCGCTTCCCGACTCACGTTGCATCACAACACACGTCCACGTGCTGCCTGCAAGGTTGGCTGGAGGCAACGTCAGCGCTTCTCCCTCGAGGCGCCTCTCCGCCTTCGCCCCACCGCGGGGCCGGCCACCCCTTCCCCTCCAAACGCGGCGGTTGCTGCTGCTGTGGGACTCACTGGGGAGGGGGCAGGAAGGTCTGGCCACAAGCACGGCAGCAGCGCCAGCCCCCTCCCCAGCACAGCCCACAGCTACGACTGCACAAACCCATCCAAAAGCCACGTCCTTAGGTTGTCATTTCAGACACCGTGGAATGACAAGTGGCTTCAGGCGGCCACCAAAGGGCCCTGAGTGCGCAGGTGAGTCACTTGTCTGGCAGCGCGGTTTTCTGCCGGATCAGCTCCTTCTCCCGCAGCCGCACAATCGCTCCATCTGGCACAAGAGGAGTGCAGGAGGAGTGGCAGCCCCACGCAGCTGGGGAGGACGGACGAGCAGGACCTGCTCTTTCTCCTCTCCCAGGCCTCTGCCTAAAGACAGGCATTAGCACCTTCCCTGAAAGGTCCCTGCGAGCACTGCAGATCCGACCCCAGGCTTACACAAATGAAATAAAACCCAGAACGGTTGACTTTCCTCCGCTGATGGAGAAGGAAATGCAGACTGGGAATACAAACGCCGAGCAGAGCAGTTTAACTAAACATTTCAGGTTACGCTCCGAGGACTCATTTACGCTCCCCTGGATGAGTTTCTGGTCAGTCTCTATTCATCCTACTAGGAACGTGAAGGCAGAATATGTGTCAGTGGTTTGCTCTTCTATCGCAGGACAGAGTATTTTTATCTATGGTGAAACAACCTAATCGATACCCTTTTCCACTCTCTGCAATAGCCATGATTCCTATGCAAAATACTTTAAGAAACAACCAGAAAGTTACGTTTGCATCCTTATCTCCCCGGCAACTCCCTTAAGGCAAAGAAAGGTCACGTTCATGCTCAGCACAACTTCCACATATTGAGCCCAGCTTCCAAACGCTGAAATGAGCAAATGCTGCAAAAGCACAGCAAAAAGCACGCAGGAGGGTTAGGAGATCGCAGTATCCATCTGTTGCAGCCTAGAGGGGAGGAGATCAAATGTGGGGGTCTTCTGCTGCTAAGAGTTAATATAGGCTGGGATTAATTCTTGCCTCTGTTGCTATCCAGAAGGAGAGGGAAAACTGAAGGCTCATCTGAAAAGAAGACCTGGGGCAGAACGGAGTGGGCAGAACGGAGCACTCGTAACGGCTGCACCGCCAACAGGTTTTGTCAGGACGCCGGTTCCCAGTCCTGTAGCTACAAGTCTCGTCTTAACTGGGTGCATTAATGAGCAGCGCAGCCTAAGGATGCTCTCAGCTCCTCATCACGTGCCACCCTCCCTCTGAGCTGGTGCCCCAGCACAAAGCACTTCTGCGACCTCTTGGAAGCTGCAAAGGGCTTGAGGGTGCTGGTGCCAGGGAGAAGCACGTCCTCCCAAGAACCGCTGGAGAGAACAGTCGGAGCAGCCAAGGCCAGCCACCCCAACTCACCGCCTCCCCACACCAGGTGCATGCGGCCGCCGCAGCCACACCGCATCCCACGTTCCCGGGATAACTCACGCGCAAGCACGTGGAACGGCCCCCGCTCCCTGGAACGCGGCTATTGGGCCCCAAGGACCCGGGACAGCCCTTGGGGGGGTGGACGAGCTGGCTGCTAGTGGCAGAGACACGGCGGGGGCAGAGCAGGGCCTGGCGGTGGGTCGAGGGTCTGGGTCACCGCTGCAGCGCTGCCCCTTGACCTTCACGGCCCCATGCAGCCCCGAGCCCCGGCCGAGCCCTCGCCTCGCTGCGCGGCCACCTGCAAGTCAGGGCGGGCGGTGGGAGCGCCAGGGATGGGTGCCTGCGGGCCGGGGTCGCCCTCCCACCCGTGGAGAGGCGGCAGCACCTCTGCCGAGACACCCGCTGTGGAGGGTCTGCGGGGCGGCGAGAGCGGGCACCTTCCAAATCCACCTCACCAGCAGGGACGCCCCCGAGGAGACCCTCCATCGAGGCACGCTGGGGGCCAGACCGCGGTGCCACGCTCAAGCGATCGTGATGCTGAACAGCAGCACCCCAGGGTGCACAACAGGCGTAGCAACGTGTTTGCCCAAGAGAACCGTGAAGGAAGTAAATGAGTTTGTATTCTTCCAAGGTAAACACATAACAGGCTAACAGCTAGAAGGATCCTCTTTACATTCTAATTTTTGCAAACTCCAAGCCAATTATGGCTTTGGCTGCAAAGTGCACCCTTGTGAAGATGCTCAAGGTGAGTGGGGTTCATGTGAAGCCACGTGGGTGTGCAGCAGGTCTTGGAGGACGGCGGTCGCTGTCCCGTGTAGCACACGGGCTTACACCGTGTGACTGCGATTTGGCTTCTCACGCAGCACACGATAAACAGGAGGATGATTTACAGCTCCGGTAACTACATCTTGCTTTTGTGAAACAACAGTGAAAGAGAACAGCCAAATAAGAACTTTTAAGGACTGAGGTCACTTTGTAGGTCCTTTGGGTGAAAACACTAACTTTCCTTTCTCAACTGAGTTACGACTCTGCTGTCCGTGTGAACTGAGCAAGCTGAAAGCAATCTTCTCTCCAGCAGTGTGCCAGCCACTTAACACAAGGGATTTCACTGGAGTGGCTACTAAAAGTATTCTTTCAGACCTTCATGCGTGGTAAAGCAAGCCCTACTAAAACCAAACGGTTGGCTTGGGCGATCACAACACTACATTACTTTGACAAGGGATGTTCATTTGTGGCAGAAAAACAAATGGTTGGCAAGTTGCCCTATGAAACATGTCCCTGCAAGAATGAACACGAGAGAAGAACAAGCAAAGACGGCCACGACTGGAGACTTCCAGGAAGACGAACTGGCACTCTTGCAAAACCAGTGCCCTGTCTCAGGGATCTTCAAAACCCTGATCTTATCATTAACTACTGCTGGCATTTTCCCCTGAAATAAATTGGAAAGGCTTTGGTGAAACAAGACGCATGAAGATGTAGCTGATGCGAAGGACAATTTTATTCATGTTTAAAGCAGAAGACAGGAGCAAACCGGTGTCAGGAAGCAGGCACTTCTTTCCAAACCCAAGCGCGTGACAGCCCTGGAGGGATGACGCGGAGCGGCCCCAGCACCGAGAAGCCAGCCAGGAGGCTCTCGTGCCGCGGGAAGAGTGTCCAGGAACGACCTGGCTGAAGAACAGTAACGCCGACAAAGTGGGTGCTTCCCCTCCTTCTGAGGCACCGCACGCTGCACAGCTCCGTACCGCAGCAGCTGCCCCGGCTCTGCTCCGCGCCTCGGGCCCGGGGACCGCTCGGCACTGGGAACAGCGCTGACCACGTGCCCTGTGCCTCCGTGCACTGCTCTGCCTGACCCAGCCCCGCGCGGTGACGCGGAGCTCCCGCAGCTCCTGTCAGCAGAAACCCAGACTCCAGCAAGGCGTGGGGACCCCCGAACCCAACGATCCTACGCTGCTCCCTGACGGCTGCACCACAGAAGAGAGAGGAGGAGGGAGCCTGTCGCAGGGCGCCTAGGCCAAGATATCGGAGGTGGAGTCTCCGGAAGCGAAGCGGATGTCATGGGCAAGGCAAGGCCCGTTGAGTTCCTTCCCAAAATCCACCAGGAAGTTCTTGTTCACGCACAGGCCGCCCTTCTCAGTGTCCACGTCAATCTGCAGCATGACGGAGCCTTCCCTGCGAGGGAACAAGAGCGCAGCGGTCACAGGCAAGCAAGCCAGGGCCCTGTTCCGGGGCTCCTGCCCGCACCTCCCCGTTCCGTATGGAGGAGGAGGCCGGCTCCTTCACATCTGCTCTTCCGCAGGGAGGAGGGCGCGGAGGCTCCCTTCCAGCGGGGCCACACGCCCGCGCTCACATCTTTTCCCTGAATGCTCGATGGACGCGGGCGAACCGCCGGGAATGACGTGGCAGGCGGGCTGGAGCTTGGCTCTGCGCTGGAGAGAGACCATCGCCCGCTCTGCCAGACCAAAACCTCTGGGGGGACACCTGGGGAGGCGCTGCCAGAGCGGCCTGGCCTGGCTGCCGGGGCTCCACGGGCGGATCCTCTCCGCCTTCCCGGCTGGAGCGCTCCCGGGCTCTCCCGAGCACAGGCCGGGCACTGCGGCTCCACGCAGGCGGCTGCTGCACCTCGCTCGGCCAGGGGCGCCGGGGTCAGGCGCACGTGAGATCCCGCCCGAGGAAGCTGCGGGGACCACGTTAGGAGGCCCCGTCCCCTGCAGTCACAGAGGTGTCCTCAGAGCCCCCCCAGCGAGGCGCCTTTCCCCTTTGGAACGCAGGGGCCGTGCAAAAGAGGCCTCGCGCCTGCCCAGCGCTTCTCACCTGACCAAGTTCGGGTAGAACTGCTTGTCCCACGTGCTGTAGAAGGAGTTGGTGACGTACAGCCTCTTGCCGTCCACGCTGAGCTGCATTTTACTGGGGCCGCCGTACACTCTCTTGCACTGCAGGCACAACAGACAGCCCTGGCGTTACTGGCTTTTCCCGCAGCAGCCAAGCACAAGCCGGAGCAGGGAGCGGAGCGCAGCGGAGCAGAGCGGCTGCCTCCCCTGCCAGCGCAGGCAAGCGGCCAGCAGCTGCGGGCACACGGGCCGCTGCAGCGGAGACCTGCCCCAGAGCCCGCGGGCAGGGAATTTGCCGAGCAGAGCCCAAGCGCAAAGGACACCAGAGGGCAAAGAGGCCACGGAGCTCACCTTGACCACCAAGGGGTCCGGCTGGCACTTCAGCTCTTCGTCTCTGCACACGGTGACGGGTCCCCCTCTGAGGATGCTGCCTCCCACAAACACCTGGAAGCGAGGCAGGGGGAGACACGTGGCCTTGTCACGCGGCCACCGCCAGACCCTCCTAAGGAGCGCAGCGGTGCCAGCCCTTCCGCTCCCGCCTTACCTGCCCCACCAGCCTGGGCTTGCAGGTCTTGGAGAGCTCATACTGGCGGATGTCTCCGTGCAGCCAGTTGCTGAGGTACAGGTACTTGTCATCCGTCGAGATGACGAGGTCCACCGTGAAGGCTAGGGCACACAAACAAAAAGCTCCAGAGAAGGCAGCGCCCACAGAGAACGCGCCTCTCCCTGCCACCCCTGGACGTCGTGCCTATGGTGCACGAGAGCCGCCCGAGTGCGCAGGCTGCAGCTGGGGCAGCGGTGCCTCCTCGGGATGCGCGCAGCCCCTGCCCCCTCCGACAAGCCTTCTGCCATCTTTGCGCGGCACGGCGCCGCGGGTCAGTGAGGGGTCTCTGCCGGGCTGCATGACACAGCGCTCTGGGAGGGAAAATATAAACACCCCTCGGGGCACACAGACCTGGCATCTTGGGCATAATCCATCCTGTCACGTCCTTGGCTGGTATCCGAATCACCTCCTCTACGGCCCAGTTGTCTCTCTGCACAAGGAACATGGGCACCGCACCGTGAGCGATCCGGGCTGCTCAGGCGAGAGCGCTGCCCGGCACTCGCACGCCTGCGCAGCCAGCAAAGCTGCCGGAGGAAAGCTGCCGCTGCGCCCAGCTACGGCGAGCAGGCACGGCTGGGGCGGCACCGGCCAACAGCAGCAGCAAGGCTGAGCCTCCTCGCTCAGATGAATCCCCCAGCCTAAGGGTCCGGAGCTGGCTCCGCACGCTGCCCTCTCCACACGCCTCCTCCTTTCTCCCCGCCACCCCGCGTTTCTTCGGTGCCTTTCCCAGTCGCCCTGAAGCTCCCCACGGCCGGGTCTCCCCAGCTGCTGGCAGAACACTTGCCTCGCACTTGTAGAAGCGGTAGACAATGCCGCTCAGGGCACAGCTGACGTATCCCTCGGCAGCATCGGGGTTGTGGAGGAACTTCACGCTCAGGGGCAGAGAGTCCTCCCCCAGGTCGAAGCACTGGGTGAGGGTGTGGCAGGACAAGTTCCACACGTTCAGGCGGCGCCCAAAGACCCCTGCGGAAAAGGAAGACCACGTCAGAAGATGAGGGGCCACCTGTGGAGACTAATCCCTCCCCAAATGCTCGCACTCGGGGACAGCCCCGGCAGTGACCAGCCAGAGCCTGCAGAGAAGCCGCCGCGCTTGAGGGAGCAGCGGGAGAGGGCAGGGACCAGCCTGGGGTAAGGACAGGCGCTGCACGTCCTGCAGCCGTGCCTCTAGGACGGGCCGTTCGTGGGGACGTCTGCCTGTCCCCCCTCTCCAGCTCCGGCTCTCGCGCTGACGGCCCCGGCAGCCTCCCACCACCCCGCTGAGCTCTGGCTCAGCACTTGCATCCGCATTCCCTCACCTTTCTTCAAGTCGTCAGGATTAAACCCGCGTCCCGCGCGTTTTGGGACCAGTCCGGCAGAGCTGATGAGAACGTTGTGGCGCGGCTGGTACCAGAAGTCGTATCCAGTCGGGGGGGCTTCACACTCATTCTCCCAGTTCCCCTTCAGCTCAAAGGTCTCTCCATCCAGCACAATGAATCCACCTGGGGCGCAAAAAGGGGACGCACGATCAATCGCGTACTCCGCTTCCAAAGCAGCCCGTTTCCTTGTGGAGTCATCGCCGGGCAAAGTACCTTTCCCGTTGCCAGCTGGGTCTCCCATGTTGGCAATCAGGATGTCACCATTAGGCAGGCTGTGCACTACGCTGAGGTATCCCTTGTTGCACTTCCAGAAGACATCCACTGGCTCAATCATCTGATAAAAGGTCACAGAGACACACACACCTCAGCCGGCGACTGCTCGGCTCATTTCACGCTCCCTGGCAGAGCCTTTGGCCACCAGAGACTCCTGCAAACCTCCGATGCTTGCGGGAGCTTTCGTTCCAAGGACTCCCACTTGCCAGGGGCTGCTCCTCCTTGCAGAGGAGCACAGAAGCCCCTGAGCTGCCCCTCTGCGCAGAGGAGAATGCAGCAACACCGAACCCATCACAGCCTGTCTGTCCACCGCACTGCTGGGGCGGCAGGTGTGGTGCGGGGCGTGACTGCCCACGATTAGGCTCTCTGAACGCAACAGGCGGAGAGAGAGGGACGCAAGGATGAGCAGAGCCTTCCTTGGTCTGGAAAGGAGAGAGCCGAGCGGAAAACGTGACCCAGCTCCCTAAAACCGGGGTAGAAGAGGAAATGAAGACAGAACCCTTCTTCCCTGTGTATTATCCCAGAAGCACCAGTTCCCAACTCCTTCCCAGAAACTTGTCCTTGCGTCACCTGAGGCATACCTTACACAGCTTGGGAGCCCGGCACTGGGAACCCACATCCACCACGTAAATGCGGGAGGAAATCAAACAGGGAAGAATCAGCTTGTTCCTCCTCGGTGTGGCAGTGTCAAAGCAGGCGCAGCCAGCGCTCCACCCCGAGGAATGCAGCTCGTCTTTGAGGTTGGGCATGGGCAGGCGGTGGATCACCTAGGCAGCCAAGGCAGAGTTAGGGTTCGCACAGGGAGGCAGGGAGAAACGGGGACCCTCACGCTGGCAGATGCTTCTGGCTTGGCAGCCTCCACCTGCGTGCCTGGCACTGCCTGCAGAGCTCCGGGACGAGAACACTGCTCCGTGCACTGGCCGCTGCTCCGCGTTAGGGCACGGCGTGCCGCTGAGAGGAGACCGTTCCCCATGCCGAGCAGCCACCCACAGGCTGATCCAGAGCACGTGCTCAGGAGCTCACTAGCAGCACCAAGACTCTCGGGAAGTGAGTTGGGAAGTGAGTCAGAGCCGACCTGTCCCCAGGACACCGAGCCGGAGACGACTCAACCGCAGCCAGGCACACACAGGACAGCGCAAAGACAGCAGGAAGGTGAGTTTGCAGGCAGACAACAGCCCTCTCTCACACGTACAACCGCGGAGAAGCAAGAGAGAGACCTGTTGTGACAGAACTCACCAGGGGTTTCCCAGATGGGTCTTGGCAGGGCATGACCAGGCAGCAGGAGGGAACGGTGGACAGGAGAGAAAAATGCCCAAGACAAGAAGGTGCCAGGCATAGAGAGACGCCTGGCATCCCAGGGTGGCTATCAAGCAACCTGGAGTCCCAAGCAAAAAGGAGGAAAGGTCCCGAATGCCGAGGCACCATGAAGCACAGAGCCAGCAGCTGGGCACCATCCCAGGCAAGCGCTGCAGGGACACGGGTACCTGGCAGTAACAGGGAGATCTGGGGTTGAGGTCAATGGTGGCCAGGAAGTCAGGCTGCTCCACGCAGGTTTCCCTGTAGGTGCAGGTCACGTAGGCAACCTCCTCTCTAGGAGCTGCGTAGAAGGAAAGCTTGTGTTAAAGCACGCCGTGAACCAGCCAGGCGGGAAAAGAAAAGCTTCAGCAGACCCTCAGAGAAGACTGAACTCACTTTTCTGGATGCCAAGACCTTCCTACAGGCAGCTGAACGCAACGACCTGCAGCTATTCCATCCCTTCCTCCTTGCGCACTGACAACTGCCCAACCCTGGCTCCGTTACCGACCCAGAGGCACGAGAACAACCACAGCGGAGAAGATCTCCACGGAGGTACCGTCCTGCCCCTTTGG
The DNA here is from genome assembly GCF_015220075.1 of Falco rusticolus. Lineage (NCBI taxonomy): Eukaryota > Metazoa > Chordata > Aves > Falconiformes > Falconidae > Falco > Falco rusticolus. The sequence goes on along the minus strand of NC_051205.1, from coordinate 531,491 downwards.
GGGAGGGGACTCGGCACACGTTCACGGGGGTCTCCACTAACAGGGAGCTCTCTCCCAAACACCACCCGCTGCACGACACTGCTCGAGAGGACTTGCCTTTCACAGCCTCCGGGCAGGTGGGGTACTCGTAGCACTGAGCTCTGCATCTGTCTGGGTTGGGGAGAAGAATAAAATGAGAAACGTCCACGTCCCAGACGGTGCCTACTCGGAAGCCTCTGTCCCACCCAAGGGACCTTCTCCCACCCCAGCTCTCAACGGGGACCTCTGTGACCGGCCCCTGCTCCGCTTATGGCACTGACGACCCCCCGACCCAGGAGAGGAATCCTCCCTGAAGCGCCACCAGGGCCGTCCCAGAACAGAGAGAACCTTCGGCCCCAGCCGGACAAGGTGCCACACTCCAGTGCCACCCCTCTCCTCCCTGCAGCGGAACAGACCTGCCAGTCCCCAGCGGGGACTCGGGTCCAAGGGGGGATGTCCGCAGCCCCCAGGCAGTGGCTGCAGCCCGGTCCAGGATGGAGCCACAAGGCTCGGAGCTGCTGTGGGCTGCGGGAGGCTGCAGAGCATCGCTTACCCATGCTGACGGCCTTCTGGTTCACTCTCCTGGAGCAGAGGTGCTGGGACTGGAGGTGCGGCTCGCTGTCTGCCTCGCCGGAGTGGGATGTGCTGTGCCGAGGCTGCTCCGAGGGGGCCTTATATACAAGGCAAAAGGGTGGGGGGGAGAAAGCAGCTGCCAAGGGAGGAGCCATCGCTCCTCGGCGTTTGGGAGGTGCCAGACCAGCGCTGCGGCTTCTTTCCGCCTTGCTAACCACCAATCTAGAGGAAAAATCTGCTGGTGCGTGCAGGTCTTTTCCCTAAACACAGCCTCCCGTATCTGATCCTGGCGCTCTGGTGATCTCCAGTGGACTTCTTCAGGCTCTGGAGGCCCCCATGCCCCGGCCGAGAAACAAGCTCATTGCAGCCATCCCCCGTGCCCAGGTGGCTGCCACACAAATGTGCAGCGGCTGCAAATTCCGCACGAGGGATGAGAAGCCCATCTAGATCAGCGTCCCCACCAGCAGGCTCCTGGAGACAACAACGTGTAAACGTAGAGAGGGCACCAAAGGCACCTCTGAAATCCAGACCCCGAGAGAAGGCACGTCTGTCGGGGGGTGAGCTGAAGGCATCACGGGTTCCCTGGGCTCCGCTCAGCAAGCCAGCCCAGAGGCGCCTCTACCCAAAAGAGGCTTCTGGAGCCCTGAGGGCTGCAAACTGGGATACAGGGCTCACAAGAGGAGGCAGGGGGCTCCAACAGTGCTGACGGCAGAAGAGACTGGAGGAGCTGCCGGCATCTCCTGAACAGCGAAGGAACACACCAGGCTGGAAATGGGTGCCTGGGCAAACGCCATCTGCGCCCCTGCTGATGCAGCACCTGCAAGGTCAAGACGTGCCCGTCGCCTCGCAGGTTGGCATCTCCACGGGGGGACGTCAGCCCACCTGTGGGAAATCGGAACCTTTAGGACTCGGGGCAACTCAGCAGAGCAAAACAGTGCCTGGCCAGTAGCTACGTACCCTCCCCACCAGTCTGGTCAAGGAATACCAAAGCCCCACAGCAGGCACCGACACCACAAAGGGCCTGGCACCGGTGCGGCTGTATTACATACAAACTGGACAAAACTGCCACAAAACACCCCTGGGAAGAGCAGAGATCTCTCCTAAAGGGCCTGAGGTGCTGCAGAGAAGAATTTTGGAAGAAGGGTCCCCTCCTGAGACCACCAGCACCCTGGCTGCCACCAGCTGCCAAACTAAAGCAGGAAGAAAACACCAAGCGCCACGGAACGTGAATGAGTATCGTATCTTGTGGAAGAACGCCTCAACCAGTGGGCAAATTACACGGGGTACGTAATTGCTCCACATAGGAATGCAGAAACATCTGACAGCGCCATTAAAGCAGCCCTCAGGAGATCCTCATCAGAAGAGATAGCCTGTCTCACTAGGGCTGTAATTAATGGCGCTCTGCTTCCAGAACAGCGCTTTTAACGTGCAACAGGCAGACACGGGAGCAGCCTGGCACCAGCGCCCAGCGCTCGCGCACTGCCCAGAGGCAGGTGGGACCAGCTGGCCAAAGGCCTTGTTTCAGGCAGCAGAAAAGGAGAATAATGGGAGCCTTTGATGCAGGCTCGTGCTCACTCATTCCACAAAGAGCGGACACTTCATTTTCCAGGCTGACAGGGTGCACGGCCTCAGCGTAGGCTCCAGGGAACACGGACCAGGGGATGCTGCTCACCGAAGGACACCCAGGCCTGACGGGAGGATGCAGCGGCAGCTCTGGTCCAGCAACGAGACCTGTAAGTCCAGCAGCTGAGGCAGGCCAAAGGCAGAGCAGACCACAGCGTGCACTAGCCTGAGCTGAGCTGGAGGCTGAGCGGCCAGCAGGGATCCTGCAGGAATGAGGGGCTGCCTGGTGTTTGCCTAACACCATGGCAGCAAGCCCTCGGTCCGGGAGCAGCTCCACAGCTCGGAGCAGCTCCACACGGCGTCTCCCTCCTCTCTGCTCACCACTGCTCTGAGCTGGGCACAGCTGCCCATCCTTCTCCAACCAAACCCAACAGAGAGGTTCAGGCAGTGTCCCCAAGGTGCTGCCGCCCTGGTCTGCCCGGCTGGTGGGAAGCACGACCCGGGCCAGCGAAGCACAAAAAGCTCCTGCTCCATCAGGGGCAACTTCAAGCGCGCAGCTGGTGCCTTTAGCGCAATGCTTCTGCTGTCACGATGTGCATGTCTCACTGCACCTTCTTCTCACCCCTGCACACCTGCTAATTAAAAACTTCATTAGTCTTCCGCTCATTAACAAAGTGCGCTGGTCATCCTATTTGGCTTTCCTCGGTGACGTCTTTGGCATCCCTCGCAAAACCAAGCTGCGGGGTGTAGAGTTTTCTCATTAAAACTGATAGTAGGAAGGATAAGAGCAGGCTCAGCAACACCGACGAGCAAGCAAGCGATGGTTAGCAGCGAACGCAGTCGGTGCGGTCTGCTCTCGGCCCAGGAACAGCTCCCTGTGGCAGGCACGGATGGGAAGCCGTGACATGGAGGAGCAATCAGGGGCTTCGCTGGACAGCCCACACGGAGGCGGCAACTGCTCCCCTCCTCCCGACCGTCTCTCCCAACCCTGATAGGGAAGAACACGCTGTAATTTTGATAATGGGCAAGACCAGGTGGCGCAATCTGGCGCAGGCTGGCACAGCACACAAACGCATCAGGAGAAGACCCTGCCACACCAAGAACACCAAGTCTGCTCTGGATGCCCAGGCAAGAACTCCCCCGACGACAGGAGCACTCTCCAACCTTCCCCGCCTTCCCCAGGGAAGGCGTTCGCTTCCCGACTCACGCTGCATCACAACACACGTCCACGTGCTGCCTGCAAGGTTGGCTGGAGGCAACGTCAGCGCTTCTCCCTCGAGGCGCCTCTCCGCCTTCGCCCCACCGCGGGGCCGGCCACCCCTTCCCCTCCAAACGCGGCAGTTGCTGCTGCTGTGGGACTCACTGGGGAGGGGGCAGGAAGGTCTGGCCACAAGCACGGCAGCAGCGCCAGCCCCCTCCCCAGCACAGCCCACAGCTACGACTGCACAAACCCATCCAAAAGCCACGTCCTTAGGTTGTCATTTCAGACACCGTGGAATGACAAGTGGCTTCAGGCAGCCACCAAAGGGCCCTGAGTGTGCAGGTGAGTCACTTGTCTGGCAGCGCGGTTTTCTGCCGGATCAGCTCCTTCTCCCGCAGCCGCACAATCGCTCCATCTGGCACAAGAGGAGTGCAGGAGGAGTGGCAGCCCCACGCAGCTGGGGAGGACGGACGAGCAGGACCTGCTCTTTCTCCTCTCCCAGGCCTCTGCCTAAAGACAGGCATTAGCACCTTCCCTGAAAGGTCCCTGCGAGCACTGCAGATCCGACCCCAGGCTTACACAAATGAAATAAAACCCAGAACGGTTGACTTTCCTCCACTGATGGAGAAGGAAATGCAGACTGGGAATACAAACGCCGAGCAGAGCAGTTTAACTAAACATTTCAGGTTACACTCCAAGGACTCATGTACGCTTCTCTGTACATAACAACACTTCCCTGCACTCGTGGACTCAAAAGCAGGAGCTCAGTCTTCACCAGAGAAGATAACTCAAGGTAGCAGACCAAGAAATAGGGGGGGTTTGGTGGTGACTCTCATCACAGCTGCTCTGGCTTCACTTCAGCAGTAAATGTTCTCCATTCTATAAGTTTCCCAGCTACTAATTGGGATCCAGATGCTGCTGTCCTCTCACACTTTTTGAAAATATTACAAAGAGAATCTCTTTTTTATATTAACACATCTACTAGTCTTTGATATGTCCTGGTAGCAGAAATATAAATGAACCTGCTATCTCAAATTAACAATCAGTGAGTGAAAACCAGTAAACTGTAACTTGGGAAGGAACAGACAAGCTGCACTGTGCCCTCCTGTGGCCACCTGGAAGATCATCTACCACCTTTAAAGCCAAAAACAAGTCACACTGATGCACTCGGAGGCAGTTTGGAAGTATGTGGACTGCAGAAGGCTAGTTTAAACATGGAGAAAACATGTTTACAGGTTTCTTCACAGTCCTACCTACCTCCCAATAGATCATGATTTCAGCAAATAGTACGAAATAGCGTGTGCAGACCCAGAGTTTTGTGTGCCTGTGAGTGAGGATGGGTTTTGGCCAGTGCGTGAAACCTCTACAGTACTGCTGAGGGAACATCTTTTTTGACCCACCAGATATCTGGACCTGCTCTGTGTTCACCAAATTATTTTGTTCCACTGCCTGTGTTTCTTCCACTTTGATAAGTGTGAGAGAGGCAACGGTCAGTCATTGGGTTAAGGTCTCACAACCCCTTCAGAGACTCCCCAGACAGCAGGCATTTGGCTTAATGACTGGAATTCTGGGGTCTGTTTCCAATGGCCTCTGACTGCGGGTATTTACCATGGCCAGGTCCCCTGAGAAGCCTCCTTATAGCCAGTGAAGCTGTCACTACAGTCACGTGAGTCCACGGTAAAGCTCACCTTGTAATAAAGTAAACCCAAACAGACACACATACTAAAAGCAGAATCTCTGCTATGGACATGGATCCCACAGGCACGGTGAGACCCACTGGTTTCTTCCCAGAATCACAAGAAACTCTCTACTCACAGCTTACCTTTTCCAGCACCTTGATTAGCACACATTAGTGAAAATGAAATTTTAATGCAAGCAAGTACCACACTTTGCTTTTCCTTCTGTAAGTACCTTTTTGTATTTAACATTTGCCTTTTACAAGGAGTAGAAGCAATCCGCACTTCAGCAACTGTACACACTCGTATTCAGGGGCATTTCCAACGGGGATTTCAGGGACTCAGACTGGGATGCTCGCTGTAGTTGGAATGAGAGACCCCAGTCACCTTGCAATGCACTGGTGGACTGAGAAAAGCAAGTTGAGAAGACTAACAAGTTTGTGATTTGTGGAAAATCATGGCCTAAAATGGGTAGTAGAGTGAGAGAAATTCCTCGATGTACTTCTGCCTGAAAGCAGGGTGCAGGCTGCCCACACGTGGCCATGTGGAAGATCATGTACCTTTTCCAATTTTAAATGCTCAGTCATATAGGAAAGAGGTGCAGAAAAAAAATACAGGCTCCAGTAGTACTGGCTGGTAGCAAAGGATTTGCTAACAAAGCAGTGACTTCCTGGGACATGAGGAGATTGTTCAGACACTAAGCACTCGCTGTACCCACTCAGTGTGGACTATTAGTAGCATTTACATTGGTTAGCAGTGTATACTCCATTCTTGAAACCAGCCCCTTTGCAAGGAAAACAATGGGTCCTTGCAGCAAGATGATTTTAAACATCACTCATTTCTAACAGGAAGCTGCTGAAAATGGGATTTTACATCAGAGACAGGTAGCTACAACACCAAGTCAGTTAGAAAGCTTTCTGGCTTCACGAGGTCCTAACAGAACTGCATGTCGCAGGTTTCAAAGAAACCAAGTGGCAGCAGTCCAGCTGCTCTACATTAAAAACACAAATTGAACTCTCAAAGCCTGGTTCCAAATACGTTAGGCAAGACAGTAAGCAGCTATGTACAGAATGAAGTCTTGATCATAAAGATCTGTCAGCTAGATGAGGGTTTTGCTGTGGAAGCACAGTAAAAGTCGGAAAAACATGTAGCCAAAAGGCTGCAGCGGGCAGTCCCATTAACACACTGCTCCTCCGGCATTGCTGATGCGATTCCAGCGTTACAACTGGCAATGCTAAAGCTCAGCAGGAAACGGCAGAGGCTGGCAATGGACACCGATGGGAGAGCAACAGATCCAGAGAGGCAGAAAAGAGAATCAGACCCAAGAAACAGCTTAGGGGAGATGCAGTGGGAACTGGCAACAGAAGAAAGGATGGACTTGTTAAGTGCTTGTCTGTTCAAGAAGTTGCAAGACACCTGTAAGGCACCTGCTGCTAGCACTACGTGGCTTTGCCAAAGCGTGCAGGAAAGTTTTCTCCAGTCTTAGAAAACAGAAGATAACCTTTGCTTGCAATAATGGGAACAAAGGTGGTTTCAGTGAAAACAAATTCCTCACCAAAGGATTCCTAAGACAGATGACATTGTTACTTTCTGAAATGACCTTACATTTATGTTCTTTGAAACAGAAAATGCTGAAATACTAAAAAGAAAAAAAAATGCCGCTCCACCCGACAGTAAGAACAATTTTTTTTTTTTTTTTTATAAAATCAGTGCACAAATGTTAAAATATAACCCAGCTCCAGAAACACATGGCTTCAGATTAGATATGCATGATTTTTATGCTGTGTCTGCTGTAAAGCACTGATTACTTTATGAGCAAATTAAGCTTTGCAGGGACAGGACACTTGCTCTGGCATAAACCCATGGAATGGATCCTTCTTATGCTCCTCCACCAACAAACAGTGGCAAGACAAAGTAGCATCAAGCAAGGCAAACAGTCCTTAAAGAAGTGGCGACCTTGGCCTTGAAACCAACAACCAACAGTGATTAGACAGGACCTCATGAAAGGGAAAGGAGTAGAGAAAATGAGGCGTATATCATGTTTCAGAGAGATTCACTTGGCTGCCTTAGAATGAGAAGAAAGTGGAGCTTCAGTGGCTCACCCTAATGGAAGTCTAAATATAGATACAAAGTTCCAGCTGACCCTATTCACCTATATAAAAGGGAAGTGGAGGGCAGAGAGGAGAGAGAGGGGGCAAGAGAAAAAAACCCAACAAAACAAACAGCTCCAGACAACAATTATATCCAGATATCAGAAGTACTGTCTCCACCAGGGTAACGAATCTCATGAGCTAGGACAGGCCCATCAGGTTCCTTCCCAAAATCCACTAGGAAGTTTTTATTCACTTTCAATCCACCTTTTTCAGTATCCACATCAATCTGCAGCATAACAGAGCCTTCCCTGAAAAAGGGACAAGAAAACAGGTATTTGGAAAAGGATTCATACTGGTTGCTCTTCTCTTCCATATTTGGGCAGGATTTGTCTTTGTTTAATATAAAATGGAAAGAATCCCAGATTAAAAATGGGCCTTAGCAGGTCTCAAAAGTGAGTTACACGGCTTCAGCAAAATCTGCAACCTCAAATTAGCCATGAATGAGTGAAAAGTTGTTACTTATAAAGAAACAGGCAAACTGCACTATGCCCTCATGTGGCCACCTGGAAGATCATCATCTCCTTTCTTTAATTCCAAAAAATAGAAAGCCATGCTGATACACTCAAAGGCAGTTTGGAAGTACTACAGATTCCAGGAGGCTAGGTCACATTCACTGCTTTCTTCCCGTTCTTATCTACTTCCAAACAGATCACAATTTCAACAACCAGGGCGTGCAGACCCCGAATTTTGTGTGCCTGATGAGAAGGGATGGATTCTGCCTCGTGGGGTAAAAACATCTAGATTGGTAGGCTGTCTACAAAAAGTTACTGGATTCAGTCTCCCTGTGTGGGAACTTTGCTCTGTGCACCAGTTGGTATATGCATACTGCTATTTAAGAAAGAAATCTTCACCATGGCCTTGCACAAAGTTTTCTTACTTGACAAGATCTGGGTAGAACTGCTTGTCCCATCCACTGTAGAGAGAGCTGGTGACATATAATCTCTTCCCATCCAAACTAAGCTGAATCATCTGAGGTCCACCTGGTATCCTCTTCCCCTAAAATTAGAGAACAAGGTGCTCAAGACAAGCTGCCATGGAGAGTGAACAAGAGAAATGCAACAGCAAGGAGAAACAGAAGAGCATGGCAGGTCCGCTGCTTGGAGGACCATCCAGCGCTCTGAAATCCTTGACACAGTAACACCAAATCCCCTACTGTGGAGAGAGACCAGTTTTTATTTGGAGTCTTATTCCTTACTAACAGGGAGCCTTGAAGCCATTTCAGAGGAGTTCCACTCAATTCACAGAACTAGTAACGCAAGGAAGAAAGGGCTGAAGGGTTCAGGTTGCTGTACTTGGATGGGAGCATCAAAAATCAAGCAAGAGGTGGGTGGTGTAACGCAGCTGCAAATAAGAACACGTCTATGCTGCAGCTAGGTCACAGTTTGCACTACAAAGAAAAGGAGTACGTGGACCTTCCTGAAACTGCCTTCAGTGGCCAACAGATCTTAGCCATGACCGTGTTCCGTTCTTATACATCCTGACACTTTCCATAGGTAGCTGCCTTGACAGTAATAATATTAATGCACATTGATAATGACCAGAGATAATTAGCACTCTTTCATTTTTCTACCATGATGCCAGGTGCTATCAAAGTCTCTACACACCCCACTGAAGAATGAGCTGGTTTCAGTTGTTGAAAGATTATCAGAAGCAATGCTGGCAGTGTGATGAATGCGCACTGCCTTAGCTTTAAACTAACTAGCTAACAGCAGCAGGGAAGCTGTAATTACACAGGCTTCAGTACAGGTGAACAGCTTGTCCAATCCCACCAGGGACCCAGAACATTTACCAGGATTTACTACCTCGAAATGTGATACCTGCCCAGGCTGTAAGCCAAGACACAAACTAGCCCAGATGCAGCTTTACACGTTGTGCATTTGACTGAGGTGTGTAGGGATATTTTAAAACTGATTACAATTAGCAGAGCACTGACAACATGCACGTTAGGAAAACTTACTTTTATCACAAGTGGCTCTGGCTGACACTGCAATTCCTTGTCTTCCACAACAGTTACAGGTCCACCTTTTGTGATGCTGCCTCCCAGAAACACCTGTAACCAGGGGAATGTGTGAGGACAGGCATCGGCTGTTGAAGGAACATGCAAGCAATATAGCCACAATTCTCAAGCAAAAGTAAATTGTCATTTTCTCCTTTTAAAAAGGAAAGAAATAAGCAGACCATACTGCCCTTGCACATGACAGCTTTTCTGATGGTGGCTTACCTGCCCCACCAGCCTGGGCTTGCGGGTGTCAGAGATGTCGTACTGGCGGATGTCTCCGTGCAGCCAGTTGCTGAAGTACAGGAACCTGTCATCCAGCGAGATGAGGATATCCGTAATAAGACCTTCAAGAAAATATTCAGCAGCAAACTCAGGAAAAGGACAGAATCAGCAACAAACAAGACCGCAAGCCTGTTATCTTTCAAAATTCCAGTCACAGTAGCCTCAGAAAAATAAGTTAAGATATGGGTTGAACAAACACAATGAACCTTGGAAGCCCAGTACCTACTCAGAGGAGGTTCAGGCTCTACCAGCATTCCCAGGAGCGCTCCTGAATACTGTGAGCTCATGCTGAAAGACCCAAACTCCAAGTATTTTTTCTAGAGAAACTGACCTTGTGCACTGAGCAGTGTGGGAGCAGAGGCCTGGCAACCTCCTACCAGGTAGCTCATAAGCAAAGGCTAATCAGAAGTGTTACACAAAGAACCCAAACAGAAATTTAGTATTTTACCAGGGAAGTGTTTGCCATTTAAGGATAAGATTTTGCAAAAAGCTTACACTGTACCAGGGAACTGAAGACAACACCCCATTTATTTTCCAAGCATGCTCACACTAACCAGGCATGTCAGGGAGAAGCCATCCTTGCACCTTCTTGCTGGGTACTTCAATCACCTTCTCTGCTGCCCAGTCTCCTTTCTGCAGAAGGAACAGGAGAGAACACAGCCTTATTACTGCCAATATGTTAGCCAAGAGGGCTCAGCTATGTGTGACAGAGGGAGGAGAAGCAAATAGTGCTATTTATTTAACAGGGCCTGGTACAGAGCTGATATGCACACTGCAAATAAGTGTTACCAAGGGGTGAGGATGGTAACTATACTGCCAGGGAGAACGTTAATGATTATACTATGCAACATCATCTCAAACCAATTGCTGTAACAGTAGCAGGTGTCCTGTCCGTCTCCAGCTTGCCCTCTAAAATGGCAGCAGCTCTACTCCCCTGTCAATGACCCCACTGCTCTCCCTCCCTTCTCTACCTTCTGATCTCCCCTACACTTCCAAACACCGGCTGAGCAGCAGGCAGCACACACTGACACCGGTGACAAGTTCTGCATGTTCTGATTAGCTGTCCAATTGATACATGTTAAAAGATGTGCAGATGTGACACTTAGGGACATGTTTTAATGGTGGTCTTGCCAGTGCTATATTAATGGTTGGACTGGATGATCTTAAAGGTCTTTTCCAACCTAAATGATTCTGTGATTTTATTTTTCTATGTTTGTTGACCAGCTTGCAGGCCAGAAAGCAAGCCATTGAGCTAATGCTGCAGTGCCTTCCTCAGTGCAAGCATTCATTAGATTGCCTCCTGTTCAAGTGATCGCTAATGCTCCCATCATTGGAAAGACCTTCCCCTCTTTCAGATTTTCATTAATTGTGATTACATTGATAGACTCATCATCATGGAGGGCATGACAATTGGAAGTGGGGCTGACAGATCAGCACCATGATCTCTTAAGTCCTGCTTCCTTTCAGGATCAGGCTGTTAAGAGATTTGTATGCTGGACATCAGCAATACGGCTGCAGAGAACCTCAGAATGCCTACCAGCTGCCACTGCTCAGAGATGAGGGACTACACAGTAGCTTCATAAAGCCACGGCAGTGGCTTGTATGCATGCTGTCATTAGGAGGTTTGTTCTCTGACACAACGTTACAGCTCGGTTAGAATTAGACTAGAATTAGGAGCCGTATTATTTAATCTGAATTCTACTATTTGCTGTGTGATCAGTGAATTTCTGAAACAACTAGGTTTGAGCTTCTGTGCTTGCCCCTGCTTTCATTACCTACCTCTGTCTTGTAGAACCGATGCACTGCACTACTCAGAGCACATCCAACAAACCCTTCTGCAGCAGCTGGATTGTGGAGGAATCGAATTTCCAAAGGTATGGAGCCTTTCCCTAAGTCGATTGCCTGAATGTAGGTGCGAGTGCTCCAGTCCCACACATTAATGTGGCAGCCATAATGCCCTAACGGACAAGGTCAGACAAAGATAAGCACAGAAGAGACTATTTTAGCAAAGAGTTAAGTTTTACTTTTGAGAGTTTAAACAAATGCTCCCTCACCTCTCTCTATATCAGCTGGGTTAAACCCATCTGCCAAGGCTTTTGGGGTTCCCCATTCCGTGCTCATCATGACATTATGTCGTGGCTGATACCAGAAGTCATAACCCAGGGAGGGTACCTTTTCCCCATTCTCCCAATTTCCTTTCACTTCAAAGGTCTCTCCGTCCAGCAAAATAAAGCCACCTGAAACAAAAACCAAAGAAAATTGTTTGAAGACACTCACACAGATCCACAGCTTTAACTAAGTTAAATAATATATTAATATTTAAATGACTATTTTCTAAACATGCTGTAAAATGCAACCCTATGCTTAAGGAAAATTCTGTGATTCTGTTGGTTTTGCTTTTGTGGCCTAAAGCAAATGAAAGGTGGATTTTTAAAGAACTTTATCACATTGTAATTAATTTTTTAAGCTTCAGTTTGCTCTTCTTCTACTCAAGTCATTCCAATATATCCGATAGCCCTCCTAGAGTACATTTCAATTAAGGGATATCTTAGAGAAGATGCTGGAGGAGTCACCCCTGATTTTCTTTGCTTGCCACCAGTATCCTTGAATGACGTACGTAATACACATGTCTTCGAGGGCATGCTTGCCCGCAGTCCAGAAGACAAAGACCCTGTGAAAAGGAGCAGGGCTCCCCACTTACCATCTGAAGTATATTTCTTCTAATAGCTAGTATTTCTCTTAGATGTCAGGTGGTTTACATCTGAATAGGTAACAAAATTTATATACAAGAATCCTTCAAAAGTTTTAAATAGGAAATGCAATCTCAAATAGCTGGAGAGGCTTAATTTTCATTAGACGATGAGGATTTAGGTTGGCAACAGCCACCTGTACTTTGGGAGTGTGATACTTCTACGGCACGAGTACTTTTCTAGAGTAATGAAGGGAATTAATACCTTTTCCATTGCCAGCAGGGTCTCCCAAACAGCTGATTAAGATGTCACCGCTGCCCAGACAGTGAGAGGTGTGAGGATTAGCCACGTTACACTTCCAGAATAACTCCACTGGCTCAACAATCTAAAATGAGTACACACAGTCACCTTCACTGAGATCACAAGAGAATACCAGTTCCACCCTTAACAGATTAAGTTTCAAAGAGTGAGGAAGGAGCGTGAATGGAGTATGTGTGAGGGTGACTGGTTCTTTCACTATTGTGTTTTTTGAGTACCTGTCACCTGCTGCTTTCTACTCTGCCCAGTTACACAGTACCAACCATGACACTTACCTGCTCTTCTCAAAAATATAAACAGCAAGAGCTGAATGGTCAGAATCAGTCTAATTTGTGCATCAGTGAGACACTGACATCTGCGTTTGTTTTAATTAGTATCAGCAGCAGAAATACCACTTGTGCAATATTCAGACATCAGCTCTCACTGGAATTCTAGCAGTTCAGAGGCGGGGGGGGATGGAAATCTTAGAGGCTTGCCAGAGACTCAGTGTGAAACAAAATTCACTGTACAAGAAGAGACCTTTGGGGGTTTTATTCCACCGCATTGATAGTTAAAGGCTGGCAAGGCTCTACAGAACTCAAAACTGAAAGACTGAATGGGAGTATTTGCAAGTGGGGTGGGACAAAAAAACACTTTAAAGTTTCCTTACATTCCATGTTATGACCTGTCTTCAAACTGTATTTTTTATAACTAAATTTGTCTCTGCCAAACCTGGATCTCTGTACTGAAGTTCCACACGTTGCTGCACGATTCATCTGACCAAGTATAGACGCTGACAGTATGTGTATTTACATCTGAGCTAATCCTCTATGCTTACTTTATAGTCAGTGAAAAGAAACAAACACTTCAAGACACAATTCCTTTACCCTAAAACAGTTTTCTAAGCCAGGTTAGACAAATCTGACTCCAGCAATGCCTATCCTTTTTCACTGACTGTAACAAGAATCTAAACAGTCAGACATGGAAAAGTTTAAGTCTATATCCAAACCTGTATCTATGCCAATATCTGTATCTCTGCCAAATTAATTCTATTGCAGTGGAAATTTTCTTTTGGGAAAATTCCAATTGTTTTCATGAACAAGGATTTAGAAAAATGTTTATTTCCCTATATTAAAACATTTTCTTTATTTTTTCTTTTTAAAAAAATCTACATATTGCATATTGAGGAACCAAGGATTACAAATCAAGGAAGAGGTGTCCTTTACAGAAGAGATCTGGTTTTGCTCAGTGAAAATCCAATCAAATTTGAACTCATCTCTAAAAAACATACAATCTACATATGCTCAGCTGAATGTGTCATGTAGGAGTTTGCCTCATCATCTTGTAGTCAAAACCAATAACACAGTGTGCAACTACTTTAATTGAAATTCATACTGCAGAGGCAGGCTAAATTCTGGAACTTCCTAATTTTTCAGTGTTTGATACCACATTTACTCACACTTCTTTAGTGCAAGATTTTTTTGGTGTAGTTTATCAATAAACTGTAGGAGTTTCAAAACACCCCCAAGTGCCTAATGCTTGACAAAAATTTGCGTAGCAATTCTGGCTCTCCTATTCTAATTTGAAGTTGGAATCCCTAATATCACCATCTCTTGGTCAAATAAGAAATAAAACCCCATCTTAAAGTCACCTAAATATACCTTATGGATTCTAGGAGCTCGTGAGTCTGTTCCCACATCCACCACATAAATTCGAGAAGAGATCAGACTTGGTAGAATCAGGCAATTTCTTTTCTTTGTGGCATCCCCAAAGCAGCTGCTGCAGGCATTCCACCCTGAATGATGGAGCTCATCCTTAAGATTCGGCATGGGCAGGCGATGGATCACCTACAAAGTCAAGAGACAGACTTAAGATTCAGTCTGGTGTAAGTTTTCCCCTAGGCAAAGAAATGGGTCTTTATGTCAAAGCATAAATTAATAAAGAGCAGAAGGAAACTGCTATTTGTTATTCAGGAAGCACATTCAGCCTGAGGTATGCAGAGCTGAAGCTGTAAAATGGGAGAAGAAGGTTGGACATCAGGATTGCATGGCATTTGTTAAATGTTGTATGCTATTCCATTAACCCCAAAAAGACTCTTATCTAAATAAGGAGACACACAATAATGATATGGAAAAAACTAACAGAAAAAAAACCACCATTTGCTCATGTGCTGCAAGACTCTGACTGTATAAGATTTACTTAATTACAGCTGGGACTGACTGTACCAAACTGTCACGTTAATTTGCACTCCTGCTTCTGATTTTTACTTTTCCACTGTATAACTAAGAAAATTTGAAAGACTGCAGCTAAGTTTTGTCAAAGTTTTAGGAGATTTGTGTCCTCTACTCCTCCACAATAAAACTCTAAGCAGTAGCTATAAAAAAAATAAGAACAAATTATCAAAATTTTTGTTATCAAACCAGATGTGCTGCTCCTTAAACACACAGAGATCAGAGTCCAAAGTGTCTTCAGTAATTTGAGTCACACAAGCACTGCATGTTTAAATGCAGTTTAGTGTACACTATTTGCAGTAACAAACTGAGGAGCTTAGTCAGTTTTACCAATATTTTGGATCTGGTATATTGGTATCTACCTACACACAGCTTTCCATTTATGCAGTAAATGGATTACATTTATAATGCCTAATGTGTAGAATTTCCCAGGGTATCAGACATCCAACTTCATAAAGTCTGTCTATAC
Source organism: Falco rusticolus (assembly GCF_015220075.1). NCBI lineage: Eukaryota > Metazoa > Chordata > Aves > Falconiformes > Falconidae > Falco > Falco rusticolus. The sequence continues at coordinate 516,339 of NC_051205.1, read as the reverse complement.
TACAAGGAAATTGCCACCTTCTTGAGCTTAATACTCATGCTCAGTATAGATCAGTAATGGTGTTATAAAAAGAACTATTAAAATACTAAGCACAAAAACGCTCTGAAAGCGTCTTGAGACCAACAAGATAAATGTTAGCTTTGAGTAACCCAGTAAGAAAAACACCAGAGGATTTGACTGGTTCTCAACACAACTATCTACTTGAAAATGATTCTGTGAACCCCAATATTCACCACCCTAGGAAACAGAGCACTGGAGCCATTCTACACACAGGTACCTGACAATAGTGCGGAGACTTGGGGTCAACGTCCACAGTGGCCAGGTAGTCAGGCTTCTCTATCCCAGTGTTTCTGTAGATACAGGGCAGATACACAATCTCCTCCCGGGGACCTTTCAAAGCAAAAGTCTTGTTTAATGTGTCACAATAAACCAATTTTACAAAAAGCTATGGTCAACTTTAAGAGAATCTTCTCTGGATTTAATCTCTCTATCTCAAAATTTTGATTCTTCCTAGAAAGCTGAACCTCAATATTTCTATTTGATGGAGAAACACTAGTAGTATGTAGTCTGAGCAGCCGGAAACGGCCAAGAATAAGTGCTTACTCAGCTGTGGGGCCCTTCCACTCCCTTGCCTTCCTAATGTAAGAGGCTCTGGGGATGCAATTATTTTCCTGAAAAAGGACAGTGGTGGAGACCACCTTCCCACCTGCAAGGCCATGTCAAGCCTCTCCTGTCTCCATCACACAAGCGATGATTCCCTGGTGCCAGGGCCTGGATTTCAGTCTACCTATGCCAAAAGCCTACTTATTACAATCTAGAAAATTAAGGCTTTTAAAATATATCAAAGGACTCAAGATGAAATTCAGACGCTATTAAAAGCTACAGCAAAATGCCTCAAGGGCTTTAGTGCATTTCGGGATTTAGCCAGACACTTCTGGGAAGAGCAGAACATAACTTTTGTACAGCTACAAGCAGATGAGGAGCTTGCTGTTAAACTACATCACACCAAATACCCTACGGCCCTTTCTCCTATTTTCCCCTTCTGCCCTAGACAGTCACTTGTTTTTATGGAAGAGTCTCAGGGCATCTATAAAGGTCTCCATCCAAAAAACATCAACAAAACTTTTATTTTTAGGTTAAATACTTGCTCCCAATACTCTGAAAGCTATAGTGTCCTATAGCCATGCACACATCTAAACCCCGACCCACCTTGGGTTTAGTGCTATGATTTAGTGAATCATGCTAACAGAGCTTACATGCTTTGCCCAAAATCAGGTACAAAATGAAGTGAAATCTGACATTTAAATTCTTCTTGGCCTTGCTAATTAGTGAGCCACTCTGGAAGGCATCTACCTAGTCTTCCCCTAATCTGAAAACAATTCCTTTACTGATGGCCTGGATTTAGGAAAGATGTTACAGTACTTGCCTTTCATGGCATCCAGAGGAGTTGCATATCCTGGACCACATGCTCCGCATTTTGCTGATTAGAAGGGAAAAAAAAGAAGTTATTTTAATCTCCAAATTATTTTAAAGCATATCTCTAAAAGAACATTGGTGTCACATTCAGAAATTGACAAATCTTAGATCCAATTCTTACATTGCCAAACACCTGTAAGTCTCACTGACTCCAGTCAGCGTTAGGGTTACTTGAGTTTCTGAAAATGTACACAATGTGACACTCCACACTCAAAAGTGATGGGAAACTGGGGTCTTCATTTCAAGGAGTTCAGCCTCACAATTTTAAAGCACATTCATATATGACAAGGGTCTGGCATTTAAGAAAATTTTGTTAAATGTTTTACAGAGAGCTGCTGAATCACTGCCAGATGAGTAAGTAGACAGATTGCCCAATTTGAACAACTCATTTTATTATTACTGGAAAGCCTCCAGTCTTTCTCTGCATATAAATGTTGAAGAAGTGGTTATTTTTAAGGATTTACAGCCCGGAGAAGAGGTGATACTGCAGGTGTCCAGAAAGGACAAGAGGAAGGGAAATTATGAACCATCCCACCTTCTCTCTATTAAAAACTCAGCTCCCCACCTCTGCTTTCACACCACGGTTGGAGCTGCCAGAAACCTCTCTGGACTGGCGTTCCTCGTTCACCACTTCCCGCACAGCAACTACATCACGAATCAGACAACTGAGTGGGGAAACTATGGTTTTAAGAAGCTAGAAAGGGAATCCAAATGTCCTCCAGAGAAGAGAACCCCACAGAAGCAGAAGGACCACGTCTGGCTTGAGGCTAGGCTCTGCACTAGGAGAAACGTGCCATTTTGCAGAAGGCAGAAGACTGAGAAGCAACGTTCTTCTGTACCGGGAGTCAAAACCACCCGACACATCTGGGGGTCTCTACGCACAAACCCTCAACATTTCAACGGGGACAGCAACCGCAGCGGCTGTCATCTACAGCTTCTCTGCCTGCAAAGTGAGGAGTTCCCTGCCAAAAAGACAGGGCTCCTATATTAGGATCTTACAGAATTAACGGCTTGATCCTCAGCAGCCTTAAAGCACTGCCCACTGCAAACCTGTAATATTTACAACCATTTCAGCTTACTTCTAAAAATTGTCTTAGCTCCCTTTGTATCTGTTTGGATCCTAATCAACACCCAAGTAAAAATTACATTAAAACAGCCTCATACACCATGATTTCTACTCTAACATAGTCAACAGAACCTACATGCTCAGGACTGAATCAATAAATTGTTGGCTAGAATTAAGAAAATATTGAGAAAATATTCCTTTAAGGGGTAGTTACAACACATTGCAAGTTTATAAGCTTAACTGACGCATATAAATCTCTACTTTTCTAGAGCCAGGGAGCTGCAGGCCTGCTGAACACAATGCAGGAAGCTTGTGCTCCATTCCGAAATGGAACTAGTATATCATCAGCTGTTTAAAACACAAAAATATACAAGTGCTGTGCAGCAGGATGCCAGCGTATTTTTTCAACATGACATGAAGTGCAATGCATGTTGACAGAAGCAAAACCACAGTATAGTTGCCTCCCTCTGTACCTCAAGTGTCTATAATAAAAATAAGCAAACCAGCTAATTATTTGCCATTCTCTGATATTTAAAATGAGAAATTTATAGCAACAGTTTATTTCAGAATGCCACAGATCTAAGATTTCAGATCCAGAGGCAGTGACAGCTCCAGTGCCCATTTAATTACGGAGCCTTTCTCCGAAGGCAAAATGCTTCAAGCAATCCACTTGCTGCATGCGGAGGCTCCCAACTTCATAGCCAGCATCTTCTCAAAAAGACTAATTTAGTACTTTACGTTTAATTTCACATTCCTTGTGAAACATTTTTATCTGAAAACACAAAATATGAAGTTTGCTTTGTTCCATTTATGTCTAAGCCATAATTTAAACTTTATTCCAATTTTCTCAATCACCTAAATTAGCAGGAACTCAGTATGCATTAGACCACAGCTTAATTAGCATTGCAAATGTAGTTTTCTGCAGATTACTTTGAGAAAAAGATTATTTGTGCCAAATTGTTTTCCAGAGAAAACATACAGCAAGATGATGAACGTTTTATCTTCCTTGTTCTCATACACGGTTTTTACTCCTTTCCCTCTGATCTTGTTCAAACACCCTTTTATTCGGAACCATTGTATCTAACTGCCTGCAGATATCTGTGGATGACGCAAGCCTCTCCGTGTTATACGATGCCAAGCTCATTTGTGAATACAAAATGAGGATTTCCTCATGAAGCTGTGATTTGTACCGTCTTGTAGCAACATGTTAACAACAATATTTATATTGCTATGTTAATAATCCATGGTTAAACATGTTAATATTCCTTGTTAGGTTCCAGATCCCCCGTTAATCTGGCAGCTGACCGAGTGTTTTGAATACCAGGAAGTGGGACAGTATATCACATACATGTGGTTTGCAAACTCCAGCAAGGACAAAAGCATTGAGATTTTTTTTCTGCAGTGCATGTTGCACCTTTACAGGCAAATTCTCTTCTGGGTAGCTTCCCAGCCACAAAGTTCACCTTCCTTGTCTTTCTAAATGAAAGAACATTTCTCTACTACAAATAGCTCATGTGTGAGCTGAATGGGAAGAACATACGCCTTTAGCTTTAAGTGCTTCAGTGTACAATTTTCCTTTTTTCACAAATGAAGTTACAATAAGCTCCACTCCTGCTTACTCTGATGCAGTTATTTGTATATATACACCAAGAGCTGATAAAAATATCACTGTTCCTTTTGTTATCACTATCTACAGCAATTCTCTCTTGTGGAGAGCAAAGGGAATGGAGGAATCCAGTCTAGTTTCCTTTTGCTCTAAATTTTTTCATCTCTTTCCATCTGTCCTGTTCCTCTTTCTAGAGAACAGGAGGGACAGCAAACCAAAGGCAAGTGTCCAGTCCTTCATAAGCCACCAATAATGATCCACAGGTCACTCTGGAAAACTCCATGCAAATCAACAACAAGGTTTGGGGATATTTTGCTACACTTACAACAGCTGAAAATATATAAGCCATCATTTCCCACATAAAGCATAGTAAGGGACTCCCTGCAGCTTTCCATCCACTCAGTAAGTTTCAGACAAAAAAGGAGGCAGTTCTCAATGTCATAAATGTTAAAAGAGCTTCTCTGATGGTGGCAAAAACACCACACACTTTCAGGTGGCAGCGAAGAACAAAACATTTCATTTCCCTCATTTTTTTGAGCACCGAGCTGTACCACAGTGCCAAGTAAGTCCTGTGCAAGGTCCAGGACCGATGACTGCATCTGCCAGCCTAGCAGTCACAGCACAGAAAAACAATCCCGACACCTCTGGGTTCATTTGCCGCTGTTACTGGGGGAGCCAATGCACTGTGCTGCTCTGCGCCTCCGAGCACAAGCGCTTCCTTCGTCAGGCAGCAGATAAAGATGCCCCTCTGCCTGTTCAAGGGCTGTGAAGTCTTGAGAAATACCAAGCTCCTCAGGGCAGAGAAATATCGGGAAATGCAGATCATCCCGAAGGACAACAAACACCACAAAGCATTTTATAAGCAAGATTTAGGAGATAGTTTCATTAAAAACTTTTGAAAGTAGCTTCTTTTTTTTTTTTTTTTTTTATAAAAGGCCGATCTATTTATACTTACCTAATCAGTTCGTTAAGTTCTGAAGTGATATGCAAAGCCTCTGTGCAAGCTGCAGCACGAGCAGACTATATGCAGATTAACCTGGAGTCACCAGTAGTGTGGATAACGAGGTTTATAGATTTACAACAATGGGTAGTAGCATTCTAAAAAAATATCCCACCTGATGAAGTGCAGTTTCATAGTAAATTCAGTAACAATTAACACAAAACAAGTATTCTTTGGTAGTTTGGGTTTAACAGAGTGAAATAATGGAAAGGAGCAGGAAAGACATTGTCTTTTTATTTGTGTATTTTATGGCAGCAGAGCACTTCAGCCACTTAAGAGAAACTATGAAGGTGCCTGAGACTCTTTATAAAGGGAGTTTAGGAGAAATGTGGCAATAAATTAGTTGCCTCTGTTGAGAACTGAAAGTTACATGTAATAAGTCTAGACCAAGCTGGGCTTTTTGTAGAGCCTAAGTAAACAGAAAGTCCTCTGAAGTTAAGATGGATGCATGGCTTAAACACTCACATATTCAAAAATGAAGGTAGGCAAATCTGGTTTATGGTATGATTACGCTAAACTGCTGAAATAAACGCACAAATGGGAAAAAAAAAATTGTGTATCAGCTATACCATACACCTGACAAGACACAGGCCTTACAGAATAAGAGACAGAAGCAGCACATTCTTTCTGAAATAAAGTCTTTTTCCAAGCAACAAATTATGCAAGCAGACGTTAATGATCTGTTCAATTTTTGAAGAGCAGCCTAAGACTTGATCTTCTACACTGCCAAGAGCATACTTTTCCAAACCTTGTGACCAATCAATCACTATCATGCTACTTCAAGTTTTTTGGTGCAGTATTTAACTTACTCTTTCTACACTGCCAAGCCTGACTTCTTGAAGACTGCCACGACCGTTGAGACAAAACTGTTGTTATCACAGGTTACAAAACGAAACCTACAGTTTGCTAGAAAGCAAAGCAAACCAAACGTCATTTATTTTGTAGTATTAGTACTTATAAAAGCACGCAAAGATAAACATTCACCCTAGGCAGATAAACCAGACCAGACACTTCTGCTGAGTCAGAATCGTTGTTTTTGTCTGCGTAATAAGGGCTTTTTTTACTAAGGTCTGCAACCTTACACTGTTCTGTGAAATCACAATGTAACAGTGTCCCCCTTGCAAATTACACTATAATACATTCACATGCAAAACAGCTTCCATCTATTTTAGTCCCCTCCCTCTATTTCCTGGCCCTGGATTCAAAACTGAAAGTCCATACAAATTACATGGTCTATCACAAAAATGTAAGCAAAAAGTTAAATTCCTCAGTTCCCCAGCGATCTTCTTAAGCAGCATTTACATTCACATCAACCACAACAGAAAATCCAAATGCTCATTTCAGTTTCTAAATGCCGAAGTACTAGAAAAGACATTTAATGATAGCATAAAAAGCATTTACTGATAGCATTAAAACTACTCATTTAAAACCACAGGGGTTTTCAATAACTTGAAGTAAACCTTTTAATAGTCAGAGGAAACGCTGAACTTCAGCCCCACGCCTCTCCTTACCAGTCCACCACGCTAACGAACCCACTGGCCCCTGCTTAATGCGTTTCACAGTGCAGAACTGTAACCAAAAGCAGCAGATCCCAGCTGGATCCACAGGCTGGATCTCTTACCCATGTCGGATCGGACGTTCAGGGCTCCCGGGTATGCACAAGAGGAAGGACAGCTGCCTAGGACGGGATGTTTGTGAAGGAAAAGCGTCTCACAGAGGGTCCTATATGCGAGAGTGAAGGGGTGGGCAGGACCAGGGAGAGAAACTGCCAAGGGGAGGATCCAGTGCAGCCGGGAGTGCAGGCGGACAGGGACAGATTCAGTTTCTACTTCCTGGGCAAGAGTGGAGACGCTTTCAAAGCTCAGCTTGAGCCCCTTTCCTCTGCCGCACCTGGCTCCGACACTGCTGCGCTTTCCACCTGCCCCTGTTTATATTCCGGATAAGTTTGTCTGGGTATTTTGTACCCAAATGACTGCCCTCATGCAGAGAGCACCCGCATGCTTTCTAACAGCAAAGGAGGAAACAGTTGTGTTTAAAAACTCTTGATTTTGGGCAATGTTTCAAGTTCACCAGGAGTCAATGCGTTCCAGACTGGATCACAGGTCTCAGTTGCATCTGGTTTGGCAGGGAGCAGTGTTTTTAGTATTTCATGGCCCTTCCCTCCCTTAAACAAGGCAGCTACAAAATGACACCTTGCCAGCTGAAAACTTCACAGGATTACCTCTTGAAGATGATTATCTCAAGATTGGCAGCTGCCCTGAGTATTGGAAAATCTGGATTTCACTCTTTATTCTATCTGGGATTCCGCTAAACTGTCCCTAATAAGAATTAGTCTATTATTTCCCATTGATTTTTTAAAGGACAGTACTTTTTCCCAGGCAATATTCCCTCTGTCATTCCCAAAACATTCTCAAGAGAGAATACCACATTTTACAACCCTGTCCCACTTCTTCTCTGCCTTTTACATAAGCCACCGGTAACAGAAACCGAAAAACTAAACAGTGCTGAAACAGGAGAACTATTTCAGCTATTCCCTCCATTAAGCCAAGAGAGCGTCAGGGAGATCTGATAAACAACCTATAAGTAACCATTTCTGGAGATTTATTTAGTGAACTGAGCCTTTTTTTTCTGATCATGAATTACCACAAGCGCAGTCTGTCAATGTGTTTACCGCTTCAGACTGCTAGCTAAATATTTTGTTCAAACAAATTACTACTCAAAAATGCTTTTCTCTAAATTTTGTTTTCAATACTCCATAGCTGTAGTTAGGTACCCGAACTGCCTGATAGCCTGTCCAAGTCACGTCTCTCTCTTTTGATGGGCTAACTGCTTTGAAACAATTTTTTTTTTTAAAGGCATTTTTATTATTTTGTCCACAAATCCTTAGTGTTTGTTGGACTGTTCATCCTTTGTTAAGAGTCCCACGCATATCCATCACTTTTCCTGGTCTTTTCCTCCTCAGATACCGACTTGTCTGTTTAGGAGTTCCCTTTTTAACTTTTCATTTTAAAACGCTACTTTACTAAACATAAGCTTGATGCAGTGGGGTTTTTTTGAGCCACTATTAAAAAATGTGTGATTTATTTCATAAACTCGAGAGACTATGTTCTCAGGAGACACCATGAAGCGCCAACTGAAGATCCACCTCAAGGAATCAGACCTGTGTGTTCCCCACGTCAAAGGGACTCCAGGGTTGAACAGGAGTTCATAAACTTCACTTCAATTACAAGATCTATGACCTGAATTTTAGGCCAAGGGGGTGCGCATGCAGTCATTCTCAGCAATGACCTACTTCTGCTTCCAGCAAAATCACCAGGTGTTTTAGCCCTTGAGGTCAGCAGCAGGACAGACAGGCCAGTCCACGCATCCATTAAAGGCCCATGCAAGGAGTAATACTTCCAGAGAGCAGGGGAAGCACATAATACAAGCAACACAACAATGTGCAAACCCATCAGGCAACAGCTTACTCCTTTCTAAATTATCTGAGCCAGCAGGGAACACACGATGGCTCAGGATGAAAATCACATTACCTTAAATCATTAGTGCTCTTGGCTCGCACCCCGTGCCACGGTGGAGGCAGCGGGATCCACTGCACACCTCAGGATGTGGCTATCAGAAACACAAAAGCAGCGAAAGGCCAGGACAAGCCTGTACACACCCAGAGGCTTTGGAACAGCCTTGGAGGCAGCCTGAAGCTGGGAAGGTGCAAAAGAGGCGCTCGATGAAAAGAACGGCGTGCCAAAGGGAGCAGTTGGGAACAGCCCCCTGAAAATGCGAGATAAAACCCATCAAGCGAAAGAGGGCTGTGTTAAAAACAAACCCACGCAAGCAGCCACAAACACTTTCATCTAGTCCTTCCCAGCCTAGCCCACGCTGCACCACCTTTCTCCAGTTTCCACACAGCTCCTACTACTGTAACACCCCCTGTTGCAGGTCAGACTCCGGCAATGCTTTCAGCAAGTGCAGGCCCGATTTGTGTACTCTGCATCTAGAAATTAATCTCACTGAACTGTCATCATTGAGATATGCAAACATACGTTATCAGAGTAGAACACTTTTATCAAGAGATCGGCACGCCTTGTCTTGAGAGACGGTTATAACAAACAGATCATTATATTTATAGCAGCATAAAAAGAACATGCAGGGCCAAACACGTATTTCTGGCCTGTACCTTCTCACGGCATCTGAACTCCAAACTACACTTGAGTGAAATTCTGATTTGGTTCAAAGCAATCCGCCTCGATGCTTTACCTAGCCTGTTGTTCACATGCTGCAGATTCCCCAAAAGCCTCGCTCCTTTGCTCCGCACACCATTCATTAAGCACTGAACAGCACAGAGAACTCCATTTGCCTCCCAATCAAAGCCAGCCTGGAAGCACTGGGCTACACAACGCCCGTCCCACCCCACCTTCCCATTACACTCCACAGCCACACGGAACAACTCCAGGCGCTCAGCCCAGGATTCCACACGCTCCTACCTTTAGCCATCATTGCAAGATGCTGTCATCATTCATTCTCAGCTGCATGTCCGCCGAGTTCGATGTGCTGGTTTTCAGATGTTTGATACAGATTCTTCCAAGGTAGATACAACGTGAAAATTCTTTATTTTCAATCTTTAGATGCTACAATGGATCTACCAATAGAATGCAAAAATAAACTGTGAGCCCTCTAGTTTAACTAATGTCCTACATATTACATATGCTAAGTATGTAGAATATTGGTTCCCTTATCTTTTATTGAAAGTCTTATATAAAAGCACTATAAAAAGAACTAATTATAATCATTAACCATTATAAACTGAATCAGGCATATATATATATATATCAGAAAGTTCATATAAACCAACATGAAATAGCTACATCCAGAGTTAGAAATTATTTGTCTTCACTGCCCCAGACAAGTTTCAAGGTGGCCATCTGTCAACCTTTCTGTCAACCTTACTGCTGATGACTTTTTGAACTCTGTAACATGTTTACAGAATTAAGCAACCAAAAGTTATGTATTTTGTTTGTATAATTTGTCCTGCAATTGCACAAAGTGCAAAACCTCTTCAGGACTAGGTTCAGAACCTTTACTTTGCACTCCTATTTTCATTCTAGTCATACAACTAATACAAAAAACATCTCTCCTCCCTCTCCAAAACGATATAAGAATAAAAATCTAAATGCCATTGTGAAAGAGTACAGCAACTAAGACTTCCCCATTCTGTGTTTGGCTTGGTAGAGTTTAATACCTTTTAATTTTTATGAAAACATTATGTCAATTTAAATGAATCTTTACAAAATGGGCAAAATCTTGCAAACCTCAGGCAAAAACATCACTGAGAATGTTGCTTGAGTAAAGACTATTGCATTTAGAAGCACAAGGTTAGTTCTTCCTTGTCTTCACTGTACAGAGAGTAGTAAAGCAAAGGAAAAAAAGAAAATAAATCCAAACAAATGGAACAGGAAAATAAAACCCCAAAACAAAACATGCAGCAAAAGAGAGCAATCTACCAGAGACAGATTCATTCACCTCTAAAGAGGATGGGAAGGAAAAAAAATCCACACATGACAAGCAAGAGTCAGATCATCCAATGGGCATCTACAAAATCCTTCAAACACCACAGAGATAGGGCAGAGTAAGATCTGGTAAAGAATTATGACCAGGAAACAGCATTTAAGAGGCCATTCTGCTCGCAAAGTCACCCATTCATTAATAAAAGCTACAGCTAAGGGTGTCAATATAAATTAAATTCAATCCTCTTTTATGCTGATATAAATTAAATTCAGTTGCCTTTTAAATGCACATTTTAAATCCTATAGTGTGAAATAAATCACCATTTTTTCTGTAAGATGCACACTTAATTCATTGAGTAGTTAATACATTTTTAACTAGTAATATTTAGTGCATAACCCCAAGCTTATATAAAAAAAACAAAACAACACATTCCAACTAAACACAAACCACAATTTTTTAAATTGCTGTATAGAACTTGCCATACACATATTCTATAAACACTATTAAATTTATCTCCGCAATACCCACTCTGTTAGGTGCCATCACTTAGATTATTTGACAACTGCTGACTTAAGACAGAGAATTATAACCCCATTGACCAAAACCAATCATAAATTTAATGTTCACTTTAAAAAAGGCACAAGTATTTAGCTTATTTATACCAACATCTGCAGCTCACTTGTCCCTTCCTGCAAATTTAGCTGCAGATGTTTTATGCTGAGCACCCAAAATGAAAACTACCCATTTACTGGCCCAATTTGCAGTTTAAGCGACTCACCCACAACAACTTTGGGGTGAATGGAAACACTAGAATTTATTTTTTGAGAATTTGTAGAGGACAAATTAGGCTGCAGAAGACAAAACCTACCTCCAAAAGAAGAAATCAGGAAATATACACCATTCACCTTCACTCTCTGGAAAACTGTTGAAGGATTTGTTAGAACCTGAAAAGAACTTGGAAAGAAGTAACCTGGAATTATCAAGAACAAATCGCAATGCACCAGTTTATTTCTATGGTAAGAGAATACTTTGATCAAAAGGGGAAGAAAACATATTTCTTAGTCATAGTGAGAAGTCAGATGTTGTGCCTCACTCCTTCCTCCTAACTACACGTATAGCTTATACAAAACAGCTGTAAGTTTGGTGTAAAGATACCTACAAAACTATAAAATAAAAAAATAGTCATGTAATGATTCACTGACAAATGGGAAGGATTTGTAGCTCTGCAGAAGTCTCCTGCAGATCCACATTAACGTGAAACAGAATAGGCACATTAAATCTACAAGCAATAGCAAAGTAGGAGTATCATGGTTTATGGGATTATGAAAGGGAAGGGATTATGAAAAAAATGGAGAAATTTGGAAGTGGAGGCGTATTTTTCCTGAAGTAATACCATTGTTATCAGAATTAGCCTGGAAGCTAGAAACGTCTAATGCATTTTAAACAAGGTTTTCAGAATTCCTTTCTCTGGATATTTGTTCCCAACTTTATGTGGATTCAGAGGCAGGCTGAAAAGCATTAGTGTGAATTTATCTTAAAACAGCATGGAAGCAGGTCTCCGTGCATTAATTGATGTCAAGTTGACGAAGTGATCATCTGCAACACCAATGTTGACAGCCTTCTTCGAACTCACAGATATTTGCAAGCCACATTATTGTTCTGTAACTGTTAAATAAAATCCTACATCTATATGGCAATTCCATTGGCAACCAGAGTTAAATATCTACACATGTAATCATAAAAGATGCTTTTGACAACTTTCAAATTTTATCACAGATCTTACAGGAGAGATTTCTGTTAAATCCCCCAGTCACGCTCTCTGAAGGAATCACAGTTTCTCTTTTTAAGAGGCAATATGCTAAGCCTCATGTTTATGGAGAACTCATGGCTTGAAGCTGAAACAAGTACAAAACCCCACACATTTATTATTTTTAATAATTTCATCATGTTTAAAGAAATTGCATAATCTTGGAGAGCCCAATCTTTTACTTCAAGGTTGATAATAGTGAAATGACAACAACCAGATGTTTAGAGAAACTGCAAAGGGAAATCTCAGCTGGGACTTGACAAGACAAACAAACCCAATGATTAAAAAGACAGACTTTTTTATAGCCACAACAGCTTCCTGCAGAGAAGTATCTTGATCCTGGGCCAAATCCCAGAGTCCTGTAGGCTAGAGGCCTCTAACTCTATTTTTACTAAGACTTCCCTTGAGTAGGCTTCTCCTGCAGTGGCAGCTTATTTGCATAACTAATTAGCTCCTATTTTGCAGATAATATTGTCATTCTTTCAGGACTAGTAGTATTAGCTATCAGTAAAAATTGCCCGTCTTAGCAGCTTTTTAAGGGAAGGAACCCCACTCTTTCTTTGTACCTCTGTTGCTCAGTCAGGCTCTTTCCAGAATAAAGGAGAGAGACCTGCATCAGCAGCCAAGCTGGACCATAACGCTTCAGTATTTCTTCAAAATTTAGTGCCCTTCAAAAGGAAATGTTTACATTTGTTCTACCTCATTGTTTACTCCTGTTACACAAACATGCATTCAGAGAAGAGCTCATAATTGTCATATATGTTCCTGGCCAAACAAATCCAAAACTTCAGTGTGACCTCTAAGGATATCCTTTGTTCAGAGGGCGGTTTCTTTTCAGCGGGAGCCAAGCACACACCTCCAAGAGTTAATCAAGTCCCCTGGGACCTCATATTGTAACAGCTCATTTAAATTAAAAAGTTTTTTTTAAAAAAGGAAAAAAAGACTAAAAATATTCCTCAATGACCAAACAAAATGAAAATGTACTTCTTACCTCTCTGCAACATACTGAAACAGCTGGGCATATTTTTTTACCCTAAAAACAGAAATGTAAAGAGTTTTTAACGATTTAGCAATCTTTTCAAAGACACAAGCCTAACAGGCTTACGCATTTGGTAGCTCTGTGGTGTAAAACTGCTTAAGTAACTCCCGCCACCCATTCCTCTCCTTCAGTAGCCACTAGCTCGTACAGAAACAACAGTGGACAGGGAGGAAATCTGCTACACGTTTAGTTATTGCAGAGAAATTTTAGAGAGAAGGGAGAAATTTATAGCTATAAACAAATGAAAATCTGTGCTCTATGGTACACCTTGTAAATGTAATTGAGTTACAATGTATTTGAGAATTAAATTGAGCATGGAACCAATTAATAAGCATCCTCTGGCATCACAGTGACCTATTTGTGCAAAGTATTAAAGAAAAACATTTAATGGAGGATTCCCCAAATCCAATCTTTTGAGGTAAAACACCACATTTGATTTCTGCTTTGTAAGGAGGCTGGGAAAAGCATTTCAGGAAGAGCTAGAGACATTTATTTCAATGCTTGCTTGAAAAAGTTAAAAGCAAAGTTCAAAACTTTGTATGTAACTTAAAATACAGAATGCTGATGTTTTAAACATTCAGATCTAAAGAATGCTAGTTAAGTTTAAATTTATCACAAACAATATAAACTGAACCTAAGTATTAATTTAATGGGATAAATGAAACAGAAACAGTTCTGTAATCAAAAGGAAATAAGGAAATGTCCTGTACTTAGAGAAACAAATTAATATAATAAAGAAGCTGAAAAATATTCAGGGAAAACATCACTTAACAGTAGTAATCTCGGATATTTTGAGCAGCCAGCACGCCGTGCTGCGTAAGCATCTGTCTACCTTGACATACCTGACTCAGTCAATCTGTCACAGGAAAAAAAGAAGTTACATTTGTAATTTTGTTTTCAAACTGTTAGTGGCATTTCTCAAAGCGGATTTCACTCAAACATATTCTAGTAGAAATTTCTGCTCCTGCAAAACTCTTCATTTGTCTTTCTGGCCAGCCCCATATTATTTTTTGAATATACTTAAGAGCTTGGAAAAGTCTACTACATCTTGTTCCACTTTCAGGGCTGAAGTACATCCTTTCAAGGAGTTGCTCAGTTACCCTAAAACCGCATGTTGAAACTTTTTCACTTTTTGCTGCAGGTGTTTCCAATCTTAGAGCCCTGGCAAAAAAACCTGACATGGCAAGCGTCCAAACCACGGGCTACCTGCAGAAGCAAAATCCAATATTCCAACTTACAATCTTTGGAACATGTAATTTATCAATTGAGTTTTTCTACGTGAAGTTTTCTACTAAAACGTACATTAGATTAGGAAAAGGGTCCGTGCGGTTGAGGTGCACAGCTGGACCTGCTTGACTGTCACGCTTAGATCACTTTGTGTGTGCTGACCTCAATGTGGCTTTTTTCCTTGGGTGAGCGAGCCCCAAGGAAAATAGCATTTTGATGCCTTCTCAAGTATTTGCCTTCTTTCTACTTCAAGACTTCTTTCCTGCTTCTTTCAGCCACAGATCATCAATGTAAACACCTGTAGTTCAACAGATCGCCTAGACTGCCCTGAATGCACATCGCTGGTATTTACAGGATGAAACACGAGTGTAAACACTTGTGTGCTGAGTTTTAAAACACAAGTATTCTTATTCCTAAAGAAACAGGAATTTTATTTTTGGAGCAAGAATATCAAACTCCTGGGTTTGCTACCCTTGTGAATTTACGCACTTCAATAGCAACTAAAAATGTCGCATTCCACTGCACTCCCCAGATAGAGAGCTCTCCTTCTGTTCCAGCTGGACACAGCAAAAACGAAAAATAACTCACCAGCGGTGATGTGAATTAAAACGGCTGCATTCACCCTGTCATTAATTTATTTTGAATTTGGTATCTGCAGACCCAGATACACTGGGTAAAGACAAAGCCACGCTGGTGAAATTTTATGGCTTTTTAAAAAAAAACAACTTTGCTTTTTTACCCTAGGTCTAAGAAACATTGCATTTACATTGAAGGAAATAATAAAGTTTGGGATTAGCAGATGGTAATTTTTTCAGTGGTAAACACAATCATTAGTCATCCGTTAGTAATATAAAACTTCATTGGTAAATCCTTGCTGCTATCGACATCTGAATCCCATTTACAAACTTAATTTTTCCCATTTTTAGCAATGCCAGTGCGGCTGGCTGTTTTCCCTTTCATGTAATGAACAAAATCACTTTTTATTCATAGCTTCTGCTTCCAGATTATCTTTTTTTTGAAAAAGCAAGTGAAAATTGCTATTATTATATTAAATAATTAAATAATACTCCATCTAAGGCAGCGGCTGCAAAGTACAATCAGGAATACAAATGCATAACTATCCATAATGATGTTTGTTATTACTATCAGTGGCATAACCACAGAAGAGAATGCAGCTCTTTGTACTGTGTATGTATATGATTTATAGGTGACAGATAAGACAGTTAAATGAAAACACGTCCCTCCAGCACGAGGTGAAGTAGCCTGGCGCATTCCGTAAACCAGGAAGAATGACTGGTAACTCACAAAGACCATCAGAAGAAAATTAATGTGATTGTTTAATGAACTGCAGAATAATAAATCACGTTCTAGCAACACATGGGTATCACAGCAAGGGGGTCCATTCGGGAGGCACGCTACTTGCCAAATTCAAAAGAGTGTTTTAAGAATAAGTAAAATACTATTTTAAAGTATGCTGAAGATGTGTTAACCAAGTTATAAAAAATGTGTACTTGTACTTCTGTTAAACACGTTAACTATTAAAAAATATGTATTATCTGTTTTAAACACACGATCTTCAGTATTCAGTCTGCACGGTATGCCATTAAAAGCTGTATGTCCCATCATTCCTAAATTGGTCACAACAATAAGATCATTATTAAAGATATAATCATGATACTGAGTTCATTATTAAAGATCTAAACCATTTCAATTTATGCTTGGGAGAACTGTAGTCACTGATGATACGTTGGCTTGACAGCCCAGGAAACTTATATGGCACCAATCCAGCAACGTACTTAAGCAAATGCACGATTTTAAGCATTTATATAGTTGCATTGACTGCATTTGGATTGTTTAAACATGTAAAAGTTAAATATACCCTTAAGCATCCATGGTAGCAAAGCCCTTGCACATAGGTGGGCAGCTCCCGACATTGGCTGCGCTGCCGTGCCCACCCACCTGCCTCCTGACTCCCAGAAAACCTCCAACGAATCCACGGAGAAAGTTTATGGCTATTTACTCCTCAGCCTCCCCCTTGAAGCCATCCAAGGAGGGATGAAACCTGTGCCAACTTTTGCTACAAGCCTCACCGAAGGGAGATTCAATGTGAAAGTAACAGCCAAGTTTTATTAAAAAGGCCTCTAGTGGTTTCTGGAGCTTGGAAGGCTCTTTCAGCACTACACGCATCTTCCAATGGCCTGGAGCCACAGGCCTGCGGGAAGGCACTGGCAGTGGGACACGGGGCTTCTCAGGGCCGGCAGGTTTCAGCGCCATCGGCAGCCCTCCTCGCCCTCCCCACCAACACTGCCCACAGCACCAGCCACCCGAATAACCCCGCAGTGAAGGCACCAGGGCGCAATTACGAGGCCAGTAAGGTTAACTACCCCTACACCTATGCAGGGCAGCACGGAGGCCTCACCACACCGCCAACCTACGGCACCTGGGGAGCACAAACGCAGCAGACGCTGCCGGAGGCGGCCAGCCCCGAACACAGGCCAAGCCCCGCGACAGGGCCGCCCACCCCGCACCGGGCAGCGGCGGGGCCGCCCCCCGCCCCACAGGCGCCCGGCCGGCAGGTGCAACGGGGCGGGCAGCCGCCGCCTGAGCCCGCCTGAGGAGATGGCGGCGGGGCGCCAGGGCCCCGAGGCCGCGCTAGGCCGCAGAGCTGGGCCAGGCGGCAGGCCCCCCTCCAACCACCGCGGGCTCCCCCGGGGCCGGGGCTCCACGGGTCGCAGCCCCCCGGGGCGGCGGAGGCGGGGGCGGGGGGAACCGGCCCACCCCGCGCCATTCGTGCTTCACACAAACTTCGTCAGGGCCAGGGCAGCGGCTGCGCCCGCCTCCCGGTGACGTCACCGCGCCGCGCACCAATCCCCGCGCCGCTCCGCGGCCCAGAAGGAAATGACGTCACCGTATCCCTCCGCCGGCCAGGTCCCCTTTTTGTGTGTGTGTGTGTGTGTGTGTATGTGTGTGTGTGTGTCTGCGGGCGCTTCGCGCGTGTATCAGCCCGCCGGGCGCGCTTTTTTTTTTTTTCCTTCCCCCCTTCCCTCCCTTTTCCCCTCTCTGCTGAAGGGGGGAGGGGGGGCGGCGGAGACACACGCAAAGCACGGAGCCGCCCCCCGCGAGAACGTACAGAGGGAGAGCAGAAACAGATAATTCCTTTTCCTCCTCCTTCTCCTCAGCATCACGCTCGGGGTTCCCGGGGGCTCATGCCACCTGCCCTCCCCTGCCGGTCGCCTCGCCCGGAGAGCGGCGGAGCGCGGGGGGGGCCCGCACGCCGGGCCCTTTAAGAGCGAGCGGCGGCGGCGGGAGCGCGGCGGTGCCGGTGAGGAAGGTGAGGCGGCGCGAGCCCGTTATGTGTGGGGGGGGAGGGGGGCGTAGGGAGGGGGGGGCGCAGCGCGGGCGGCGGTTGGTGACCGTTGGAACCGGTTCGAACCGCCCGGGTCTGGGGGAGAAGGGGGGGTCGGCCGGGCCAGAGCGCGCCGTACACAAAGCGGCGGCGGGAGGAGGAGGGAGGGCTCGGGGCTGCCGAGGCGGGGGACGGGGAGGAGCCGCGGCGGCGGCTCCCGCTGGGCGGCGGAATGCCCGGGCCGCCGCTCGCCCGCCCGGGCGCTGAGGGGAGGCGGAGGGATCCGCGCACACCCCCTCCGCCGGGCGGGGGGGGGGGGCGGGCGGTGACGCGGCACCGGCAGCTCCCTCCGCTCCCCCCGCCGCTCCTGTGGGCGCCGCGCACAACGCCCCGGCCGGAGCGGGGCCTCCCCCGCCGCCCGCGGGCCGACATCCCCCGGGGAGGGGGTGGCCGCAGCCCCCCCCCGTCCTGCCTCCCCCTCCTCCTTTTCCCATGGCTGGTGCTGGGTGGGCGGCCATGTTGGGCACGGGGATTATTTTTCTCTCTCTTTCTTAGCCGCCACAATACACCCAGGGTGGGTTTTGTGATACTTCTCTGGAGAAATACCCTTTTCTCCTCTTCTTAAGGGAAGCGGATGGTGGGGGGAGTCTCTGCCCACCTCCTTGAGGGAGCGACACCCCCCCACACCGTGGCCTGCTTGTTCCCCACCCTCACAGAGGGGTCCCCCTCTCCCCAGAGGTCGGGGCCAGCGGGCCGCCAGCCGGCCCCTCTCCTCAGCGGCCTCCCCTGCTCCGCCGCCCGCCACCCCCTCCTGTCACCCTCGGTGCCGAGAGAGCTCTGGGTGCCGGAGCCCCTGGCCCCGGTGAAAGGGGCTCTTCCCAGGCACATCAGAGGGGAAACTGTTCTTTTTATTTGCTTCCCTGAGCTGGCGGGCCCTCTCCCTGCGTTCCTGCCTGCCCCATCCCCTTAGCGCTGCCCAGACTGCCTGGATCACTCGCCACCCTTGGTAATACCTGCTTGCCTGCCCCACTGCTGGGGCAGGGGTTCCCTTCAGCAGGCTCTCCTGGAGAGCCTCTGCATTGCCAAAAGACTTAATGCAAAATACCCCGAGGCTGATTCTTCTGGTGACAGAGAACAAAAATTAGATGTTTGCCTGGCCCTTACTGTGGCCCTGCTCTCTCAGGTACCTGGGGAACCTGGGCTACTATGTTTGGGCATCCTTGCTCTCTGCTTCTTTCCTTGGCTGGCATGCGACATAAAGCATGTGTGAAGATGAAGGAGAGGCATGAGTCCCGCTGCCCAACACCCTTGCTGAAAACATGCAACACATGACAACACACACAGCTTTATTTTTATTAACTTGGCAGCAGTTGCAGCTGTCACCAAGACATACCAAATGGGGCAGGAGTGAGTGATCGGAAGTGGGGGTAGAGGAATGGGGGGTGGGAATGATGTGTTGCTTCTTTTAGGAAATAATTTGCAAGGATAGACAAATTATGCATATTCCCAACTCTGGTTCTCCGTGTATGCTGTCTCAGAGCTTCAGGTTGCTGCAGTTGTTAATTTTCATCCTTGAATGTGAAGCCAGGCTTGCTGTACGCACACTTTTTTCTTTTTTTTTTTTTTTTTTTTTTCCCCTCCAACTGTATTAATTATTAGCACGTGTAATTAGCCCTGTTCTACAGGGCTACCTGCCCAGAGGGTTTGCTCTCTGTTGCTGCTTTAAGCTCTGTCTGGGTGTGGGGTTCTGCAAATGTTATTTACAGTTGGTCTTGCGTTTGTGGATATATATGGTTACATTGTTTGCGCCCCATCCTCACAGCTGCTTAGATACTGTCAAGAGAGCCTCCAACTGTTCCCGTGAGTAGACCTGCATCCACACTGACATGAGTGGAGTGCTCCATGCTGTCTCCTCACAAAAGAGCCCGTTGCAGAAATATAGCTACAGACATGCTCTTGGCCTCTAGAAGCTTCAAGGTAGTCCCATGCTCACAAAATACGCCGAAAACCAGAAAGCGGTTTGTTTTCATCACTCTGCAGTTCAAACTTTAAGGCAGATAACAATCGTTCTAATTGAGTGTGTAATAATACATTTTAATTAGTAGGCATCACACACTTCAAAGCCTTTAATAAAATATATAGGACTTTAAATGATAGCATTTGTAGGAAACGTAACATGCCTTTTGAAATTATTTCAGTACCAGCAAAGTCAAGTCAACCACATCAGTCAACAAAAAGTAAATTTACCTTGGCCTGAAGGATGTAACTGTCGAACTCTGGCATTCAGCTTGCGCCATGCTTTTCACGTTCCCCCTTCCTTCTCTTTTTTTTGGAGATGTTGCTCTTGATGAATAGCCCTGTGAACAGTAATGAAAACATCATCCGCTATGGATTTTCATCACTTAGATTGTATCACTTTTAGGCTGTGCCAGTTAGCCATAAAAAGCCACTGAAGAGCATTATCTTTTTTTCAGGGCAGGGATTGCAGCATGTCTTGACAGCAGAAACCTTTATCGTAGGATTCATTTGCATTTAATGTAACCTCATTAGGTTTCTAGGTTCTTAAAAAGTTAAGGTACATTCCTTGCCGTTAAGTACGTGTTATTGAAAGTAAGCAAGAAAATACATAATGACAGCAGTTCCATTGAGGTTGTGTGGTCACCAGGGGAGGACACAATGGAGAGAAGAAGTGGCCATTCAGAAGGAAAACTTGGACAAGAGAAATCGATTTATGCATTAATTTCTATCCTAAAGCGTGCATTGAATCAACTGCTCAAGCTTATTTGTAGGTCTTCTAAAAACAGCCCTCAATCTTGTATTTTAGATCTTCTTTTCGGAACTGACAAGAGGGAAGGAGGCTGTTTTATAGCAAGTGGTGAAGAAAATTTGAGGGTCAGTTAATTCTTGGTATGTATTTTTGGAAACGATTGGGGTATCAATAGCATTATAACCACGATGCAAGTAAATCTACAATGGCCAATCTGGGCGGACATAAAAACTGACAAACATTTGGCAAGAAGAACGAAGAAAGTTTATATACTTGGTGCTTTTAAATTTTTAATGTAATCTTCTGGGAGGTAGTCTGTGCACAACCTACCTCTACCTTCTGTTGCAGGGCAGAGTAGCCACATTTCCTCGTTTCAGCGGAGTTGGTAGGATGCAGTTTGCCCTGGGTGAATCCCTTCTTTCCCCAGAAGCCTGGTCGCCAGCCCACAGCGGCTCCTCTCTGGGAGCTGTTGCAGTGATTCCCTGTGCAGATACGTTGCAGGGACTTACTCTTTGTTCTGGGGCTTCTTTGTGCCAGCTGTGTCCCAAACAGCTATGCTGCCAGGTGTAATGTCGGTGAACAAGGTGGAAGCTCTGTACGAGAATGTGCAGGAGCCACGTTTGGTTAGTCGTAGACTTCTGGAAGATGCAAGGCCGGTCTTTAAAGTTCATAAAATACTCTGTCATCACTTCCTCAGCTTGCTTTTGGTCCTTCATCACTAATAATCAGCTGTGACTGTGGGCTCCCCTTGGGAGTTGGCTGGGGCTTTTTTCTTTAAAAAAATTTAAAAACCCACTAGCATATCAGTGCGGTCTGCTATTTGGATTGATTCTCACTGCATATTCACTTGGTTTTCTACATTGTAAATTAACATGAATATGCATATTCTGTCTTGAAAATGGTGAATAAAGATTTAAATTAGGATTTGTGAAGGCTTGGTGTTATCTTTTAGGGTTAGGATATCTGTTAGTTCAAACTACTTAACTTGCTACCTGTTTTGTGATGGTCAAAGTGTAAACGTATGTACATCTGGAGTTCCTTCATAGCCAGAGACAGTACCAGCTGCTCAAATCTGGGCTGGGGAGTGAGAGGTGGGAACGGAGGTGCCTGGGTCCTTTGCGGCTCTCTCAGTACTTCCTACATCTGATCTGGGCAAGGCTGATGAATTCCTTTTCTGTTTTTCCGTCAGTAAAGTACATGGCTATATTCGTACCTCTGTAGATAACATCATGTTGGAGGGAGGATGCTGTGAAATTCTGGGTAATAGTCTCTGTCCCTCTGGGATAATGGTCCCTGTCCCTCCTCTTTGTTCCATCTTGAAACAAAATTCAGCCTTTTGCTTTACCAAGTCACCTCTATCACGGGGTACGTATTTATTTCTGACCTGCTAGTATGCCCTTAAGAGTGATTGTGTTGCAGATGATTGCACCCAGTAGGCAGAAATTGGGCCACCAGCAGTGCCCTGACAAGTACTGATTTATTTATACTTTTTTTTTAATTAAAAGCCATAGAAAGTGAAGCTCATACAGCAAGAGTAGCGCATCCCATCATGTGAATTTTGAAGAACACTGTGAACAAGTCATTAATTTGAAGTCCTTTTTAAAAAGAAGTGTGTGTGTGTATACAGCATATGTATGTCATAACTTGTTTGCTTTGTGTCAAATAATATCAAGCTGTGAATGGAACTGTAAATATATAACCACACATCTTTTAGAGATCACTTCAATGAGACACAGCTGCCTTACTCTGCAGCTGTCATGTAAAACCTGCTATCCACAGGTGCTTTAGATAATAGAAAACACTTGGGACCTGATTCTCTCTGCTTGCATTGCTAACTCAGTGAAATCACTGAGTTAAAACTCACATTGTGGTAGCAGAGTCCTTTGTTTGCCACCCCATTTAGGTGGCAAAACTGGGCTAAGTGTTTATTTTGTTCATTGAGATGTTTTTTGAAGATTGAAGTGCCGGCGATCTCTAAACCACAGTACAATGTTTTGTCCTTTCTACCTGCTCAGTCATTTTCTCTTGAGAAAATAATGACAGTCTATAGGGATTATAGCTGGTATCTCTCTAACTGTGTGAAAGTGGTTCATTGATAAATAGGTGCAATTGGATCTTGGAATTCAAATCTCAATTGAAATTACAAAGGAGACTTTTTTTTTTTTTTCAGTGAGGCATAAGAGAAAACAAAAGGATTTCTCCTCGTAATGAGGTGATCTGTCTAGTTGTATGCAAATAAAACATCTTTATTGTTGGATTTCCCCTGGTAATGGTGATCATGTCGATCAGAGAATGTAATCAGGTGGCTGGTCTCTTAATACAAGAGTTTAATGGCTGTTGGTTATTTTCCCCTGTATGGCAACAATGAGTATGAACCACATCAGCTGACAAAAAATAAAGGGTCTGTATCTTGCAGTTGTGCCAATTATTTGTGTAAGGCTAATATGTGCTGGCTCTTCCCTGAAGGTCTTCTCCCATTTTCCAGCTAAAGGGGAGAGAAAATATCTTTCGGTCTGAAAGGCTTTATTTCTTGCAGTGTGTCTAGAACATTTTGTAATTTATTTTTTTTTGTAAATTTTTTGGCACCCATATTTTCAACCAAGCATCTGCCAACTATGTGCTGAAAAGCTAAATGTGGAGTATTTATCATTGGGATTAATCACTTTATTGAGCAAAGGCTTCTTACATACAAAAATATTCAAGATCAAAGCTTTGAAAAACAAAGCTGTTACATTATAGAAGAGAGGAGACATTTTCTTAGTTCAGTTGATATGAACAGATGAAATACTATGCGCATAATGTAAGTTAGTGTCAAAAGAAGCTTGTAACTACAGTCTCTTTAGCATTTTGTCTTTGCATCTTCTGAATAATGATGAGGTGTTGAATAATATATCTTTTACAATGTGTGCAAAGACTTCCTCTGTAGTTCTAACCTTCCTGGGCAGACATATGTGCATGCTTTAATTAATACAGCAGGTTATTTATCCTGACTATTTATAGACTGCCCATCGCTAGAGCATTAAGGCACTGTTACTTGTCTGGCGTGGAGTAATATGATTCCAGACAAATAGTTACTGTTGTAAGTGTCACCGGTTTTGCCAGCGAAGAGAAGCTTTGTCCTAGAAGCTTCACAGGATTTTTTTCTAGATGTTTCTCTGAAGGGTGAATATTGCGAATCATAAATACGTAGCTATTGATCAGTTGTAATGGCTATCCATTCAAGGTCTTAGTGTATATCTTGTATGAGATTTTGCTTGTTTTTACTAAGATCTTGTAATTATAAAGAAGTTTATGTTAGCAGGCAGAGAAATAATATTTAAGGTTCTTTCATTCTTGCTTTCCCCTGCTAAGCAGATCTCTAGCATAATCCTGTACTTCAGAGCTTCATTTCATGGAATGTATTTTCTTGCCTTTTGTCATTCAGAATTTATTTTTGTTGGCACTTTTTTTTTTGTCTCTTTTGTTTTTTTTAACAGAACAGGAGGAAGTTTGAGTTTGTGTTCGGTAATGTGAGCAGGGGCTGGGCACTGAGTTTTATTTCCAAGCCATTCACTGCTAGTAGAATCTTTGGCAAGTCACTTAATTTCACTGAACTCTTGTTTCCCACCTTTGAGAGAAGGTTAATAAAAATTTTTACACACTGCAGGCTTTGTGTAAATGAAGAAGCTAGTAATGTCTTTGAAGCATGCAGGTAATGGGTGCTAGGGAGGATGTGAGCTTTTTCATGCTTAATGTAATACACTTGGTTAATTGTATATTAGGATTATTCCAGTACTCTTTGATTTCTTTTTTCAATATACTAATGTAATTTTATTTGACAAGTAGGAGACTTGATTTACTTTTTTTTTTATTTAGTTAGCTATTTTTTCTCTGATAACAAGACATTTTACTAAGACTAGTTTTAGGCTGTGTTTCTGTGAAAAAGTTCAATGGACGCGTTTGAAAAGCTACTGCTTCATACAGTATTTATGAGCAGGAGTTTGTATGTGTTAAGTTGGGGTAATTTGGTTTATGTGCGATGTTTATTAGTAATGTTTTGTTTATTCAGCAAGATGAAAAGCGTTAACTGTTACCGGAGTATTTAATTGCTTCCTGTAGCAAAAGCCTCAGTGTCAACAGCTGAAGTGTGCTTGCTGTTTGGTGGTAGAGCAAAAATATCTGGTAATACATGTTTAGTTCATGAGTTGCACAATGCTGTAGAAAAATGGAGCCTCAAATGCCCCCCGGCAAGCCATTTAATCCACCTTGCCTCCCTTATAGTATATATACCTTCTCTTACAGATCTGTCTGTTCCCAGGGACATCCAGAACTGGAAATGTCATCAGTTCCCTGGACAGCCTGTTGCAATGCTTCATCTTTATTCCTAGAAGCTTTTTTGGTGTCTGGGTTGGAATATTCTGTTCTTCAGTTTGAGCCCTTCACTTGTTTCCATCACAGGTGTGGAGAACAGACCGCTTCCTTCCACTTTGCGACAGACTTTTACATGTCTGAAGGTTATTGTGCTTTCGGTAGTCCCCTCTATGGATTGAACAACTCCAGGTCGTTCCATCTTTTATTGAAGATCACCTTTTCTAGCTCTTCTGGACTCTGCAGTTGGTTTAAGACTGGCTCGGTGTTACGCTCCGGGCAGTGTTACAGCATGCAAAGCACAGCCTCCTCAGTTTGCCTGAGGAGCCGTTAAATGTCCCTTTGCTTTCTCCTGCTAGTGGATTCCACTGGCCGACTGGGCAAGCCTGAGCTGTTACTGGGTTTTTCTGAAACGCGTGCTGAATCGCATGCTGGGAAGGCGCGATAAGAGCGAGGAGTAAACAGCTGCAGAGATGTGTTTGAATACCAGAGCAGAGCGCTTGGGGGACAGCTGGAAGAGGCAAGGTCATGTAAAGTTCCTGAAAGAGTGCTTTTTTAGGTTAAAAGTTAACTGAGAAGGACTTGAAACGCTGAGGAAAATACATTATCTCGTTCTACCTGTGTTCAGAGAAACAGTATTTATACTTCCCTTGTAAAAGTCACAATGCTGGATAATGTTTCTCTACCGAGAGTTTTGCCTGATAGCCGAACAAGCCCGTGAGCACCCCTGATTTGAGCAATCTGCTTAGGTCCCCCCAAAAGACTAAAAGAAGTAGTCTTGGTAGGAGTAAGTTATTTGTGAGTTGGATTGGACTTTGGGGGCTCTTTATCTTCTTTTAAAGGCCTCCATAAAGGGCAAATCTGACTTCATAGAGACCAAAAGTGAAATTATGCAGAAATGTTTTCATTTACTGCATTCTTTTAAGATTCTGTGCTGCAAGTACACAAAATTGTGAGACACGGGGATAGCTATTTTAAATATATATTTCAAATTGGCAGGATGTGTGTGAACAGGCATAAACCTGTTTAGGTAGAAGTACTACTGCTCTGCATCCTTGCTGAAGTGATGACAGGACTAGTTGTTCGGAGTTGTGTGTGGGGTAAGATAAATGAGATATAGTCTTTTATCACTATGAATGTTGAAGTGGTGAGCAAAAGAAGATCAGCTACTGAGCACAAGTGGTGTAGTGGCTTCCTTGAAATATTCTTTAGTCTTAAAATGAATATTATTGTGCTTCAAAAGCATAATTAGGAAGTGAGAATTACATGTATTAGTATAACCTATAACCAAGCATAAAACTAAAATGAGCATTTCTTAGTAAAACACCATTGTGTGACAACAGCATCAAAGTATAAGCTCTGAGAATCCTTTTTAGACAAATACAACACAGAAAAATGAGAGGCTGTCTTTGTATCTAGAGGAAAACAACGGTATGTGTTGTTTCAAAAAAAAATAAGTGCTGGCAGTTTGAATTTGGCAAATGTTAACAAGTTTTTAGGATTCTTGGGGGTTTTGAGGCTTATCGGGTTATGACAGTTACTTCAGATCAGCATTTGTCAAAAGTTTGTTTTGGCTTTGTGTTGCATTGCAGGGAATTCCCAATGATGGTGCTTTTGCACTTTACAACTAGCGTGGCACAACAAGGTACAAATAAAAGATGGTATTTGCATAAGGTGGTCGCACCCCTGGCCTTAGCCTTTCCTGTAAATCCTAGCTTGGGACTGATTTACAAGCTGCAGTTTATAGCAGGTGCAGCATTTGTTTGGCCAGAATTATGACTGTTAGGATAAGAAGGGTAGACACAGCTTAATGATACAAGATTTATAATCTAATTGCTCTGTGGTTACATAATCCCGCTTGCATTTTAAAGTTACGTCTCTTCCACTTTTTCAACAGTGAGCTAATAAACGTTACTCTGTGTTTAAGCCTTCTGGTCAGCACTGTTTTCTGTGGCCATTGAAAGCACAGATTGTCTGCACACGAGTTGGATTATTTTCTTGCCTGTCCCCTGTTATAAGCTGTTTATTTTGGCCAGTTTGTCTCAGAACGGTTCTCATCAGACTTTTATGGCTGTCAAATGGTAGTAGAGATGACAAAATGCAATCATAACAGTCTCTTTTGCCACCAAAATGTAATCAAGAAGAGCAAAATCCCTCCTGGACGTCTTGATTCCTGTTCACTCACAGTACAGAACTGCTGCTTGTTCTGCTTGCTAGCCTTTCCGGGGGTTAATAGAAGAGGGAACGAACTGATTCTTTTTTTACTATAATCCAGGTGGGAAATTAAGAAATGCAGGTCTTGTGGTGTCTTATTTCCTATAATAATCCTTATTTCCTTTAAAAAGGCAGTTGAGCTTTTAGAATGAGACCTATCAGTTAAAGACTTCTAAATGTATTACTAAGGAGAATTAAAATTTTGCATAAGCATCATTTATAAGTGAAGGTTAAAACCAGCCAAATCCTGAAATGGTGTGAAAACTAGGTCTGGGAGAAGCTCCTTTCAGCAGCTTGGCTTAATGGCTTGAAAGATGTCAAAGTGTGATTGGAAATGTGTGGCTATTGATTAGATCTCATAACAGTAGTGAAAATCGGCTTTTTGGAGACCTTTGGTGGGAACTCCACCACCTGCTGAGAAGCCGTGTCCTGTAGGACACTGGAAACTGTTGCTAATTGTGAATCATCTTGTTTTTAAGTCTGGCATGATTGCCTGAATACTTAACTCTTAACTTTATAAACATGTACAGGTTTATACATCCTTGAGGTCTAGATTAGATGCAGTCGCAGGAGAAAGTGTCCCAGTGAAGGACTTTCACTGTAGGCAGATCCCTAAAAACTTGTGTTCTGTGCGCAGTGGTGCTCGGAAGAGCAAACAAAGTGGGAAGGTATGTAAACAGTGGAGCAGAAAGTAATACTGTGAATTATAATGGTATAAAGTTGTTACGCGGGCAGTGATACACCCCCTGCTTATCTAATTGCCTTTGTTTCTGCTCCTCTGTCTCACAAAAACGTAGCCAAAATAGAAGTTTTAGAGTTTGGTGGCAAGAATGAGAGAGACTTATTCATGAGGAGAGACAAACAGGCTTGAGTTGGCTGTTGTGTCTTTTCTCTGAGTAAGTATAGTAATGGTTATACCTAGTGACGAGTAGTGCAGGAAAAGTAAATTGGGTGCTTTGCTCCGGAGATCAAGAGAACGTTCGTTTGGGTTGACAGACAATAACTATGGATCTAATTGCAGAAAATCCCTTTACTCTTTAATTTTATTTTGAACTAGTTCATAATCGTCTTCACATTCCCGGGTACAAGGAAGAGGAAGAGCTGGGGCTGTGGGAGCGTGCAGGGGTTCGGGTACATGCGGGTTCGAGTGGAGGGGTCGGCTAAGGTTAGCTGAGGACTGTCCTGCATTTGTGCATGCATTTTTTACTCATTTAAGCTTGGCTATTCTGTCTGTCATGTGTGTTGGCAGTAATCCTAGAATATTCAAAACCATGAACAGAGCAAAAAGCACGATGCTTCTTTCAGTCACAGTTATACATGTATTTAAAGATACTGGGGTTTGAGGCGGTGACTTTTGATTTCAAAGCTGTTAGGTTGGCTTTCTTATGCAGGAGAGGCAGAACCGCTGCAATTTTTAGTCAAAAGTAAGGGTTTTTCAGTACCAACTTCACAGACCTATTTGAAAAGGAAACACAGCCTAATGAAGTAGGATGTGGAATCAGCTCTATAACTGGAGAAATAAGTAAGAACCTGAAAATACACCTTTGGAATACTAGGAAATAAAAACATTGTTCATATCTCTGGCATTAGAATTTTTCTTACAATGAATGACTGTCGCTGTCTGACAAAATCCTGCTATCCAATAAAGGTTTCTCTTCTCTTCCCTTTGCAGGATGGCGGACACGGACCTTTTTATGGAATGTGAGGAGGAGGAGCTGGAACCATGGCAGAAAATCAGTGATGTGATCGAAGATTCTGTTGTTGAGGATTATAATTCAGTTGATAAAACTGCTACGGGTAATCAACTGTTTTACTCTAGAATTATTCCTGTTATATGTTCAGTTTTTAAAGGGAAATGGCAGTGATTGGGTACATCTTCCAAGTAAACAGTCTTATTTGATAGCTAAAAACCCCATTAATGAGTAATGTAACAAATTTCAATTTCTCTAGTTGTGCGCAGAGCTTTTGAGTGCTGGGTAGAGCTGACAACGATGGCAGCGCTGCATGAGGGCAGGTTTCTTCTGAATAAGTAGTTTAAGAGGCAGGGAACAGGGTCGTTTTTTCTCTGTGCAAGACAATAAGATTTTCGCAGGTGTTGGAAGGAGTGGCCTGTTTGAAAAATGAGAAGGAAACTTTGGCGAAGTTACTCCTGTTCTACAGCCAAAGTAGTAGTCTCTTAAAAGTAGAGAATTTATAGTCTACATAGAAGATGATGCTTTTTCTTTTGTGAAGTGCTTTAGTACATATCAGCATTCAGCGGTTGATTTTGATCCTTCTGGCAGTTTTGAAACGAGTGAGGAAGTCGGGTATTCGATTAGTGAATTGTATTTCCTATGACTTCTGTAATCAAACTAGTGAGATTAAAACTAGTTTATTATTACTTATTTAATCCATGATTTGATATGATCAGTTTCAGTTGAGGGTTGTTTTTTTTTCGTTTTGGTGTTGGGTTTTTTGCTTGTTTTCTGCAAATGGGAAGATGCATAACTTTGTTCAGAGTCTGCATTTAATGTGCCGGTCAGAGTATGTTGTTAACTGTTAGTTGTCTCAAATTATGAGGAATTTGGACCCATAAAAAGCAGTAATTGCTAGATGGGAGGTTTTATGTTTTTCAGATGCTGTATAATCATCCAATTTGTAATGGAGCCCTAACTGAGTAAAGATACAAGGATGATACTTTCTGATTGTTGATTTCTGTTGGCATGAACACAGTGAGTTGGGCCATTGTGCATATACCTATTTGATACAAATTAAGCCTCGATGAGGAGCATTTCATGATTTGGGAGTACATCATACGTTACTATGATCAGAAAGACTTGCATTCACTCTCCCTTTGGTTCTTGCCACACACTTGAGTCTGGTGCGTGGAAAAAAGAATTCTTACCGCAGTTATGTGTGTGGGTGAGGTAGTCTGGCACGTTTGATAATTTAGGCTTTTGTTCAGCCATTTCAATTACCCTTTTCTTGGTCAAGATCAAGCAAAGTATCAGCTTAATGTCTGGAATAGAGGTGGGACTAAGCCTTGTTGTAGGCCAGGGGTAGCTAATGACAGCGTTTAAACGTGTCTCGCATTTCTGGCTGCTGCAATGCTGAGCACGGATCCTGGTGTGAAGTACTGTGGGAGCACTGGTAGTCAGTGCTGCTAACTGGTAGTAGCTGTTCCACACGACTTGTGGTCGACACAGGGTGTTCATGGAAGTATTCTACAGTCAGGGCTTTGGAAGGCTTGTTGATAATAATGAGTAGGATGAGGCTGTCCCTGCTTAGGGAAGGGCATGCTTCTGCTGCTGTCACCTGCTTCCTCTTGGCCTGCCAACCAGGGAGGATGTGGAAGGAGTTTACTTGGAATAGTATTCAGAGACGTCAAGGTAGGAGGATGTTTGGAAGGAGAAAGTGGTTCAGTCATAGACATGTTGAAATGGACATAAAACTAACAGTGGTCTTGAGTAAGTTGAATTTCTCTTGCTTGTGCTGTTTGATGGAAAATACAGAGCTAAAGAAGTTGGATGCAAGTATGGACTATTTCATGAAGCTAAAAATTTTACTTAGTGTGACAATATGGTGGTACAGCTGAGAAGCACGCTGGTATGGTGTCGCTACAAACAAATTGTGCTTTCTCTTTCTTTTTTTTTTTTCCCTAAATACAATTATGCCATTCCTTTCTAGCAGTTTCAGTGAGTCTGCAGGCCGTCTCTGCCCCTCTGCCAGCTGCTGCCCATGCATCTGTAGGTGCTAATCTCTGCAGCCACGTCTGTCATTAGCAGTGGGGCTCAGAATAGTGACAGTGCTAAGATGACGCTAGTGCCAATATTTGTGAACAACAATGGTAAGCAGAAATGCCTTCAGTATTTAGAGCAGTTTGGGGTGCAGAGAGGAAATGCGAGGCTCACTTGCGCTCACACTGTGAGCTGTGGGCACGTGAGACTTTACGGGCTGAGCAGGGAGGTGTCGGAGCAGAATTTGAGTGGGAGTCATGCTAAACCTTGCAGGGACTACAGGGAGTAGCAGCTGGTTTTCTTCCGTTCAAGAATGAATCCAGTGCCCTTACACATTAGTGGAAATTACCATTAATAGTATTACCCTCCAGGTAAGGTGTAAAATGAAGGTCCTGACTACTCAGTGTCACTCTGGTGCATCATGATGTGTTTTGCAAGAGCAGATGTGTTAAACTGGTATGTTTGGCCAAATTCCAGGGTGAATAATTCTGGCCCTTTTTGCTTTTAAAGGGTTGTCACCCTTCATTTCAGAGATAGCTTAAGCAATCTCTCCGGGTAATGTAATATACTGAAATATATAAAGTGGGGTTAGGATTCTTTGGGATTAAGGAGCTGGAAAAATACTTTTCTCAAACTCACCTGAAAGTCATTGTATCATGTAATAAAATATGATCAGACACATGAGTAATGAGGGAGGTTCTATACACTATTTGAAACAGATACTTCTGTTGGGAGTGTCTTAAAAGTATCTTGAATTCCAAATGTATTGGATATCACTATGTAATGCAGTTGTGATGAATATTTCATAGCTGTACCAATAAAAGTAAATTGAGACAGATGTTCTGAATCGATTACAAGAAATTAATAAAGGCTTGGTGATACCAGTGTGCTATAATTAGATTAACAGTTAAGAAAAACAAGTGGGGTTACTTACTGAAAAAACTAATCTTCTGATAGCAATATGTTTATCAATAAAAGATTGTGTATTCTTCTGACAGGTTCAAATATGCCCCTGTAGGGTCGGCTCTCCAAATGATTCCCAGATCCCATGAAACCAGTGGGATTTGTACAGGACTCTAATTTGGAGAGGCTTTTGTCACATCTTAAATTTGAAAGGATTGTGCAGAATCACAACAATCCACGAAACTTTCTTCTTTGTTACTTTTATTTGTTTTCCCTCAAAAATAAGGCTCGTGGTGAGCTCTGGAATGTAATCCAGAGCTCCGTTGTCTGACCTGAAAATGTAGGGAGGAAGGCTGAAAAAGAAAACAAACTTTGATGCTTTTGTTTTCCTTTCTCAGTCCCTTGCTGCATAGTCTGATGATGCCCAGCATCCTCTCAGGGCTGCGAGAGCATTAGAGGTTTAGGAGGATTCCTGCATACTGCTGTAGGCTGGGTGGAAATATATATTTATATTTTTTTTAGCATCTGTGGTACAGTTCAGAGGTACATGGAAGTATTTTCCTAATGGCTTAGTTCCTTGCAGGCTTTGGAGAAACCTTTCGCTGAAAAGCCGGTGTTCTATTTCTAGACATTAATCGCAGTACTCTGTACTAGAGGAATGAAATCATAGGCATAGCTACCTATGGTCATCACCTTTTATATGCTTATTATTTTATTCTGGTTTGCAAACAGCATTAGCGGTAGCTATCAGGGAACCTTCAGATTATACTCCGTAGCTTAAAAAGTGGAGTCAGGCAGGGTCGTTACTCAGTGTGACTTCATCTGTCACTTTCCATAGTCCTTTTTCTTTTGTGTATCTCTAGTAGTGTGTCATCTAACTGTAAATTACCGCTGTGGAAGCAACCTGATGGTGAGTGTGGTTTGTTGGGCAGGAATTGACTGCATTGGTTCAGCAGAAGATTGCTTGACCCATTGACTTCAGGACCGATGCAAACCCAAATTCTTCAGCCTACAGCATGGCCTTTTCTTTCCTGTTATAGTTGTTGAGTCCCAGCTCTTGTGACATGACTTTGACTGGCAGGGGAATCCTTTTTGGCTTGATGCCAGTGAGGATTCTGAGTGGCAAAGTGCCACAAGGACATCTGTCACCTCTTCAATCCCTGCAGTCTCCGCTGGCCCAGTAACTGAGGGTCACATCCCAGTTTAAGTTGTGACTATGTGGAACGCTCATGAAATGAGCCGTGTCTGGAGTCATCCCAGCTTTCAGCAATCTGTTTTTTATGCTCATGGCTGTCGTCTTGCATTTTGTTTTACATTAATTAAAAAGACTTACAAGCTAGGGCTGAAAAGGACCCATTAAATCTGTCCATTCTCCCAGCGTAAGGTTTTGTTTTCGTTTGTAATTCACTTACGAGCAAGCCTGGAGACTTAAAATTTATCCTTTTCTTAAACAACGGCATCCCTGTTGGTAAATATCTAACTTTCAGGACTGTGTCAACAGACACAGGCTTGAATTCCTTGTGAGGTGTATTGTACCGGTTCTCCTTTGAATGAACAGAGCAGAAGTGCGTCCTGGGCTGGATAGAAATGACCCCATGTCCAAAAATCAAGAAACAAAATTTCCAAACTAAAGGTGGAAATACCTTTTAGCTTCTCTTTTTCTATCTTTCAGCTGGATCCAATTTTTTCCCTGCAGATTAGTTTTAAAATGTCTTGAATTACTGGGACGTAAAAGGAAAAATTATTGGAAGCTAAATATATTTGAAGTGACGCTCGGCCTAATTTTTTCTTTCCTTCGAATGCTCTTAGCTGTACCTGTATCCCACTCAAGCCAGTTCTTTCTTATGTTACATAGACATGCATAGCTAGCTGGTGTAACGTGTCCGTCCATTTCTGCAGAGTCCCCGTATCCAAGAAAGCACTGTTGTTGTTGACAAGAAAATGAGATGGGTGCCACGCGGCACATCAGCCTGACAGCTTGACTCCTTTTTAATAATTCCACCATCAGATAAAAATATAACTTACATTCCTGCAATTCCTTTTACCACAAGAATCACAAAGTGCTTTTTGTCCTGAAAATACAGAAACTATAGAAGAAAAATACCGTGCTTATATTTAGAATGCAGCAATTGCGTAATGGTATACGGTTAAGGCAGGCTGGGATGGGAAGTGACAAAACTTAGTCTAGTTTAAATTACTGCTTGCATCAGTGTGATGGGATGCTTGCAGTGCATGCTTGCTCTGTGTACTGCCCTGTGATCCCTCTCTGCCCTAAACTGTATATAACATACAGTGTAATTTCTGTCTCTAACACTTGTTGACAAAAATTACATGTTTGTTTGCATCAAGCTCTGCTAGCCTGTCATCTAGGGAGTGCGTAATGGCAGAAGCTTCTCTTAGCTTTGCTCCCTGTGCTTCCCGTGTCTTGAAGTATATGTGTTGGAGCAGTGCTCAACCTGCCATACTTTCTGGAAATGGATACAGAGAGCACAGGAGCCACCTCAAGTTGCTTCTCCAAAGAATGGTGGAAGGCTCCTCAGATACCTGCAAGTGTCTGTCCCCAGGCCTCAGTAATCCCTTACATCTCGGAGCACCCTGGTGAGCTGGCTCTACTAGTTTTTCCAAATCACCTGCCGTTAAAGCCTTAAAGGTGTGTCCCTACACTGCTCCTTTTTGTCCCTCAGCCATGGGTGCCAGCTGCCAGGGCCATCAGAGAACAAATCCATCAAGGAATTGCATTGTCCCAGGCTTATTAGTTCATGCTTTGTAAGCCTGAGAGGACCTTTGTTGATGCCTAAGTGCTGAATTCAAACTCTAAAGAGACAGTGACACAGTCCTAACCACTTGGCATGGATTTTAATGTGGATTGTGTTGGTGGTAGGAGCCTTGGCACCGATGGCCCCCTTAGCAGTGGTGTGGCTGCTCTACCTTTGAGGTCCTTATCAACACCTTGGTTGTTCACAGTGCAAGTAACTTGTTGATGGGCCCATCGCTAGCATTCTTCTGTAGGAGGGTTGGCCTGTTGTGAAGCACACGCGATCTGTGTGGGGGTTTCTGGAGCATCAAAGAGGTTTTGTCAGTCCAACCTTTCCTGTGAACAGCCAGGGCATGTCTGACAAGAGTGGCTTCTCCTTTAGAGGAGAGCGTCTCAACTCTGCTTAGTTGAGAGAGAGGATAGAGAAAGTCCTCTTCTACATGTTGATGTTCTGCCTTCTTGGTAGCGTACTGGAAGTCAAGGAGGAGTCCAGGAGGGTTGCTTCATCAGCTGGCATTTAGGTCTGAACAGCCCTCCTCTGAGAAGCTAATTAAGCTATTTCCAGCAAGGTGCTTGGAAGAATCATACGCTTGAGAGGTAGGAGGAGAAGAGAGAGGAATGTGATTTGTTCTTACCCAGCAGCTGATTTCTGCCATGGTCTCCTCATTCTCCCTAGATGAAGTAGTGAGTCTATGCACATCTGTCTTGGCTAGCGAATTTAAAGTGCTCCAAGACCTGTGGAAACCTTAAAAACCTCGTTGGAAACAATCGAAGAGAAGTACTGCACGCTCCTGGGCACGCTGCTGCAGAAGGCTTGTCGTTCTCACTTATGAAAGTCTACCAAAGCCGGGCGGCAGGGGAGGGGGCAGGAAACTGGGCATACAACTGTGTCCATCCTGGCCACATTGAAAAGAACCTGCAGTTTCTGGTAAGGAATTAGAATATTTACCTATGCTTCTCCTATTATTTTGTCTAGTAATGATAGTGTTCAGGAGAGCAACGTGGCAGGAACCTGCCAAGTCCATGCTGACTGAAAAGAGTCAAAAATCATTGGACTGGTTTGACTAGAAGATTTTTGTCAGCTGATCTCTGCTTTAAAGTGGACTTAAACCCAAAGTCATCTTCTGTTTGTTAAACCAGTACAAATGTTCCCAGGTTATTTGTAAACTCCGAAGGAGAGCCAGAAGGAATTGGAAACCTGACTGTCACACTCTGTTTGAGGTTGCACAGTGGCCTTTGTACTATCCATGAGGTCGTCATAGCTTCAGTCTTCAGGATTTCTCATGGAAGTTCCAGTGGCAATGTAAGACCTCTCGTCTGCAGTCAGATTTTCAGCGATTGGCAAGGTCTCCGCTCCTTGAAAGATTTGGGGATGACTGTGCGTTCCTTGTTAGCCAAGTAAGATCCTCAAGACACTGAAGAGGAGAAAATAAACTGATGCTCTGGATTTGGGCCTTCATCAGATATTAGGTAGGATGTAAATGTTTAGAACCTGATAGAGCTATCCAAAGATTATTTTTTTCTTTTTTCTCAACTTTGTCTCTTCTTCGGTGATCACCGTATTTTTTCGTATTGTGAAGGGATTACTTCTCTGAATTTTTTTAGATTGCAAATCCAGTCTGTCTGTCCCTAGTTTTCATCCATTCCTTCTCTCTTTCCTATCCCTCTTCAGAGACCGTGCCTTATAAATTAACAGAGGCAAGAAGCATGCCCTCTTTGGTTTTTTCACTTGAGACTAGAGGCAGCATGTACAGAGTTCAGGCAGCAGTGGGTTTGTGCTCGTTGGTTTTGATCTTAAAGAAATTGGTCCAAGATAGGCTGCCAGCCTTCATGATATCTCGGCATCTCCATCCTTTGCCTCAGTTTGAGGTTATGTTTGCTGATTGACGCTTTTTTCTTTTTTCATGCTTTGGAAGTGGGAGCTGGTGTCTCTTCCCTGCTGTCTGAGGCGCTTGAAAAAGCGAGGCAAGACGCGATGCAGTGTGGGCCAGGCAGTTGTGTGGCTTGGATCTGAACCTTCTGACGTAGTCTTCCATTACCCTACTGTTTCTGCCTAGTATAATCTTCATTAAAACATTTGGATCATATACCCTGAGGACTGCCAGCCAGGCAGCATCCAGACTGTCAGTGTAAAGCATCTTCCATTAACAGAAGCTGGTTTGGCTGTGGGTCAGAACATTTTGGCACGCAGCAGGTCTTTTCCTGGATTCACACAGTTACGTAGGAAACATTTGCTGTTCGGGTACAGCAATCCTTTCCTCTAACAACATCACTGAAGCTGCTGATGGACCGGTTTGTACTCCTGAAACAACCTGAGTGTTCTGTCACTGTCGTGTCATTGTGCCGCAAGTCTGCGGTGGGAAGATTTGTGTGGGGTGTCCTGGATCACGCCTCCTTCTGTTGATTTGGAAGCTCTTTGTCCTCAAGCGTGGATTGTAGTAACAACGGGACTGAGTAGTGCAAAATGCACAAATACATGAATGAGCTAAACTTTGTGAAGAAGCATGGTATAGAGGAAGAAGGAATTGAAGTGCAAATAAGTATCCTGTTCGTTTTCTGGAGCTCAGTTTGAAATATCTGTGGCTTGATTATTTTTTTTTTTTAATGTTTTTCCCTCCTCCATGATATTTGAAAAAGTAATGCATTTTATATGTGCAGATCACTTGCTGTCTTTAGACCTGGCTGCATGTATTGTATGTGGCTGATGCAGCTGCTACAGGGGAAATTAACTGCCTCACAGTGCTGTGCTGCATGTTGATAGCACCCTGGTGTGTTGGCTGCTGCTGAGCAGCACTCACGGCATCAAGGCTGTCTCTCCCACATCCCCCCTCACCAGTAGATGGGGTGGGCAAAGTTTGGGAGGGGACACAGCCAGGACAGCTGACCCAAACTGACCAAAGGGATATTTCATGCCATATAAAACCTAAGAGAAGGGGAGCTGTGGGGGGTGGGGGGGCATTCATGTTACATATTTGTCTTCTGGGGAAATTCATGTTACGTATTTGTCTTCTGGAGCAGCCACTACACATGCTGAAGCCCTGGTTCCTAGGAAGTGGCTGGATGTTGCCTGCTGGTGGGAAGTAAATACACTTTTTGGTTTCCTTTGCTTCTGTGCATTGGCTTTTGCTTTATTAAACTGCCTTTAGCTTGACCAATGAGGTTTTTTCCATCTTATTTTCTTCCCCCTGCTGAGGGGGGGAGTGATAGAGCAGGTTGGTGGACACCAGGCATCCAGCCAAGGTCGACCCGCCACACGTCACCTGTAATAGGCACTTGGGAGATGAAGAGGTAGTGATCACCAATGGAAAAAGTAAATTTTTTGCTAAGCTGCACAATGGGATAAAAGTAACTTTTTTTCAGATGACAGTCATAACCTTACATACCAGAACATCCCTCTCTTCGATGCTGCCATCGTATTTCCATCATTTACAGTACAAGAGTTGGGAATGTACAGATGTCGCCTCATTTTCCACATAGCTTTGCTTTGCTCCCTGACCATCGGCCATCCTGTGCACAAAGTGAGGCAGATTTCTGTGGAAAAGACAGTGTCTGGCTGTAAGTTAAAGTTGGTGTTGGCAGAAGGTGTACACAGGCTGCCGTAGCCAACCTTTGCAGTTACTGCTTAGCTTGATCCACAGCACAGCCTGGAGCTAACACGCTGTGTGGGAGCAGGGAGTTATGTCCCCCCTCCAGCAGACCAGCCTCTGAAGGGGAGCGACATCAGAAGTGTTTGTTGGTAGCAAAGGTTTTGTCTATGTCCTCTAAACCAGTACCTTCACGGTTGTAGACCGCTTCATCCCATCTTTCACTAGCACATTTCTTCACAGCCTCCTCCTTCATCCTCTCTTCTGCTTCTTCTAATTCCTTCCTCATCTCAAGTGCCAACAAACATTGGCAGTAGGTGGAAGACTCTTCTGATCTGTGTTTTGCTGCAACTTCAGCCCCCGGGTTGCCACAACAGATCGGTCAGTATTCCTGGGTTTGGATTTCCTCGTTCTGTGCAAATAATTGCACGTCTGCTCTGGTTGGCAATAAGAGCTTGTGGAACTGGGAGGGCACATGGGACAAATGGGATCTTGACTGAAGGACACAGCCAACTGCTAGTGTCTGCTGGGCTGGTGCACATGGAGATGGCCAGGAGCTGATCAACGTGGATTTTCCTGGAGGTAGTTTGAGATCATGGGAGGCCCTTGGGCAGCTGTGCAGAGGAAAACGTTAAAAGAAGAAAAGGCACCAGAAGAAGCGAAGTTTGCTGTTCTTTAATGACTGAACAAGTCTTGTTCCAGTCTGCCACAAAAAAAAAAAAAAAAAAAAAAAAATTAGGGAGACCTCAGTCTGTACAGTTAGCAGTTGACAAGGCAATAGGATACCTCTTTCATCTGCAGGTAATGGAAGGCATTAGGTAAACCCTAGCAGTGGTTGTGGGAAGTTTGCGGTCAAAACTTGACCAGGCGATGTGCACCTGAGGGCAGAACCTTGTGGCAGAGTTACTGGGCAGCTGTGTCTGGAAGCACCAGGTCCACAGTAGATGTACACAGTGAAAATCCGTCGGGGAAATCCCTCTGGGTGTAGTGGTGGGCAGCACCAGCCTTGGAACTCCCTGGCAGCTAGGCACAGTTGCAAGGAATCAGGTTACTGGTGCGCAGCATGAAGTGCAAGTTATTGTCAAACAAGCAAGCACTATGTAAAATCCATTAGTATAAAACCTCATGAAGATGTTTTAAGCTGAGTGGGTTTACTTGCAAATGCAGCTGGCTCCCAGCACCTGCACAGACAGCGGGTCTCGGCTGACGTGGTGTCTCGCTAAGCTGCGGTAACGGAGTTGTTTGCAATTATGCGACCATGCTCTCACACCAAAGGACTTGTGTGGAGTATTCCATGTATCGGGTGATGTTAAGGATGTTGGTTTTAGCAGATAAAACTACTGTCTTTTCCTCGTCTTAATTTTTTTTTTCAAGCAGGGCGTTTCACTTTTGAATCAGGAGAATAAGCCCTTTGAACCGCTGTAAGATACTGTTATAACGCAGGCATCGTGAATTTGGTGTGATCCAGATGTTTTGAATCTGGTGGGGGTTTTTTCTCCTCCTTTTGTTGAAGTTTGTCTGCTTCTTCAAAGGTTCAGTCCCATAGTCCTCTTTTCTATCCAAGGATGTTGAAGATAACTTCAGGTTACTTTAGAATTCTTGTGACCTCCTGGTTAACTGAAGCCCTCGGCAGACTCTGGTGTCCCCAGTGGTCTGGTTGTCGATGTTGTTCAGAAACTTCCAGTGTTGCTCTACTTCTGGTGCGTTTCCTATGCCAGGGGTTGTACTGGTTCAGCATAGGTTTTCCCAGTATCTGCCAGCAGGTGAATTTTTACTTAATGAGACTAGAAAAAATATTTTCTTTAGCTGCTGTAGTTGTGTTCAAAGGGCACGTAGGAGCCAGAATAATCAGTCTCTGAGGTTGCTCAAGGCTAAGGCATTTGCACGCTTAGTTCCTAGGCAGCTTGGAAAATCCTAGCCTAAATGTGAATGTTCAAACAATGTATAGAAGGGTTGGATATTGTAGCAGGTTTAGTTTTAAAACATGCTCTGGAAAACTCATTCAAATTCTGAAAACTAAAATTGCCAGCTGAGCGTGTGTGAGAAGCAGCAGCCTTTTTACCTGACAGATGTGACTTTTGCTATGTTTCTGTTTTTGTTCCAGCTGGCAATCCTCTTGTTCAGCAAAGTGGACAGCCGCTAATCCTTACCCAGAACCCGACCTCAGGTCTGGGCACAATGGTAACTCAGCCAGTATTACGACCTGTGCAGATCATGCAGAATGCCAATCACGTCACAAATTCTCCAGTGACCAGCCAGCCCATCTTCATAACAACCCAGGTGAGTGCCCTTGCAGCTAGGGCAGCTGAGACAGAAGGGCTAGCGCACTCATCCCTGCAAGACTCTTCTCTGTTAGGAAATAATTAGATGCTTGTTTTAGTTTTTCTTGTGCACTTCAGTGGATTGAGCTGAAATCTGTTGGGGTTTTGGTTTTTAATTTATGTAGATCTAGAACTGGCTTTGTTTGGAAATAGCTTGTGTTCCTAGTCACTTGGCAGTTGAATCTCACTTGAGAAAATTGGCCACATTCCACACCCCAGCAGGTCCCGTGGAGCTAGCACAGGTCTAACAGGGCTTCATGCTGGCTCCCACTGGTAGCCTCACCAGTAGGGCCAGGCTCCTGCTGCGGGTGGGTCTGTCTGCGCTGCGTGACTTTGACGTTGCTGAATATTGAAATACTTTGGTTTATTTTCCAGGGGAACCTGCAGGTAATTTTTTTATTAAATGTCCGCTGGCTTTTTTGCATGTTTGCTGAGACCTGGGAGATCTCTGTAGGTGCTTAGGGAAGGAGCGGTTGAGAACGGGGGCTGCATATCAGAGTGTGGAATATTGGGAAGCACCCCTAGGGTAGGGTGAGGTGCTGGCCCAGGGTGTGTGGCCTCACAGTTCAAATGATCTATAGATGATAGTAGTGTTGGGGTGGGGTTTTTTTTGTTTGTTTATTTGATTTTTGGGGTAGAAAGCTCATGTTGAAAGTGCTTCAGGTTTGCCTGGTATGGTAACGGTACTGTTTGACCGCAGGGATTTCCCGTGAGGAATGTCCGGCCTGTACAAAACACAATGAACCAAGTTGGAATTGTTCTGAACGTACAGCAAGGTCAGACAGTTAGACCCATCACCCTCGTCCCAGGTAAGGACTGGAACAAGCTAAAGCCACTGTCATGTTCCTTTTTAGAGTCCCAAGAGTTGGAGAAAAAAAAAATTATATTTGAAACCTGTATTTCACCTGCCTATCTAGTAGCTCTGAAGAAGGGGGGTTCAGCTCTGTAGTAGGTGAGATTTGTCCATATTTGTGGCTGTAATTCTGGTAATCATTTTGCAGCAGAGAGTAAGCCCTTTGATGGTAGTAACAAACCACTTTGCAGAGTAGGGGACTCCCAGCTGAAAGGAATGTCTGTCTCTTGGAGCTTCATATGATCTAGCCTCTTCAGAAAGCCTCAGCAAAGTTAATTCCAAAGTCCCAGCCCATGACCACCCCTCCCCTCTTCCTTCCTTTCAAAGTCTCCCCATGTTAGTGCTGGGAAACTGCCTGGGAACTGAGCCTCACACTGGGCATGATTTTTCTAGCACCTATTTCTGGTACGGGGTCCTGTCGTGCACCGTCAGGAAGACCAAGAACTCTTGTGTCACCAGGTGCCTGCTTTATAACAAAGCAACCATGCTAGTGATGAGCCACCTTTCACTCTCCCCAGAACACATCTCCAAAGCCTCGTATCACAAACTGATCTGCAACTGTAGGATCACCCTTGTCCTGCCGTAAGAGGCCTTCCACGGGGTTCCTTTGGGCCTAGTGACCAGGACTATGAGCCCTGTGAAACTTGGTGGGATTTATGCTTGTAAGCTACTGGGGCCTTATGGAAAATTCCATCTAAATACAGTCTTCACTCTCTCTGCATCCGTGTTCGGTTTTAGTCTGCTTGGGAAGTGAAATTCAGGTGCTGAAGTCAAAGCTTCCACTGAAATGCTGGGAATTTTGGGAGCTCAGCAGTGTCGGAAAACAGGTTGCCCTCAGTTATTACTGTGCAAGGAAGGGAGCTCAATTACTTAATCTACCTTGTTTTTCCATTCGTTTTTGAAGCCCCAGGTACCCAGTTTGTTAAACCGGCAGTTGGCGTTCCTCAGGTGTTCTCTCAAATGGCCCAGGTGAGACCAGGTACAACCATGCCGGTCCGACCCACCACCAACACTTTCACTACGGTCATTCCGGCCACGCTTACCATCAGGAGCACTGTACCACAGTCCCAGGCACAACAGCAAAGTAAGTCCACTCCCAGCACCTCCACAACTCCTACTGCATCGCAGCCAACAACACTGGGACAGTTAACTGTGCAGCAGCCAGGGCAGTCCAGTCAAGCTACTAACCCCAAATTAGGTAAGAATTGCCATGGAAAAGCAAGGGGACTCGAGTCTGTAACACTGTCTATAATTTGATCTTCAAACGTATGGCCTAGCAGCTAAAAGGCAGAAGTGGAGTTGGAACTCCTGGGTGCTTTTTTTTGCCTCTGCCACTGACTCACACTTCATCTCTCTTACCTGGAAAATGAGGCTAGTCCGGTTTGGTTTGAGAACTAGTTAAATTCTGCTTTGTAGAATGTTCTGACACCATCAATTAGAAATCCCCAAAAGTGAAAAATACTATTTGTAAATCACTTGTATTGTTTGAAACGTGAAGTTAAGTAGATGACGAACACAAACTAACAGTGTTGCCTTTTTATTTTTTTGTTGGCTGAATTCATGAGTGAAATGATGGCTCAAGAATAGTGACAAGCAATTTAAAAAGGGGAAAAAAAATACTTCACACAGCAAGTAGTCAGGTTATTTTTAGCTTTAAGTGACCATAATCATATACAGCTGCATTTAGAAAAGAAATACAAATGATTTTTGTGACCATCAGTGTCCTGTTTAGTTCATTGTGGCACTTGGCTCGGTATCTTGGAGTGTGATCTGGAAAGGGCAGGGAAGTTTACTTTCCCGGTCTTGCCAGCCTTCGCATTACTGGGCAGGATAATTG
The DNA here is from genome assembly GCF_015220075.1 of Falco rusticolus. NCBI lineage: Eukaryota > Metazoa > Chordata > Aves > Falconiformes > Falconidae > Falco > Falco rusticolus. Next base: position 472,976 of record NC_051205.1, on the reverse strand, counting down.
ATGGCTTAGTAACCTTTGGTGAAGACTCAAGGTAGAAGAGCAAGAGCCAAGACCTACTAGATGGGGGTGGGATTCACACTGGATCAGATCTTACTGATTCCTTACTAGTGTTCTGGTGTTACCCGTTCCCTCGGCAGTGAGCATCGCAAGCTTTGTGACCGTAAAGAGACCTGGAGTGACCGGTGAGAACAGCAATGAGGTTGCTAAACTAGTGAATACCCTGAACACCATTCCTTCGTTAGGACAGAGCCCTGGCCCGCTGGTGGTTTCCAACAGCAGCCCTGTGCACGGTTCCCAGAGATCTAGTGTTTCAGAGTCGTCGTCGTCATCAAAAGGTACGGGCAGTGGCAGCTGTCCTCACTCAGTTGGTTCTGCTGAGAATGCAGAAGTTTTATTTTCTGGCGTGAAAAAAAAATGCTAACCTGCAACTGCTGGGATTTCCTAATAGGGATAACACTTGAAGAGCTTTGCTGTTAATTTCTTCATCTTTATCCGTACACTTTTAACCAGTGATTATATTTTGTTTGTGATTACTTCTTTGCATACGTTATTTTGCATTCAAAATTACTGGTGTGAGTTCTGCCATGTTGAGGATACACACACCTGAAATAATCTACACAAGGAGACAAAAGAATAAAATCTTTGCTTCTTTTCTTGCAAAAAATCACCTTCCTAAGGTGTTTGAGAAGTAGAGAAGTTGATTTAAGGTACATTTAATGTCATCTGTATATTCTGAGTTTCTTACTACAGCTGGAGGAGATTGGAGTCTGATGGAGAACCAAAGCATGCTATTAAAGAAAAAGGGCAGATGAGTTCAGCTCATTTATTTATTAAGTCTGATTTTGAGGCACTCCTATTCTTACTCTAGGTACTGCGGGGTATGTTTTGTCACACAGATTGTCAGAAGTTTGCATACTTTTGCCTTTTTCATGCCTCTTCCAGGCTAGTTAGCAGTTAAAAGTACGGCTCTTTCAAGTATTTCAGTATGCCAGAAAGGTTGCCTAGATTAGAAATGAAGCGTAAAGATTCTGTTTTTCTTGGTTTGTTTTGTGTTTTTCCTGTTACAGTCAGTTCTTCTCCTATTCCCACGTTTGATTTGCAAGATGGTGGCAGGAAGGTCTGCCCAAGATGTGACGCTCAGTTTCGAGTCACTGAAGCTTTAAGAGGGCATATGTGTGTAAGTAACCTTCCTAGGATGGGTGGTTAATGGATAATTGCTCGCGATTGCGGAGTGCAAGGAAGAGTTCTTCTCCCTAGATCAGGGGCTGCTGCGAAAAGGAAGGGTAGGGCTAGGAGAAGGTGAGAGGCAAAGGAGAGGCCTCTGAAAGACCACCTAGAGCATTCCTCGCTGGAAGTAGGCGGGACCTGTTTGATGTCCTGTTGGGGCCAGGAGATGACTTTATTTTCTAATCTTACGTATCAGTAAACAAAATGGGAAATCAGATATTGACTCCGCTTTACTCTCTCCTCAAGAGTTCCCTTTCCTTTAATGGTGGTTAGTCTGTATCAGTTTAATAGTCTCTATAGTTCTTCCTAGATAGTTTAACGTGTGTGGTGGTTTTGTCTTTTGTTTTTCTTTTTTCCTTTTAGTACTGCTGCCCTGAAATGGTTGAATTCCTCAAGAAAAGAAAATCTCTAGAATCTGAACCAAATATTCAGTCTGCAAAGCCTCCGTCTCCAGAAAAAACTACAGCTGTTGCTTCACCACCCTCTTCTACTCCTATCCCTGCACTGTCCCCACCTGCTAAAGCTCCAGAGCCAAGTGAAAACGCAGTTGACTCATCCCAAAGCAAGCTCATCATGTTAGTAGATGATTTCTACTACGGCAGAGATGGTGGCAAAGTGAGCCAGCTACTGAACTTCCCCAAGGTCCCAACTTCCTTCAGGTGTCCACACTGCACCAAGAGGCTAAAGAACAACATACGGTAAGGCAATTGTGCCGCAAAAACAGTCTGCAGTGTTCTGACTACCTCTGATCTGCAGGAGGCAAAACGAGTCGTAAGCATCGGTTTCTCAGGCCCGGCAACTTTCCCGTATTGTAGCTTAAGACCAGAACTGAAGCACAAAAGGGAGAGATTTGCCTGTTGTCACACAGTTCAGTCAGGGCAAAAGTTGCAAGAAGATTGCGTGGTTAGAATAATCACATTTGTATTCTTTTTGGTTTTGTTGAGAATTTGAATTCTCAAAAAAATGAGAAGTCTCATTTGCTCTACTAGTCTTAGTAGATAATAGGAAGTAATTGTTCTTGAGCTGCTCCTCTCATCTTTATTCAGTGCTTTTTTAACAGAGGGAGAAAATATTTTTATGAAATAGTGTATTCTTCTGAGCAAGCCACTGTGGTGTTCTATTGTGATAACTGGACTACTGGTTTTTCTTCTAAGTTGAAATGTTTTGTCATTGTCAGATGAATGCCAGGCTGGGGTCAGAAGGGCTCCAAAGCAAGTAGTACAGCCTCTGTACTGCAAATTCCCCTGGAGTTAGGGGAGTGGGAAGCTGGTGGATATAAGGAGACTTCATTGGGTTTTGATGGGAAGAGCAAGAAGAAGCATCTTAGTGCATTTAAAAAAAAAATCTGGTGTAGCATTCACAGTGTTTTCAGGGTTACAGGTGCAAAATGTATGGATTTCTCTTCACACGCTTTCTCTTCACCTCCCTAAGATTTATGAATCACATGAAGCACCACGTTGAACTGGATCAGCAGAATGGAGAGGTAGATGTCCACACCATCTGTCAGCATTGTTACAGACAGTTCCTTACTCCGTTCCAGCTACAGTGTCACTTGGAGAATGTCCATAGTCCCTATGAGTCAACAAGTAAGTTGATTTTGCTGTTGTTTAGGTTTAAGAGGGTTTCTGTCTTCGCTGTCGTCATTTAGGTTTTTAGAGGGTTTCTGTCTTGTATTAACTGCAGAGCTGTTGGGAAAGGAGTGTCCATTCTGCCTTGCCCCTTGGTGCGTTTATTTTGTAGGCCACCAGAAAAATCCATCTAGGTTACATTTCTGGAAACTTACTGTCAAGAGTATTTTAAAGATTTAGTTCAATAATAATGTCATATAATTATATACATAATAAAATATTATCAGTAGATTGACATCTGGTTTAAAATCACTTGGAAGTTTCCTCGTTAGGACATCTTGTTGTACCCACTGTTTTGTTTAAGAGACTTTTTGCTGCTTTTTGGAAACCTCTTGGAATATATTTTGTTGTCTAACCAGTTCAGAGAATTCAGAGCTAGTTTTTTTGGGTGAGTAGGTGTTTGGTTTGTTTTAAGGGACAGTTGTTACCAAAGCAACTTGTAATGGTGTTTTTAGTCCCCCAGCTTCTATGTGCTTTTTCTTTCTTTTGCAGCAAAGTGCAAGATTTGCGAATGGGCATTTGAGAGTGAGCCAATGTTCCTGCAGCACATGAAGGACACTCACAAGCCTGGGGAGATGCCCTATGTTTGTCAGGTATTAAAAGTGGTTTAGGAGCTGGACTGCACAAGTGCATACTAGAGAGTAAGAGGGTATCCAGCACTTTTCAGCAAAGCGTGTGGCTCATAGAGGTCTAAAACAGACTTGGGCCATAGAACAGCACTGTGGAGCCCATAGTTTCTTCTTTTTTTCCAGGTGTGGACTTGGAGAAGTCCAGTGGCTGTTAGGGCAGCACAAGTAGCTGAATGTTTGCTGCTAGTTCCCAGCACTCTGGCACTGGACCAGCTTGATGGACATTTGTTTAGTCCCAGGGCCTGCAGGCGAATTGCTGTGCCATTAAGAGAAGTTGTCACTGTGGAGCAAACGAGAATTATGTTGCTTGTGCAATACCTTTTCTTGACACTGTTACAGGAGATTTGTGCTTGCACCCTTTCTGAATATGTCATCTCCACCCAGGGGTCCTAACACTGTCCCTCCAAAAAGAAAAGACAGAGAAGAACTTGTAAATCCGTTTTCACATAACATGTTTGTTCCAAATTGTGCATTTTGCTTAGACCCTGAAGGAACTGCTCTTCAATCTATTCCGACTGCTTTGCCTTGACTGTCTCTCTCTTTACGTTTTTTTTTTCTTACTTTCTTGGATCTGGAGCTTGAGTTGTCACTGCTTCCTCTTTATACAAGTAGTTCAAATCTGTTTCTCCAAACTACTCTGAATATATGCTGCTTGATTTGGTATCTTACAGTCGGAATAAGCTATCAGGTTCTTCAGGACCTGGTTCCTAAACTCCACTAATAATATCTTTGAGGATCTGGGCACTGCTGTTAAGACCTCTGTGTTGCAGTGGTGGATGTGAGAGAGATTCCTACGTTCTTTCACTGTTAGTTGTTTCCGTCCACTCCTGTAGGTCTGTCAGTATCGTTCCTCACTCTATTCTGAAGTGGATAGCCATTTCCGAATGATCCACGAAGACACGCGGCACCTGCTCTGCCCTTACTGTCTCAAAGTCTTTAAGAACGGCAACGCTTTCCAGCAGCACTTCATGAGGCATCAGGTACTATGTCAGGGCTGTAGTCTGTCTGTTTGAGGGGGTTCGCTCCCCACAGAGATTCAGCAGGTAGTAAGCACGTGATTAGTCGAGCGTTCACTTGGAATAAAATCAAAAAGAAAGAAAACTGGTTGAAAGAGCAGGTTTTAGTAGATGCTGTATTCACTCCACAACAGATGCGGTTTGCATGCTGTCATTCCGGACCTTTCACAGGGATTGCGCTGAAGAGGCATTGCTCCTTTGGGGGTGGCACAGACTGTTATTACTTAACAGAAAAAAGAAAAAAAAATGGTTTGCTGGACTGTCTTTGCTTTATGTGATGATTAGCCAACAGTGGGCTCTCTGATATTCACTTGGGTTTTAAACTTTTCTATCTCTAGGTAATAAATAAATAAACAATACTATATGCACGCAAATGAATGTCATTTTCCTAGCTCAGTGTTCTGTTTCCATATATGTTGGCTGTATTGACAGCATATTTTACGTGGGTGTAGCTGAAGTGTACTTTCAGAATATAGAAATGCAGCGCTCTCACCCAGTGCCTGAGTTGATTTACCCCCAAAGTCCTTTGCTGACTCCCGAAAGAGGCAGAGGCAAGGCAGCTTTTGAAGGAATGCTGCCCCACACACTGCTCTGCTAGTGTGCCTTGCTTGGGTTTAAACATGCTGGGTAAGACTCGTTCCATGGCGCTTCCAGGTCTGGTGTCTTTGCAGAGCCTGATGATTTTAATTAACAAACCAAACCAAACCAAGCCACCCAAGATACGGGGCTTGGTGGGGAGGGACTTTCAGATGCTAAAGAAGAACGGGGCTGCCTGTAGCTTCAGAGAGGGGAAAAGTGTATTTGGGGTTGAGGTTTTTCTTTTTTTAAAACAAAAACCTATGCTATGTTGTGACTTCTGTTTCTCTAAAATGAAATATATTCCATTTGCATTTGCCTTAGAAGAAGAGTGTTTATCATTGCAACAAGTGTAGACTCCAGTTCCTATTTGCCAAGGATAAAATAGAACACAAGCTGCAGCACCACAAAACTTTCCGGAAGCCCAAACAATTAGAAGGATTGAAACCTGGAACCAAGGTAAGAAATCCAAGTTAACGGCAGGCCTCTGTCCTCTGTTTCCTCAGGAAACACCCGTAGCGTCTGTTTTGGTGTGTATTTATGAAGTGCTGCAAAACTGATGTTTGCATTACCTGCATCACTTAAACCACACTTGCTGGGACAGAAGAACACTTGCACTCTGTCCGTGTTGTGTGTGCTTAGTTGATGAGATACTTCATAGAAACAGTTAGAGAGGGAGGCGAAGGTGGCACGCCAGAGGTTAAACTCTCCTAACTAAGGTATCCGAACTAGTCTGGACGCCCTCTGTAGTCATTAGGGACAAGCAGGCACTTCTGGGGCTCAAGTCGTCTGTCCTCTTTTAGGCTACTGCTGCCCTGGGTGGGATGAATCGTGTCCTAGGAGCACCTGTTTATTCTCTGCTAAGAGCCTGAAAGACTACTCCAAACAGAGGAGTCTGAATTTGGATAGATCACTTCTGCCCTTGTGTTTTAGGAGGTATGGGTGTATCTGTTTTCTGCAGGTTACAATCAGGGCATCTAGAGGACAGCCACGGACAGTGCCAATATCGTCAAATGACATGCCGCAGGGCACTGGACAGGAAACCACTCCGCTGTCATCTTCTACCGATCCCCAGCCCATCTTCCTGTACCCGCCTGTCCAGAGGAACGTCCAGAAGAGAGCGGTCAAAAAAATGTCAGAACGTTTTGCTAAATTTAAAATTCAAAAAAATTTTTTTTTTTTTTTTTTTTTAAAGGATACGTAGTTAGCTTTTTAATGCCACAGTGATGGGTAACGTGATCCTCGGCACTGGACAGCTCTGTCTTACCGGTTGCCAAGGAAACTTTATGCCAGGAGAGTCTAGCTTCCCACAAAACCAGGATTCAGTCGTGTTAAGAAAGCCCCTTAAGGTGAAACTCTGAAATACAGAATTAGCTAGGCACTTGTATGGAAACAATGGAACTTCATCAGCATAAGGGCTTTCTGCCCACCCTGTGTCCTGCTGCCTTGTCTTCAGTATATATGTATATTTTTTTAAGTTATTATCCACTCTTAAATTGTGTACTCCTGACTACAGCAAGTGGAAAATGTTTAGCCTGGCACTGAGGCACCCTAGGAAGCTAGGGCGAAAGATGAGACTAGTTGGACTGCAGACTTCTGAAGGTTTACATGTCATTAATTTCTTCTCTGTCCTGATGCTTGTTATAACTCCAGAGATACCTGCCTGTTCAGGCGCTAACGAAAATATCCCTCTTACCTTCAGGAGTGTCTTGGGGAGGCAGACTTGTCTGGAGTGCAGCTTCGAAATCCCCGACTTCCCAAACCACTTTCCCACCTACGTGCACTGTTCGCTGTGTCGTTACAGTACCTGCTGCTCCAGAGCTTACGCCAACCACATGATCAAGTATGTGTGATTCTTTGAACGCTGCAGTAGAAATTCCTCCTCCCTGAATGCAGTAGCACCTCTGTGTCTGTCTGTCTGCACTGTAAGGAAGGGCTGTTGGGAAATTCCAGTTTGCTGTCGTGGTTTGTAGGAGGCTGGACACGTTTTCTGTATTGGTACAGACATGGGTGGTGGTTCTCAAATGAGATGAGAAAACTGAGTGCAAGAGCTGAGGTTCTTTCCAAAGTATCAGTATCGTAGCTGACGATATGTGTACCTGCGTGCTGCTGCAGAAAAGGGTCGTTTTCAGTGCTCCTAGGATTTCTTTTGAAATTCTCAAATTTGGTAATACAAAAACTTTAAAAAGGCAGGCAAAATGTTATTAAAACCAGGACTGGGTCTGTCTTTGTAAATGTGCTGTGTTTTGCATGGGTTTATAGCTCTTCAAATACCCAGAATAATTCTGATGTTTAATAAACTCTTTTGTCTTACAGCAACCATGTTCCCCGGAAGAGTCCAAAATACTTGGCTTTGTTTAAAAACTATACTGCCTGGTAATGGAAAACTTGTCATCTTATTTTAATCACCTGGGAATCTTATGCACATTCTTTTTCTGATCTGCCAGTTCTGTTCTTTCGTGATCTGCTTCTGAAGAAGCTCTGTTTATTTTTCACCACACAGGAAAATATGTTGAATTAAGGGCAATATGTTGAGACTCCCATTGCTTTCCAGTGGGAGTTAATGTTTCAGGGCGGGGACACTGCCTGTGTGTACTGGAGGGTGACTTTTTCTTTTCTAATTGTTAGTGAGGGGATGTACATATACATATTTTCATATCAGAAACTAAGCTCACTTCTCTCTTTCTTTGTGTTTTTTTCCTTTTCCTTTTTTCTTTCCAGTGGTGTAAAGCTGTCCTGTTCCTCTTGTCTCTTTGTAACATCCGAGGGTGATGCAATGGCCAAACATCTGGTCTTCAATCCATCACATGAGTTTAGTAACGTTATTTTCCGAGGTAAGAATTCGAAAAGGAGCAGAAAAGTTGCAAAAAAAATAACGTGGGGCAAAATAATATCAGTTCATAGACTCCAGGTCAAACACACCTGTGTTTAGCATCAGCTGAGCACCGGTGGGTTCCTCTGTTCCTCCCAGACATCAGTGTACCTTGGTGACACCGGGTGGCCCTTAAGCAGCTGCTGGTGCTGGGCCGTGCGCAGCGCCCGGCAGTGCCGCCTCTGCCCTTTGTTGTGAGTTACCACAGCTTGGGAAGCTGGGTGGGCATCGCCTGCAGGGGTCCGGCCGAAGCCTGGCTTTCCTGACCCGGCTCCTCCTGTCCCTGCCGACGGGGGTGGCGGAACGGCTGCTGGTGCGGCTGCTCTGCCTGCCTGAGCGCTCTGGTCTTGGCTGCTGCTGGGGTTTGATTGGCTGGATCAGTGTTGGCTGTTCCTGCCGCATCCTGGGATGCTTGGGAGTAACAGCAGCAGGAGGCTGGTCCTCCTCCCTGAGACCCTGTTTGCTTGCACGGACTTGGTGTTTGTTTGCTAAGCTACAAATGTTTTCATTGTTTTGTTTTTCTTAACAGGGCCTACTTGGATATCACATTCCAGGTAAATCCGTTGGGTTTGGTGGGGCTTTTTTTTTCCCTCCCCTCCCCCCCCCCCTCGTTTGTTTTCCCTCAACAGCTTTATTTTCTGGGTTTTAAGAAGGTCCTGTGCTCTCTCCCTTCAAGGCACATTCAGCTCCAGGACAAAAGCATGAAGAACACATGCCCTACCTATTCCCTAAGTAAAGCTGCTACTGTGAAAACAAAGTCCGTGCTACCTGCGAAAGGTGACCTGGAGCCTGAACTGGCACCAGCAGCCTACAACAGACCTCTGGTCTGCCAGGAAGAGGAGTGCTTAAATATTGATGCTCAAGAAGATGAGCAGCCAACAAAAGAGCCTGAGCCTGCAAGCAAAAAGGAGCAGCTGTCAGTAAAAAAGCTGCGAGTTGTACTGTTCGCTTTGTGCTGCAACACGGAACAGGCTGCGGAGCACTTCCGAAATCCTCAGAGGCGGATCAAGCGCTGGCTACGAAGGTTTCAAGCTTTCCAAGAAGAGAACTTGGCATCCCTGTCAGAGGGCAAGTACCTCAGCCTAGAGGCTGAAGAGAAGCTAGCGGAGTGGGTCCTCACGCAGAGAGAGCAGCAGCTGCCTGTGAACGAGGAGACTCTCTTCCAGAAGGCCACCAAGATTGGCCGATCCCTCGAGGGCGGCTTCAAGATCTCCTACGAGTGGGCGGTGAGGTTCATGCTGCGGACACAACCTCAGCATGCACACGCGGAGGGCCGTGGCCCACCCTCTCCCCAAAGACGTAGAGGACAACGCCAGCTGCTTCATCGAGTTCGTGCAGCGGCAGATCCACACTCAAGACCTGCCCCTCTCCATGATCGCGGCCATCGACGAAATCTCTCTCTTCCTCGACATGGAGGTGCTGAGCAGCGACGATCGGAAGGAGAACGCCTTGCAGACGGTGGGAACTGGGGAGCCCTGGTGCGACGTTGTCCTTACGATCCTTGCTGACGGGAGCGTTCTCCCAACGCTGGTCTTCTACCGGGGTCACGTACAGCAGCCCGCCAACGTGCCGGAATCTATCATGTTGGAAGCAAAGGAGAACGGATACAGCGACGATGAAGTCATGGAGTTGTGGTCGTCCAGAGTGTGGCAGAAGCACACGGAGTGCCAGAACAGCAAGGGCATGCTCGTGCTGGACTGTCACCGAACGCACCTATCAGAGGAAGTACTTTCCTTGCTGAGTGCCTCCAGCACTCTGCCGGCTGTTGTCCCTGCCGGCTGCAGCTCCAAAATCCAACCTCTGGATGTTTGTATAAAAAGGACTGTGAAAAATTTCTTGCATAAAAAGTGGAAAGAGCAAGCCAAGGAAATGGCGGACTCCACGTGCGACTCGGACATTCTTCTCCAGCTGGTTTTGTGCTGGCTGGCAGAGGTCCTGGAGGTCATTAGTGACTCTCCTGAACTTGTGCAGCAGTCCTTCCTGGTGGCCAGCGTGCTGCCCGGGCCGGACGGCACGGCCAACTCGCCCACGCGCAACGCCGACATGCAGGAGGAGCTGATTGCCTCTCTGGAGGAGCAGCTGAAGCTGAACGAGGAGCAGCAGGAGGCGGCGGCAGCCGAGGTCCAGGATCGGACCCAGGCCGAGGAATCTGCAGACCCAGAAATCCTCCATCAGCTCTTCGAAGGCGAAAGCGAGACTGAATCATTTTATGGCTTTGAAGATGCTGATTTGGATCTGATGGAAATCTGAGCACTGCTCTGTGAATCGTGATCCTGAAAGGGTTATTTTTTAAATAAATGTTGGATGAGACCATTACACTTCCCTGTGGATTTGTGGGTTTAGGAAATTCGTAGGCGATCACTCAGATAAATAGCCATTTATGCTGTTCATTTATAAGTTTTGTGCTTTTTTTAAAAGAAAATCACTGTGTTGGTATTTTCTGAAATATATTGTGGGTGAATATTTTTGCGTTTTCTTTACCTCACTTGTATCATAGTTTTCTGTTTTTATTGTGCAGAAATGTTTGAATTATACATTGTCAATGTGACCATTTCTAAAGAAAGGAAAAAAAAATATGTAGCTAATGAACCAGTATATAAATCTCTTTGGTTGTCTTAACACAGGTTGTTTTTTTTTTTTCTTTTTTTAACACTTGACCCAGAGATTTAGGTTTCTGTGGAAAATTTAGGTATGAATTACTGCTCTAATGTGTGAACCTTCTATAATTGGCCATTAAGATTTGGGTTTGGTTTGGTTTTTTGTTTTGGGTTGGGTTGGGTGGGGGTTTTTTTGGTTTGGGGGGGGGGTATTGGTTTGTTTTTTGTTTGGGTTTTTTTTTTTTCTAAGAAGAGTAATTATTTTGCTTGTGAATTTGGACGCAGGGTAAAAACACAAGCAAAAGCATTTTGCCTGTTCAGTGCCAGCGCCGCTTCTTGGGAGCCACGACACTTTGAACTGGGGTTGGACTGCGATCCGGGGTCAGGGAGTCAGGGGCAGTGCCGACCCAAACCTCTCGCTTTCCCGGTGACTTTCTGACACGGTGCAGTGGTTCCTCTCCTCCACCCGGGAAACCACCTGGCACCCACCTTGCTCCAAAGAATTACTGACAGAGGGTACATGGTGGAAGAGGAAAGTCAAGTCTGTCTTGATCTTCCTGTACAGTAGATGGGAGTTAAAACTGTACGGACCATTAAACGTTGACCTTTTAACTACCAGTAGTTGATAAACCTGCTTTAACCAGTGGCATCAGACACTACGTTCCTTAGAATTAGAAATCTGGTTTAATGAAACAAACTGTGATGTGCACAAAAAAAAAAAAAAAAGAAGACCTTTGTTTTTATTTTTCACTGCCAGCTTAAATTTTTCTACAATTTGCATGTTTGAGGGTTTTTTAATTGTATGTATTATGGTATAAACGGAAAGCATTTTGACATACAGAATTCAGAAGCACCTGCACCTTTCTGTTTCCATAGAGGTTTTGTGAACCTTCCCTATTACCCAAGGAAAGCAGGAGGCAGCATGTGCAGACCTGTAAATGGTTCATCTTTAAAATGTACATAAGTGGAACATTTAATAAAACCAGGGAAATGGATTTATAAACATGTGTTTTTATTACAAACTATTTAACTCTTGTGATATCATAATGCTTAATATTGCCATGCGTCGCAGATTCCTCTGCAGGCTGGGGTCCCGCTCCACGCCCTTCGTGGGGGGAAGACGCAGAGTCGTGTCGCATGTCCTGAAGAGTCCCAGAGATGGGACAGTAATTAAATGTGTTTACATGGCATTAACACTCAAGGCAGAGTTCTGTCCGACTGCATTTCTGCCACCCCTGCCTGCCCTTGAACTTCAGTAGGTTCAGTGGAACAGCCTACTCTTCCCCAGTGAGATTTTCTTTTTTTTTTTTTTAAATAAAAGTCTGAAAAATCATTAATAAAATCCTCTCCTGAATAAATATTTTTGCTGTTGTTTATCTTGGGTAGTAGCAAATACCACTCGATATTATTTATTAATTTATTTCATGTAAAGCGAAGAAATACCCAACTTGGCCCTCTCTGAGGTGCACGTAACGGCAGCACAGCACCCCGCCGGGAGCTGTGGGGCGATCGCCGCAGCCCTCGTGTTTGTGTGTCTGCTCCCAGCGGGCAGAGCAGTGGGATGGAAGCGGGGAGGGCTGGCTTGTTCTGATCTGTTACCAGAGAAAACGCTGAAGCAACTAAAACCCACCGCCCCTTTCATCTTTGCCCTCTGTGCTTTCAGCTGGTGCGTTGGACAGGCACTGAGCGCAGAATGTGGATGTTTGTGAGGATGTGGCGTGCGGCACCGTTAGAGACGATGTGGTTGCGTGCGCTGGAGCCCGGCCGCTCGGCAGCTGGAGGAGGCGGTACAGGAGAGCAGCAAGGAGCCAGCAGGTAGGCAAGCTTGGCACCTCCGTCTGGGAACGCTGCCTTCCCCTCTTGGCTTCACCTTCTTGTCCAGCCCATCGCACTGCCTGGCAGAGCTGCTGCAGCACTGTCTGCGCTCACCCGCACTCCCGTCCAACAGCCAAAGGCACCACGGTCCTCACGTTCCCCGGGAGCGCCAGCGCTTGCTCAGCCAAAGCAGGAGGAACCCATCCAACTCTTCTGCTCAGCCGCATGCTGTTTGCAAATACTTCATTTCTTTTTTTTAAACAGAAAACAACTTTAAAGATGCGTTTTCCTTCTGTCCACAGGTGGCTTTTAAAGGGTGACCGAGGCTTTTTACCCACCCAGATCAGAACTCCGAGTTGCCTGGACCACAAGCACCCACAAGGTAGACACGGCACGTGCCACACGGTAGCCCAGATTGCTGGAACACCCAAAGGATTACAGCGTGCTTCCCGTTACGGCCGGCAGGTTGTTCTTTTAACTAGGGCAAATCGTGAAGCAACTTGCACAAAACGTGCCAACCTGCAACCAAAACCTTCGCTGGAGACACGGGGGAAAGCGAGCACTGTCCCCATCCTGGCGGCGGGGAGCACCGTGACCCAGCTGACACACACCCGATCGATCCGGTAAAGGGACTGCCGAGGCCGGTGCATTTACACATCTAACAGAGTACGGTACCTACCAGAACCCCAGGCAAGAAAACAACAAAAGCTTTTTTTTTTTGCTTTTTTTTTTTTTGCTGCTCTTCTCCAGCAAAACTAAAGCCTTGCAGCTGTTAGTAACCTTCACTACCTGAAACTAGGACTAGACTTCCTGAAATCAGTATTTTTGGGGCATCCCACAAACTCCATCCCACCCATAGTACAAACACACAGGCTTGTCTTAACAGGTTTATTTTGTTTCCAAAACAAGTCAGATCAGAACTTCAAAAGGAGTAACAGATTTACAGCATGTATAAAGGGTGATAACGTGGACACACCATCCTGGAGCAGCCCTTCGGAGATCACTCAAAGCCACTGCAAAGGAGATGTTTACATAGGTCAGGATACTACACAAAACCTGGGCGCGCTCAACATCTGCACTAACAAAAATCACCGTTTTCACTTTTATCAGGTGCTGCCTGTCAGTGATGCTTGTCCTGAGGAAGCACAAAGGCAGCAAAGCAGGCTCTACACCCACAAAAAACTCTCCCATGCCCGAAGAACTCACACCGATGCCTTCAGGGCTCGGCCGTAAAAGGGAGAGCGGCCAGGCAGACAGTGGAGCCCGAAGCTGCCTCCCAGAGCGTGAGGAATCTGGGAGCAGCAGGGATCAAGGAGACTACTGAGGCACGTGGCAGGGACGTTCTCCTGCAACGGCTGCACATCACCCAGCTCTCATTAACCACTTTATTTTGTGCCTTCAGGATCTGCCGGACTGCCAGCTCGCAGGCCAAGAGCTCAAAGCGTGGGTAACCCAGCGAGCATTACCTGACAAGGTGTGCAATGTCCCAGTTGGCTTCCAGGGTCAATGGTCCTTCCACCTCCACGCCTTTCTCTGTTGCAATAGCTACTTCGTACTGAGGACAAAAAAACATTGAAAGTTCTCAATAAAGCCCAAATTCCAGACCTGAGTTTAGGATGGGCCCTGTGAAAGCTCTAATCAGTAAGTCAGTAATTACAGCCGTCCTTTAAACGGGTTTGTTTTAACGTGGCTTTGCATTCAGTAACATTTTCCTCGGTGGACAAGCAGAGGTAGTTGACAGTAGACAGAAAGGCTCCCAAAGCTAAAAGGTTGCAGCCTCTGGATGCTACAGCTGCGGAGATGGGAGAAGCATCATCAGATCTCAGAAAACACCAGAGATGAGCTTTGCTCAGACTCAGAGTGCTCTTCTGAGGCGCAGGGCACCAGGGGAGGCTGGCTCTGGAGGACAGCTTCGCTAACGCGATCTCTTACTACACCCCCTCTGCCAACTCAGGAGTTACTGCAAGGTTCCCTGTGACCAGAGGCGACCCTGGGTGAAGACTGGACCAGCAGCCCGCAGCACGCACAGGCGTGGCAGGGCACAGCTGGGCACTTACTCTGTTGAATGATCGGGCATCTCTGTAATACAAGATTTTCATGCAACGCTCAATCAAGTCACGGGCCTCCTCCTTCGTCAGGCTGGATTTCTTCTCTAAGACTTCTCTCATCAGGGGCTAGGGGGAAAAAAAAAAAAAAAAAAACAAACCAAAACAAACCCACAAGCCTGACAGCTCAGTCACCCAGCACTGAGGCTGCTTTAGCAGCTGAGCAGAGCAAGAGCGTACTCTACCTGAGCAAGGTACGCTCCGTAACCTGTAGCAAGCGTAGGGGCTTCATAGGCCACGCCAAGCATGTCCACGTAACCTAGGAAGCTGAAGGGACAGATCTGTGAGTGTGCTGGCTGTGCCGGAGAGCAACCTGACTTCTGAGCGGCTACACGTAGCCAGAGAACCTCCCAAATCCCATGCCATGAGAGGCAGCCCTGGGGAAGGACACACTATAACCACCACCTGCTCCACGCCGCTCGTCCTTGCTCACCTCTCGCCATTGTAGTACCCTCCGATGATGACAGTGTTCCAGAGCGGATTTATCTTGGACCTCCGGTTGTACATGACCCTCGTCAGCCACGAATGAATGGCTTTCGGGCTGTAACTGTGGCCATCTCCCAACAGCTCCTCATCGATTCTAATTTGGGTAGAAATTTCATCCAACTAAGAAAAGCCAGAAACCACCCAGAAAGGACAGCAGCATCCCCTGCTGCACCACACAGAGCACCCTCCCGCGAGCTCCCCGCGGGCTGTGTCCAAGCAAGACCTTCCCTACAAGAGGCGAAACAGCCAAAGGCCACAAAGAGCAACTGAAACTGCTCTCCACAGCGCTCAGCGGAGGATTTGGAAAAGACACTTGTACCAAAGGGATTGCCAGCGGACAAAGGGGATTTCAGCCCAGTCCTGTCCCTGCTCAGTAAACGCATTTAATTATGTTTCAGCCCTTTAAGGACTGGGGAAAGGGCAGCACGGCGCCAGCCACAGCAGGGTGGGGGCTGGCCCGGCCCGAGCAGGGCCGCAGGAGCCGCAGCCGGCCGGGGTGAGAGCACTTACACCATCTGGTCGATGATCTGCTTGAGGTACTGGAAATCGGCGTAGTCACCGGACGCACCCAGCATGGTGGTGTCATTCACCTTGAGGAGCCTGGAGATGCTGCGGAAGCGGGCGAGGGAGCCGTAGGAGCCCATCATGTCCGCGGCGATGATCACGCCCCCGTCGAACTTCACTCCCAGCACCGAGGTGCCCGTCACCATGGGGCTCCTGCAGGCCCAAAGGTCAGCGCGGCCGCGGCCTCCCCCAGGCCCTCAGCCCTCGCCCCCCCGGGCCTCCCCCAGCCCCAAATTCCCCGCCCCAGCGCTCCCCCTGCTCCCACCTCTGCTCCTCCCCGGCTCCCCAGACCCACAGCCCAGCCCCTCGGAGGCCACCCCAGCGCCCCCAGCCCCCTCGCCCCCCGCCGGCCCCACACACTCACAGCGTCCGGCCGGCGGCGGAGCCGGGCGCGCCGGGAATGTACGTCTGCCCCGGGGCCGGGCCCCCGGCCCAGAACGGCGGCGGCGCCCGCGCTCCCCCGACCTCCATCTTAGTCACGGTGCGGCCCGCGCTGCGCAGGCGCTTCGGGGGCGCGGCCCCTCCCGGCCGCCGTAGGCCCAGGCGAGGCGGGGCGCCGCCATCTTGGGTGCGGCCAGGGCCCGCTGGGAGGGTTGGGCGCAGGCGCCATCTTGGGTGTGGCGAAACTCGCCCCTTGGGGCCGAGGGCTCGTTCCGCCGCTGGTCCCCGCGCTGTCCCCGCAAGACAGGGGGCCGCATGGGCCCCTCGAGGGCGCGGGCGGGCGGGCAGGGGCGGGCGAGGCTGTTCACGCAGGGGCCGCCGCCCTGGCCGCAGCTCCCTCCCCAAGATGGCGGCAACCCGCTTCCGGCACTGCGCGCGTCACGTGAGTGCCCTCCCGGGGCCGGCCAGCGCCGGCGGGCGTGGCCGGGGGTGGGGCGTAGCGGCTCTGGTCTCGCCTTGGGGCGTGGCCTGGCCTGGCGCGGTCCAATGGGCGGTCCCGGGGGCGGGGCCTGGGCCAAGGTAACAGGTTGCGGTGGCAGCGGTGAGCGGCGGCGCCGGCGGCGGGCGGTGAGTGGCGGCTGTGGCGGGGTCCCCTATGGCAGCGCCTATAGGGGCGGCTGTGGCGGGGTCCCCTATGGCAGCGCCTATAGGGGCCGGCACATAGGGGTGGCTGTCCAGGGAGGGTGCCCTGCCCTATGGCAGCGCCTTTAGGGAAAGGGTCTGTCGGTGTTGCCCTTCCTGGGCTGTGCCCTGCCCTGTGGCAGAGCCTATAGGGGCTAGTGCCATAGGGGCTGTTATCTCTTCTGTGTGCCCTGCCCCATGGCAAAGCCCATACGTGCTGGGACTGTAGGTGTTGTCTTTCCTGGGCTGTGCCCTGCCCTACGGCAGTGCCTATAGGAATTGGGGCTGTAGGGTCTCTGCTTCCTAGGCTATGCTCTACCCTATGGCAGAACCTATAGGGGCTGGGCCTGTAGGGGCTTTTCTCTGGGGGGGAACCTTGCCCTATAGAAGATGCTGTGGGGTCCCTTGTCCTTGGCATGTGCTCTGCCCTATAGCAGTCTCCGCAGGGGTTCTTGCCCCAGGGTGTGACCTGCCCTATAGCAGATCCTATAGGGAGCCCTCAGGCTGCTCCCCCAGTGAAGGACCTGGATTGTCCCTGTCGTGCCAGCTCTCCTCCATCAGGGATCTGCTGTCCCCTATGGCCCCTATAGAAGTGCCTTTACCTGTCTGCTGTGGGCACTGCCCCTTCCATAAGGGCTCGGCTTTTCCCTATGGAAGTTGTGTCTGCAGGTGCCCTGTCCTTTGAGGACAGCTCCCATACAGGGACCCTATAGCATCCCTCCATAGGGCCCGCTATAGGGGTGCTGGGCAATGCTGCCTGGATAGCACGGAGGCGCCAGCCGGGAGGGCAAGTGGCAGCCCGGGCCAGGGGAGCAGCCCTGGGGCCACCGGGAATGTCACTGTGGGGCGGGAGACCCTCAGGCTTCACCGGGCACCCGGGGCTTCGTTTTTAGCAGCCTCTTTAAATAAGAAAGAAAAATGTGGGGCTTGGGTGTCGCCCCCGCTGCCACCCGACTTATGACCGACGTGCACCTCAAGGTCCCCACTGTGCTGGTCCCGTCCTCTGCCTGCCATGGTCCAGGGGCGCTGGCGGCGGGCTGGGGGCTGCCTGGCCTCTCCCACCACCCCAACCAGTCCAGCTGGTTTGGAGCCCTGGCCGTGCGTCTCTGTCCGGCGGGGATGAGGTTTGCGGCGGAGCCCCCCGCTGCGTGCGGCCGCGGCAGCATTTCCTCCTCGGCGTCTTCTTTTTTGGGGTGGGGGCTGCAGTGTTGCCTCCAGGCGCTGCCCGGGGATGGAGAGTTGGGGGGATGCCGAGCCGGTCCTGGCCATGGCAGCAGGACGGTGGCAGGGGGACACACGGGGGTCCCTACTTTGGGGTGGAGCTGGAGCCCCCAAACCCTGCAGCACCGGGGAGCCGCTGCCTCGTGCAGAGCCACGTTATGTCCCCGCGGCTCTTCCCTGCTCCGTGCCGGTGTCCCCCGGGGAAATATTTATCCCCGTGAGTGTGGGGATCAAAATAATTCCGGTTTTGAAGGCACGACTTGCTTGGAAACCAGTAAACTGATCTGATGGGTGCCATGGTAAACACGTCACAGTGCGGCCAGTGCCGCGCCGGTGGTCCTGGGGCGCTGCGGAGGAGGTGGCCCTCGGCACGGCGATGGTTGTGGCTCTGACCCTGCGGTGTTGGGGTCCCGCAGGAGGGGACGGGGCTTTCTGTTCCCGAAACCTGGCCTTGGGAGCGGGCAGGGAACGGGATTTTCAGCATCGGGTTGATGATTAACCCGAGGGCGGATGGGAAGGAATTTGGTTCTTATCAGCTCCCGTGGGAGCCCCAGGGGCCACCGTTACCCCCCGCCGTGGTGTCCCCTGGCAGCCGCTGCGCCCTGCTGCCGTCGCCCTGCTGCCGTCACCCTGCTGCCGTCGTGGCACCCTGGCGAGCCCGTCCCTGTTGCGTGACACAGGTGCCCTGGTTTCGGTTCCTCTGACCCGCCTGGCGGCTCGTGTGCTCGGCTGAGGTCTTATCGAGGTTTCAGGCTCCGGAGTTTGCAGGAGAGCAGGAATAGCCGGTCCCTGGCAGTGTCGGCGCGGGCTGGCCCGGTGACGGGCAGGGCACAGGCACGGCGTGTGCTGCCCGCGCCCGAAACCATCCCCGGACTTTGGCCCCGAGCAACCGCGTGCGAACGCACCCGAGCGAGCGGCGCGGCCGATGGGGTGGAGGGGAACCCTTGGTGGGAACAGCCTGAACCTTGCTGGGAGCCAAAAAACAGGTGACTGGGGAGAAACACGGGCTTTGTGCGTCCCTGCTGGCCCTTTCCCTGCCATGTCGGTCTGGGTCGAGGTGCCGTGGGATAATCCAGCGGGGTTTGCTCCCCACACTCGGGGGCTGCAGCCACCGCACGAGCTGCCCGGTTCGGAGCAAGGTGGCTCGGAGATGGGTGCTGGTGGCAATGGGAACGGTGCCGGCTCCTCGGCGTGTGGTCGAGTTACCTGGCTGACCTTGATGGAGGAGGAACAGCCTGAGCCGGCTGCCGTTGCCTTCCCTACCTGGCTGGTTTTGGCGCTGGCAGGGAGCGCAGAGCCCCGCTCAGTGTAGGAGCCTTTTCCAGCACCGCCTGCGAATTGCAAAACAACTTTCTGGGTTAACGTCGTCGGCACAAAGGGCTTATTGTGCCGCTGAGCCGGGCGAGCGGAGCTGGCTGCTCGCCACCCCGGCACTGCCGGCCGGCAGCGTGATGCTGGAGCTGCGTGACTGTGGTGAGGGTCCTGTCCTGCCCCATCGCTGCCCGCCCCTGCCCGGCTGCAGGACCCCCTGCCCGGTGCCACCGCCACCAGCCCGACCCGGGGCAGGGTTGGGGTGTTGGAGCAGGTGACAATAACCCGCCTGGTTTATCCCCAACTCTGCGACCCCCCCTCTGGCTTCCAGGCTCCTTCCCTGTGGTTTCCAGTGAAATCCCCTCCCGGGGCTGTTTCCACAGAGGAATGTGATCTGGCTCCAGCCCTTTATCTGCGAGCTGGAGCCGGGCCAGGAGGAGGGAGGCATTCCTGGCAGATTACCGGCCTGGCTCACCTGCTCCCGCTGCTGCCAGAGCCCCCCAACGCCGGGAGCGAAGCCAGGCACCTGGGGCCGGTGCAGACCCTCAGCCAGGCAGACCCCTGCGGTCACCGGCCACCTGCCTCCCGCCTGTGCCAGGGCAGGGCAGGGGGGCAGAGCCACGTCCTTGGCCAGCGGCAGTGCTGGCACAGCCGGCGCTTTGCTTGCCGAGCCCCAGTGCCGCGCGAGGATGCCGTGCCACCCCTCGCCGCCCATCCGAAGGTCTTCCCAAGGCGGGTGCTGTGCTCAGGCCTCATGGTGCCCAGCCCGGGGGCTCCGGGGGCTGAGCTTCCTCCTCACCAGCCGCACTTTGGACACTGGCAGCTGCGGGAAACCCCAAGTCTCATTCCTGCAGCCAGTTCCCTCTCCACGGTTCCCCGCGGGAGGTTGGTGGCTGTCCTGCTCCCCCCAGACCCCCCCATCCCGATGGCTCGGAGGACCGGTGGGATTCACTGCAGGGGCTCTGGCTGCGGGCGCTGGGCTCAGGGTGTTGTCGCATAGGCTGGTGTTTGTTGCTGATCTCGTTAGCTGGACACCATGCAGGGATAACGAGCTCATGGGGGGGCTCTTCTCCCATCCCTTCTGCTGGCTCCTGGGTTCCGTCGCCTCTGGAATAAGCAGCCGGTGCTTTGCAGGCTGCTGCCCTGGCTGCTGGGGCCGGGGGGCTGCAGGAGACCCCAAGGGCTCGTGGTGACTCCAGCAAAATGGAGGAGGCGCAGGAGCTGCCCCTGCCGAGTTTGGCCAGGGGATGGGAGCAGACGGTGGTGGCAGGGAGCTGGCACGGCCGGGGGAAGCGAACGGCTCGTCCGTCCTGGCACTGCCCAGCGGGGTCGGCACAGCACCTGCTGCCGCCTCCGGCCCACGCGGCTCCTCCGGCCCCGCCACCGCCGGCACCTTCTGTCTCCCCGCAGAACACCAGGTCCCACGCAGCGGGGCTCCGGCCCCAGCTGCTCCGCACAGCGGGTGCGGGAGGGGAGGTGGGCTCGGCGTTGGCGCGAGGCTGTGGCAGCATCCAGCTGAGCTCAGCACCCCGCGGTCCATCCCTGCCTCCGCTCTGGGCTGCGGCGGCTCTGGGGGCAAAGACCTAAGCTGAAAGCGTGGGGGTCTGGGTTGGCAATTTTGTTTTTCTCCATGCACGGTATGTGTTTAAGCACACCCCCCCCCCCAGTTTGGGGTCCCCTTGCGTCCTGGGGTGCCCCTGGGACACTCACCAGGGGTGCGGGTGCAAGCTGAGCGCTCGGCACCTCGCATCGCTCCTGGCATCCCGCTTAATCCGGGGAAAGGAGCCGCTGTGGGTGCTCGGAGTCGGGGTGAGCACGGTGCCGTGGGGCGAGGCGGCTGATCTGGGGCTTTTCCATCACTTAACCCCCCCCCCCCCCAGATGCCGTAGGTGAGCTCCTCCCCCCCCCCCCCCCGCGCGTCCTCCGGTCTCCCGCCAGCCGGTATCACCGTGGGTGCCGCCGGGGCCGAGGGGGAGGGTCACATCACGCTGTTCCCAATATGTCACTGCTCATCTCTGTCCCTCCCCACGGGACGCGGGCGGCTGCCCCGGCCGCGCTGGGGGTGATGCTGAGGGGCGCCCGAGCTCCGGCTGCAGCGAGGCTGCGGCGTTCCGCAGGCGCCTGGCAGGCAGCGGGAGCAGCGCCCGGCTGCGGAGCCCGGCTGGGATCTCTGCGATCTCCGGATCTCTGGGATCGCCGCCTCCCCTCCGCATACCCGGGGTCTGGCTGCCAGGGGCCAGCGGCACAACGCGCGGTGAGGGTCCGGCTGCCGATGCCGGGTGTGGAGTGGGGGGGGGGGGGGTCGCTCTCCCTGCCCTCCCCAGCATCCCCCCGGGAGCAGCCGGGTGATGCCGGTGCGGGCACAGCGAGCCTTGTCCCCATCCTTCCTGGGGACGCTGCAGCGCTGGCACCGGCTGTCCTCTGGCACCCATCCTCGTGGGGTGGGCAGGTGCCGCCAGACCCTCGCCGAGCGCTGCCTCTGGTCTGCGGGTGACTCTGTGCCCTCCCCCCCTCCCCAGGACCGCGTGCTGAGCCCTGGGATGGAGTGGCCGGCGAGTGCGGCGATGGAAGAGAAGCAGAGCCCCGTGGACTACGGTGTCCAGATCCGCTTCATCAATGACCTGCAGGAGCCCCGGAGACCCCCCAAGACACGCAGCAAGCCCGGCTCCTACGGGGTGGCCGTGCGGGTGCAGGGCATCGCGGGGCAGCCCTTCGTGGTCCTCAACAGCGGCGAGAAGGGCGGCGACTCCTTCGGGGTGCAGATCAAGAGCCAGGGCTCCTACCCCAACCCCCCCGCCGGCCCCTGGCTCTCCGGCTCCCTCAGTTCTGACTCGGACCTGCCGGAGAACCCCTACGCTGGGCGGCCGCCCCAGCGCGGCTCGTCCTGCAGCACGTCGGATGAGGAGGCGAGCAGCGCCTCGACGGCCCCCAAGGCTCCGCCGGGCAAGCGGCTGCTCCGGGAGGAGCTGCGGAGGTCGCAGTCCCACGGGGATCTGCTCAGTGCCACCATGGACCAGCCCTTTGCCACCGGTGCTCCATGGGCCGGTGGCAGCCGGCAGCCCCGGGCCCTGGCCGGCAGCAGAAGCAGCAGCATGATGAACATCGCGCCAGAGCGGAGCAAGGCCGCTGGCTCCAGGGCCATGGGCAAGGACGCCTCCTCGGACACGGAGGCTGCAGCAGCCGCCGGCGGCAGCGACGTAGACACCAAACCCCTCTCCTCGGTGGATTCCCTCATCAGCAAATTTGACGGGAAGGTGCAGCCGCGAGGGCGGGCGGCCAGGAGGGGCCGGATCCCCTCGGAGGAGAGGAAACGCTCGCAGAGCCTGGACGGCCGCATCTCCCACCGCAACGTGCCGGATGCTGGGGAGCTGAGTGGTGCCCAGCGCCAGGCTGGCAGCCTTCGCCCCCAGCCCCCAGTGCCCACCAGCAGCCTGGGCCGCCTGAGCAGAGCCGGGGGGATGGAGGACAGGGGGGCGAGGAGCCCACGGCCAAGCCGGGGCGTGGAGGAGCCCATGGCCGAGCGGCTGCAGAGCAAAGCCCGTGCGGAGCTACAGGTACCAGGGGGCCACATCCTGCTGGGATCACAGGGGTCACAAGCCCCTTAGAGTGGGGCATCCACACGGGCACAAAGGCAAGCATCGGTGTTCACCGGAGCAGCAGGACCCAGGGGGTGGGGGGGTGGGACTCATGTCCTTGCTGGAGCTGAGCTTTTTTATCCCTCACGGCAGCTCAAATCCACCCCGGACCTGCTGCGGGACCAGCGGGAGGTCACCCAGCCTGGCAGCAGCGAGCACCCCAAGGAGGTCATCTACAGCATCCTGAAGGAGGGGTGAGCCCCCCAAAGCCCCCCCCCCCGAGCATTCCCATCACTCCCTGCCCCTTTTCCAAAGCCCTGGTAGCTGTGGCCAGGGGGCTGTAGGGTGGTTGGCGAGCGGGATGCCCCCGTAGCCAGCAGGCGCTCAGGATTTTGGGGGAGTGAGCAGCAAAGCCCCCCGGCTCGGCTGCGCGCCCCCATCCCTGAGTGCTTCCCTCTGCTCTGACACCCACAGGAGCAGCGAGAGCGAAATCTCCCTGAAGAGGAAAACTGCCCGGCTGCTGGAGAGGATGCAGGAGCTGGCGGTGAGTTAAAGCTATCCCGGTGCCACTCCCTGCTTGCGGGGTGGGGGGAGACACCGGTCCCCAAACGCCCCCGGCAGCTCCTGCCCTCCCAGTACCGTGTCCCAGTGTGCCAAGGGCAGGACCCCAGCGGTGTGCAGCTGGCAGGCAGTGGCTGGGGACCCGGCTGAGGCCCTGGGGGGTTGCAGCACCCCGAACCCATGGGTGAGCCTGGGGGGTCTCTCCAGGCACCCACCAAGGACGCGGCGTGTTCCCAGCCCCAGCACCGTGAGCTGGCCAAGAAGGTGGAGGAGCTGCAGGAGAAGCTGGATGAGGAGACCAAGGTGAAGCCGAGCGGGAGGCTGGGGGACACGGGGTGGCAATGTGCATCCCCGCGGGGGGGGGAAGCGCAGTGGGTCCCTGCTCTGAGCCCCCTTCCCTTGGGCTCAGGTGCCCAGGTGAGACCAAACCTTCTCCTGGCTGCTTTGCAGCCCGGTGGGGTGCCTCAGGGATGGGGGGCTGCAGCATCCTTCCTGTCCCCACCAGAGCTGGGGGATGCTGGGCGGGGGGACCGGGAGCATCGCTGCAGTCGCTGGCTGATCTGCCCCCAGGAGGGGACATAACTGATGTGCCCCCCACCCCGGTGTCCCCTCTCCCACAGCTGCGCCAGAAGCTGGAGCTGCCCAGGGAGCCGGCGAGGAGCAGCTCTGCTCGGGCGCTGGAGGCCCGGCTGCGGGAGGCCGAAGGGGAGAGCCAGCGCCTGCGTGAGGCCCTGGACAAGAAAACCCAGGAGCTGCAGAGAAGTTTGCAAGAGTAAGAGCCACCAGCGGAGTCTGCAGCCACGCTGCCGAGCGCGCCAGGACTGGGGCCGTTTGTCTGTGCCGCATGTGGGGATGCAGATGGATGGGTGGGGGGAGGGTGGCCGAGGCATTTGGGGATGCAGAGAGGGCTGGGGGAGAGCAGGGTGAGTGGCTGCCACCCCCGCTGTCCCCATCCCCTTTGCTGTGCCGGGATGAGCCGCTCGCCAGTGTGGATGCTCGTAGGTGGGTGCTGCAGCCCCAGCCCTTTGGGGCGCAGGTGTGGCTGGGGTCTTGGGGGGAGGGCTGGTCCCTGCCCGGCTGCCAGGGGCCCTGTGCTGCCCCCCAGGCTGAGCGAGCTGAAATCGGCCAAGGAGCAGGCGGAGACCCGGCTGGGCGACTGCGGGGAGCAGCTGTTGGTGCTGCACCAAGAGCTCAACCACCTGCGCCAGGGCTCCGGCACGTCCCCGGACGGCGATGCCCTGTACAAGGTACGGCGCTGGTTGCGCCAGGGCTGAGCATTCCCTCCGTGCCGCTCGGCTGCCACCGAGCCCGGCTATCCCGCTCGCCCAGGAGTTGCTGGAGACCAGGGAGGAGCTGGAGGAGGCCCTGAGCTCCAAGCAGCGGCAGGAGGAGCAGCTGCGGCTGCGGGAGCGGGAGCTGACGGCGCTGAAGGGAGCCCTCAAGGAGGAGGTGGCCAGCCACGACAAGGAGCTCGACCGCGTCCGGCAGCAGTACCAAAGCGACATGGACCAGCTGCGGCGCAGCATGGAGGACATCTCACAGGTCCGGCCATGAGGAGGGCTGCTGGGGCGAGCCAGGGGACGGCACTTGCTGGCTGTGGCTGGGGAGGGTCTCGTCTTGGAGTTGGTGTCCTTGAATTCCCCCTTAAATAGTCCTGAGCTGGAAATGGGGTTTGTGTCCTGCCCCAAACTGACCCCACTGGGGCACCCAGCTCTCACTCCATCAACGGACCCTCCAGGGTGGAGGTGCTGGGGGTGGGTGGAGCCAACGTGCGGAGATGTGGGGGCTCCCCAGGTCCCTGCAGGGGTTCCTGGGCTGGTTCGGGGGCAGCATTAACCGGGACAGGACCTCAGCACCGTTGGAGCATCCCGTGAGGATGCCACTCTGTGGGTGAGCGCTCAACGCTTCCATCCAGGATCAGGCCAGCCTGGAGTCAGAGAGGCAGAAGATCAATGCTGTGGTGAGGAACCTGCAGCGGGAGCTGGAGGAGAGCACAGAGGAGACGGGACACTGGCGGGACATGTTCCAGAAGAACAAGGACGAGCTCCGCAACACCAAGCAGGAGTAAGTGCCAGGGCTGTGCCTGAGCCAGAGCCACGAGCAGCTTTCAGGGAGGCCCAGCCGCTCGCAACCATCCAGCATCTTTACTTCAAACCCCATTAAAACGTGTCGGGAGCTGGGATGGGGCTGGTTCTCCTCCTCCTACCCTGGGCACGTGGGGAAGAAGGTGATGGCCGAGCCGGGTGCCGCTCTCCCAGGCACATTGGGACCTGGGAACGGGGCTGTGGGACACGAAGACACGGGGATGGCTTTGGGTGGCCTCATCCTGCCTCTCTCCAGGCTGCTGCAGGTGAAGCTGGAGCGGGAGGAGTTTGAGGAGGAGCTGCGGGAGCTGCGGGAACGCTTCGCAGCTGCCCGGGAGGAGGCGGACCAGGCGCGGAGCAGCGCGGTGGACCCCAGCGAGCTGGAGGCGCTGAGGAAGGTGGGTGAGGAGGGAGCAGGCACACGCAGCACCAGGGACCGTGTCCAGCGCTGAGGGTCGCTGACCCCCTGTCTCCTCCATCCCAGGAGCTGCGGCAGGCACGGGAGACGCAGCGGGAGCTGGTGGCGGAGAAGCAGAGCCAGGAGGAGCAGCTGCGGCAGCGGGAGCGGGAGCTGGCGGCGCTGAGGGGCACCATGCAGGAGGAGGCGTCCAGCCGCGATGGGGAGCTGGAGCGGTACCGCAGGGACCTGCAGCAGCTCCAGCAGGAGCGGGACGAGGCCACCAAGGTGAGCACCAGGCAAAGGGGTTTGCCCCTGCCCAGCCACGAGCTGATTCCCCACTGTGGGTGCCCTCACGCCTTCCCGCGAGCCCCAGGTTTTGCAGCTGTGGGGGCGATGAGGCAAATCCACAGCCCTGGATCCACCACCCTGGGCTCCTCCCGATGGATGCAAGCCCCAGCTGGCCTCCAAGCCCGCCTGGCTCAGCAGCTGACCCCGGGTCCACCCCGTGCCATGGCTGCATTGTAGGCAAAGGCATCCCTGGAGAGCACGCGGGAAGCATCGGAGCAGGCGAGGAAGACTGTGGAGTCCAGCCTGCGGGAGGTACAGGAGCAGAATGACGACCTGAGGAGGAAGATCCTTGGGATGGAGATGCAGCTGAAGGAGTACGAGCGCCTGGGCGAGAACTGGGAGGGCTCCCAGGCACGGCTCAAGGAGAAGGTCACCAAACTGGAGGTACTGGGGCTGTAGCCATTCCTGAGCTGCCCTGAGCTGTTCTCCTGCCACGGGAAGGAGTCCGAATTCCTCCCTGCTTGCAGGCAGAGCGCAGGCAGATGGAGGAGTCGCTGGGCGAAGCCATGGAGCGGGAGCAGGAGCTGCTGATGGCCAAGCGGTCGCTGGAGACCCGCTTGGAGGAGGCACAGCGGAGCCTGGCCCGGCTGACGCAGGAGCACCAGGAGCTGAGCGTGTCCTACCAGGACGAGCAGCGGCAGAAGGAGCAGCTCAAGCGCGCAAAGAGCGAGCTGGAGGAGCAGAAGCGCCTGCTCGACCGCACCACGGAGAAGCTGAACAAAGAGGTTGGCCACATGGGTGGCTCCAGGGCCACTTGCACCCCCAGGTCCCCTGTCCCATGGGGTATCGTGTGCCGTGACACCTGGTCTCTGTGCCACAGGTTGGGGATCTCTGAGACGCCCTCACTGGGTTGGGGCGGGGGGATTCAGGACTCTGGGCATGGATCTGGTTTCCCTGCAGAGCCGGTTGGGACTGATCCTTCCCCGATGGCCGGGGAGACTCTGCAAAACCACGTTGTCCCCAGGGATCAGCATCCCCAGGTGTCCCAGGGCCAGGTCATCCCCTGCCCTTCTCCAGGCAGTTCCTCAGGAGCTTGGTGCCTGCTCAGAGCCTGGAGTCATCCAGGCTGCTCTGGCAGGGCTTGCACCCCTCGCCACGATGCTCCTGAGCCCACAGGGCCGAATTGTCCCTGCCGGCTCCGTGCCCACGGGTATCTTCTCCCACCTCGAGCATGTCAGCTCAGGACAGGGTGCAGAGGCTGGTCCCCAGCTCCTGAGCTGTCCCCACTCTGCCGCAGCTGGAGCAGATGACAGAGGAGTCACACAGCTCGCTGACC
Source organism: Falco rusticolus (assembly GCF_015220075.1). Taxonomy (NCBI): domain Eukaryota; kingdom Metazoa; phylum Chordata; class Aves; order Falconiformes; family Falconidae; genus Falco; species Falco rusticolus. Next base: position 445,623 of record NC_051205.1, on the reverse strand, counting down.
ATGCTGAAGTCGCAGCTGGAGGAGTTCAAGGAGAAGTCGCGGAAGGAGATCACGGACTCCCAAAAACAAGCCAAGGATCGGGGCGCCGAGGTGGAGAAGATGCAGTTCAGCATGGGACGGCTGCAGGACGAGGTGCGGTGAGGGCTGGCGGGCTGTGGGTGCCCACGCTGTCCTCTCCGACCCTCCATGGGGAGCCCGGGGACACGTCCCGCATGGTGACACTGTTGCCCTCCGTGCCACAGGTCGCTCGGCTGAAGCAAGCGCTGCAGGACAGCCAGGCGGAGCGGGAGAGCGTGTTGCTGGATAAGGAGGTGCTGCTCCAGCGCCTGCACAACCTCGAGCAGGAGATGGAGACCAAGAAGCGCTCCCAGGACGATCGCTCGCGGCACGTCAAGGCGCTGGAGGTGGGGAGCGCGGGCACCCCAAAACCGCTCACCCCATCCCTGCAGTGCTGTGTGCTAACAGCAAGGGGCAGAGCTCGCCCAGCCATGGGGAGTTACGCAGCCTGGCAGCGCTGCGGGGGGCGTGCTGCTCCTAATATTAATATTTATTAATTGCCAGCGCAGCCGGCTTTGTTTCAGTTCCGTCCCGGCATTGCCCCGCGGCTTGGCTTGCTGCTTGCCCTCGCTTTGCGGGTTGCTCTCCCCCAGCGGGGTGGTGGGTGCACGGGGGGCTGCACAGCATCAAGCTGCCGGGTCTCATATCCGAGCATCTCCCTTCTCCCGCCTGCCGGAGCCTCCCGGGCTGCTTGGGTTGGGTTTTGCAGGGCTGGGAGCGTTGTGGGGGCAAAGCCCCTTCCCCCAGCACCCGGCTCGCTGGCCTGAGCCCCTCCTGCTGCCTGTCCCCCTGCCCATGCTGACCCTTCCCGTCCCCTTGCAGGAGAAGTCCAAGCGCCTGGAGGTGGAGCTGGACGAGGAGAGAACCACAGTGGAGCTGCTGACGGAGAGGGTCAACCGGAGCAGAGACCAGGTAGGGCAGACGGTGCCAAACCTGGCTGGTGCCGTGGCAGAGCCACCCCTGGCTCCGGCAAAATAGTGCTGGATAACTCAGGTCCTCGGGTACAACTGGTCACTGGAGTTAAAACCCCATTAATTAGTTATTAGCAAGCAAGCTGGAGCCCTCTGTCACTCTAAACACAACCGAGATGACGGTGTCTGGAAAGCTGGTTCAGGCACAAACGGAAATTATACAAGCTTGGAGAAAGGAAAAAAAAAAAAAAAAGAAATCCCCTGAAATTACAGGGTGAGGTTTGTGTTTGTGCAGGAAGTTGGGGCGTAAATTACGCCGGTCTCGAGGCTCTCCCCTCCCTCTCAACCCACCTGCTTATTACCTTCAAAGCGGAGCCGGTGTTTGAGCTCTGCGGGCGGGCAGGAGGTGCCCGACGAGCCTCCCGGCATCTGGGGCAGCTCCTCTGCTTACAGCCTGTGTCCCTCCTGCCCCGCCGGGATCCAGCCTGGGGCTTGGAAAGGGGATTCCCACCCCTCAGGGGTGGTTTTCCTATTTTTCCATCTGGGAAAGCGGCGCATCCCAGGGGGAGACTTTTCCCATAAATGCTGGATGTGTCTGCGGAGCTGGGGTGTACACAAAACCGCAGCTGGGTTCGGCTCAGAGGGGGCCCCACTGGATTTTGGGGCTGCTCCAGTAAAGTTCAAGCAATTTTTTGTATAAACTCCGATTTCCTTTGCTTGAAAATAACGCACAAAGCTGTGTGTTTCGCCTCGGTCAACCTGAAGAAGGCCCCTGGGGTGGTTCTGGTTTTGCTCCATTGGTGGCTCAGACCCATTCTGTGCCCCGCGGTGCCAGGCAGAGCTGGGAGCACACCCGGATCCCTGAGTCCCAGTCCAACCAGTTTAAACCCTCCAGTGGAAAACTGCAGCCCTCATCTCTGGGCTGCTCGCCAGAATGGTGGTAACTGATTTAGGAAGGAGCCAAAATCCTCTTGTCGGGGGTTTTTGGTGTCACCGACACCGGCTGTGTGCCACGGGACAGCCACCGTGCAGCTGTTGGGTGCGTTGAGTCTTCCTGTGCTCTGCAGCGCCAGTGGCACGGGGAGAAATTGCGATGACCCTGGCCTCTCGCCAAGCAAATGCAGCGGCAAAGGATGTGGCAAAGCCAACCCGTGCCACGTCCTTGTCCCCAGATCGACCAGCTGCGGGCAGAGCTGCTGCAGGAACGCTCCAGCCGGCAGGACCTGGAGTGTGACAAAGCCTCGCTGGAGAGGCAGGTAAGGTTGAGCCGCGAGGATCTGGGTCTAGCCCGTGGCCGTGGGGGTGGCCAGACCCCTTGTCCCATGAGAGATGCAGGGCAAAGCGTCTCAGCGGGGCCCCGCTCCTCTCCAGAGCATCCCTGGGAGAGGGACTGTGTTCCCGAGGAGCTTTTCCTGCTGTGAAGTTCCCCCTCCTCCTCCCTGCTCTGGATACGGCCTGTCCCATCCTCCCCATTCCCCATCACTGGCCAGAGCATCCCTGGAGCTGTCTGGCATCTCCCCAGGGTGGCTCTCCTGCTGGATCCTACCTTTCCTCACGGCTCCCCGCCAGCTTGCGTACCGATCCCTTCGTTAGCTAACCCCAAGCTGGCTCTTAACGAGACAGATCGGTGGGAACTAAGCTCCTCGAGCTGTTCTTGTTCCCGGTGTGGAATTCCCATTGCCAAGAAAAACACGGGGCTCCTACTGCTGGTGCCGCGGGGCCTGGCCCAGCAGTGGCTGCCATCGTTACTGGTGCCGGCTGACGAAGCTGGGTGATGCCGCTGTGCGGGGCGGGGTTTTGTGGTGCTTTTGGGGTTGGTTTGTGGGTTTTTGGTCAACAAGGGTGTTTAAGAGCAGAAACAGGGGTGTCGAGCGGGGATGGGCATCGCGGAGCTGATGCTCTTGCAGACCAGTGGTCCCCAGTACATCGTTGTTCCCTCCACTCTCGCCTCGTGCCCCGGCTGGTGCCAGCGCGGCTAATTGCCGTTACATAACCTGGCTCGTTAGGTCTCCTCCTTAGGAAAGGGATTCTGGGCCCTGACTCACCGCCGGGATTTACATAAGCCGGGCTCTGCGCCTTTCCCACCGGGGCTGGGAGCCCCGCGGGGGTGACTGGGACGGCTTTGGGGTTTCTTCTTTCCCTGTAGAACAAGGAGCTGAAGAACCGCCTGGCCAGCTCGGAGGGGCTGCAGAAACCCAGCAGCAACGTCTCGCAGCTGGAGGCGCGGGTGGAGGAGCTGCAGGACAAGCTGCAGGCAGAGGAGAGGTACCGGGCACAGAGACCCCTGCCTCGGGGGTGCCTTGGCCCTCGCCGGGTGCCATCCCCCACCCCGTGCCTCGCCGTAGGGAGAAGAGCGTCCTGCTGTCCTCCAACCGCAAGCTGGAGAGGAAGGTGAAGGAGCTGACCATCCAGATCGATGACGAGCGGCAGCACGTCAGCAACCAGAAGGACCAGGTAGGTGGCGGGTGGGAGCCCTCAGAGATGCCGACCGGCCTCGGGACCCCTGGGCGCCTGCCCCGCACCGGCCATCCCCATCCTATGGGAGCTGCGCCGTCTCCCCACAGCTGAGCCTGCGGGTGAAGGCCCTGAAGCGTCAAGTGGACGAGGCAGAGGAGGAGATTGAGCGGCTGGAGGGCGCCCGAAAGAAGGCGCAGCGAGAGCTGGAGGAGCAGCACGAGCTCAACGAGCAGCTGCAGAACCGCATCAAGGCGCTGGAGAAGGAGGCTTGGTAGGGGGCTCCAGGCTGGGGGGGGGGGTGTCCCAGCCCCAGTGCCAGGCAAGGGCTGACCCCTCTTCTCCCTCCTCAGGCGCAAGGCCACCCGTTCAGCCACTGATTCCTCCCTACAAGACGACCAGCTCAGCTCAGATGAGGAGTTCGACAGCGCCTATGGGCCCTCCTCCATCGCCTCGCTGCTCAACGAGGCCAGCCTCCAGACCAGCTCCTGCTGACACCCGCCGCGCTGCCCCGGCCGCTCCAGCCCAGAGCAGAGCTGCGTCCCAGAGGCCGGGTGACAGGCTCACCGCAGCTGCTGCCACTCGATGCAAAAACTCTTCCAATAACACCACCGTGAAGGGAAGTGCCGCTCAAGAAGCGGTGGGATGGGGGGACGCCCCCATCCCTGACACTGTCTTGCCTCTTGGTCTTCATACGGGTCTCAGGGTGTGTTTGCACTGTGATGTTTTGCTGGGGGAAGCCGCCCACTGTGGCCGCCGCACCCCTCGGTGACCGGGTCCCGCCGGACACCATGGCCCTGGGGTCCAGGATGCGGCCCCAGGTATCAGGCTCCTGTGGGAGCAGCCGGAGCACGGGGCCGGAGGGGCTGGGGGCACCTGCGGCTCCGGCCACCCTGGCTTATTTTTATATGCAGCCGCCCTTCGTCCCCCCACTGCCCTTTCCCCTCTCCAGGTGATATTTTAAATAAAATCGAGCCTTTTAATGCCTGTGGCTCATCGGCCATCTGGGGCCCAAGGGGTGGCGCAGGCTCCGGCACGTCGGGCTGTGCGGCACCAGGCTCCTGCCCAGCTCAGGGAGCACAGCTCCTTCCCCGCTCTGCTGGATCTGGCCTGGAGATAAATCCTTGTTATCGCTAATTAACGAGGATGGGAGTCTTGCCAACCACTAATTAGTGCCATTGCGTTGATTGGCAGGTGGTTACCGCAGTTCCCCTCCATGGCCTCGAGCAGGGCCGAGCTGGCTCCATCCCGGAGCCAGCGCGGGGCTGGGACAGCACCCGGTGACCCGGCCAGCCCTGTCCCTGCTGCCTCAGTTTCCCCTCCCGTGCCCCAGTGACATTCAACTGGGAGGGAGCCAGCAGGGCCACCTCTGTCCCCTCTGGTCCATGTGGGCTGTGGCTCTGCATCGCCACCGCCCAGGGCTGTGCCAGGCTCGGCGTGCCCAGCATCCGGCCCACGGCGTCCCCGCTGCGGCTGAGCCAGCCCGGCACAACCGGTTCTGCCCTCAGCTCCTCCTGGACACGCGTGTCGGGGCCGAGGTCAACCGCCGTCCCCACCCTGTGCCTCGGTTTCCCCAGCGGCTGCTCGGCCCGGTAAGGCGGCAGGGCCCCGCCGTGCCCCAGTTTCCCCCATGGGCACCGTGGCGGGGGCGGGGCGGGGAGCGGGGGCTCGGGGGAGGCGGCGCTGGCTCCCATGGCTGAGCGTGACCCCAGTTTGGGGCAGAGCTTGTCACGGCTTGGCACACCTCGGCAGGCCTCAGCACAGCTCTGTCGTGGCTTGGCATGGCTCTGGCATGGCTCGGCACGCTTCAGCAGGCCTTGGCACAGCTCTGACATGGCTCGGCGTGGCTCAGCACAGCTCAGCACGGCTCTGGCATGGCTCTGGCACAGCTCTGGCATGGCTCAGCAGGGTTCGGCACGGCTCTGGCCCGGCTCGGCACGGCTCGACAGGGCACCCCACCGCTCGGCGCTGCCGGGCAGGCCCTGGCTTGGCTTGGCGAGGGCTCGGCGGGGCTTGTTGTTGCCGGGCTCGGCGCGGCACGCCGAGGGGCGGGGGGCGGGACCGGGCGGGGCGGGGGCGGGGCCAGGCGGTGGGCGGGGCCGGTAAAGGCGCGGCGCGGCGGCGGGGCCCGGCAGTCGCGGCGGGGCCATGAACGGGCTGAAGGGCTGGTGCGCGGTGCTGGACGTGCGGCCCCACGGCGAGAGCCCGGTGAGCTGCCCCCCCCCCGGGCCCCCTGACCCCCCCCTCCCCCCGCCCCAGGCCTCCTCCCGCCGCTCCCGGGGGGGCGGCTGCTGCCCGCGGGGCGTCCCGGGACGTCGGTGTCGTCGGTGGAGCGCGGCTGTGCCCACCCGGTCCCCAGCCCGCCCGGCAGCCGTGAGGCGGGTCCGGGGGTCTGTGGGGGACCCTGTGGCCCCTCCCTGCTCCGGAGGGCTCGGGGGTCCCATCCCTGGGACCTTTGCTGGGCTGTGCCGCAGGGTCCCGGCTGAACCCCAGTGGGGCGGGCGAGGACAGCGAAGCACACGGAGGTGCACCCCGGCGTCGGCGTTGGGGTCCCGCCAGCCCCCCTTGTGCTTACGGGGGACTCCTGGAATCCCGGCTGGCACGTGGTCCTGCGTGGCCATCAAGCCATCCCTGGATAATGTGGTTTTTTGGGTAGTGCGCCCCTCGAGCAGCTGCCGGGGGCAGTGGGGCCAGGGTGGTGGGAACAGCCGGCCTGTTCTGGCGCTTTCCTCCCTGGGTTGTGGCAGGGCCTCGCGTTTTTCCCTTCCTTATCGTTGGGTTTTCCCCGTCGCCGTCGGGAGCCAGGCCATCGCCGCGAGGACGGGTGCTGGGTGGGGCTGGCAGCACCCCGAAGCCAGCGCCACACCGGCGCGGCACCCCGGCTTGCCCGCCACAGCTCGGTGCTCCAGTTTTTTGCTCGGGTTTTAGCCACCGGAGGGATCCCCCAAAAGACCGAAGCACCGCGCCGGTGCTCGGCTGCCGTCTGCCATGCCAGCGGCTGCCCGGCTGCCCGGCTCCCCGGCCCAAGCCCTGCCGGGTGACTCAGCTCTGAGTCTCCTTAGGAGAGTCCTAATTCCCCGCAGCTTTCCCGGCCTTATAAGGAGCGATTGCAGCGCTGGGTTCGTTTGGTTAATGGGTTATTACGGTGATAAGCGCCTCTGTAACGCCGGTGATCTCCAAACGCCAGAGCTGTTTGCTGCTGAGCCTCGGCGATACCCTCTGGGTCAGGTCAGGCCTGTTTTTATTTAACAGTCAGGATGGACAGACAGACCGAGTGCCTTCCCTGCGGTTGCAAAATGCCGCGTCGGGATCGCCGGCTGTGGGTCAGTGCCGCCTCTCCTCCGCCCGGGATGTGGTCGGGATTTGCGTGGTTCCCTCTTCCCTGGGAGTGGAGTTGGGGTCTCTCCCTCCACCCAAAGTGAGGATTTTTGGGCTAGATGATGCAAAATAGACCAAAAGATTTAAAACTGGCTTTGGCGTCCCTGGTTGTCCTAGCTGATACTGCTCACCCTCATTTCCCGGGGATTTGGCTCTGGCCGGGTGGTTGGACCCAAAGGGCTGCTGGGATTTCGGGAACGCCTCCTGGAAGGGCAAGATGGGAGCACGGCCGTCCTGCCGAGGAGCCTGCAACTGCTGGTGCTTCACCGCAGCTGTTGCCCGGACCTGGCCACGTTAATTCATGGTTAATTCCCGAGGCTGGTAGTAAAAGCCATAAACACGTGCTGCCAGGCTGGAGGACCTCTTGGGGTGCACGGTTGGGGTGTTAAAGAAGCGTTTTCTGTGCGAGGAGGGTTTTTTCTAAGCAGGAGATGAGTGTGAGGTACTCCGTCATCTTCCCAGTGTGGGCCACGTTGCAGGCGCTCCTGCCTTCCCTGGAAAACAACGGAGGGGGTATAAAACCCAGTGCCCCCTCTGCTCCAGGGCTGGAAGCAGGTGAGTGTTGGCTGAGTGGATTTTATGCCAGCCAGGAGGTAAAGGAGCAGGTAGGGGAGTCCCTGTGACTCCACTACTCCTGTCCCAGCTGAATTTGACACCTCGGAGGGGGAGGACAGCATGTGCCAGCTGCAGCGTCCCTCTGGGTCACTCCGGCTTTGCGTTGGAGGAGCTGCTTCTCCTGGAAACTGCCCCGGCACTGGCAAGGAGCTGATGAAACTCTGGCTGTGGGACGGTAAAAGCAAAGCCCAAAACCAACCGTGCGAGGGCATTGCCAGGGACTGCCGTGCCGGTGGTGTGTGAGATGAGAGCCAAACGTCTCCTCTTCTCCATCCACCCAGTGCCGACCAGGCGCAGCTCACCACAGCCGAGGCTGCTGCAGACAAACAAGCTGGGCAGGGAGTGGTTTGCTTTAACCCAGCCATGGCTTCTACCTCCTGCACCTGCCTCAACCTCCTTAAAAGCATTTGCCGAGCTGAAAAAGCTGGTTTTCTTCCCCAGTGGGCCAGAGAACCTTTGCTCAAACATCCATCTTGTGTCTGGCCATCCTGCTGCCTCCCCCGCGCTTCCCCGGCGTGGAGGAGGATGGAGACGGCGCAGCCTTCCCCCGCCAGCATTTGCATGGGTGGTTTCCTTGTTGTTTGACCCGAGGTTTGGTAGTGCCGGTGCTGGTTGGGAAGGCACCGGCAGCTCTCAGCTTCCTGCTGCAGCCGGTTTGCGTTGGCTCGATGGTGGGTTTCCCCAGGAGCAGGTTTATTTGGGGTCTGCTGGGACAGAAAGCACCCGCGTGCCGACTCCAGATAGTTTTGGCTGCGGGGATGGAAATAGGCTGGTGCTTGTTTCTTATTGCAGTGGATCTTCCCCGAGTGAGCGATTTCCTTGGCAGCCTCCCACCCTTGCCCGGGCTTGACGGGATGGGGATGGTGAGCGTGAGATCCTGGCGCTTGTAAACAAAGCTGTGAGTAAGGACGCTTGAAGGGACTGACATGTGGCTGACAGCTCTGCCAGGCTCGTGCCATGCCAACGCTCCTGCCCTGCCATCGGCGGCCCAGGTGGGAGTGGGCTGCTCCATGCTCTTACCCCCGGCCTTCTCCTGCATCCCGCTTGCTTTAGGCAACAGTAGGATGATGAGTGATGCTTCGCATGCGGGCACTGCCGTGAGCCATTTTCTCTGCCATAAAACCTGAGTGCTTCTTGCATCTTCCCAAAACCACGGAACGTGCTACATCCAGCTGCTCTTAAGTTTTTCTGACCAAAGTTTCCAACTTCTTGGGTCTTGCCAAGGAAAACATTCCCTGGAGTAAGAGTTGCAGACAAGTATCTGGTTAAATGATCCGTACTGCTGAGTGCTAGCAGAGCCCCAGTGAAGTTTCTCTTGGATAATTGTCTTAACAGGGGAGCGAAGGGGTCTGGCTGCATGTTTGTGATCTGTAGGAGGGCTCCACGTTTCCTTGGGAGCTAGAGTTTGTGCAAGCAGTGTATACAAAATATTTTGGAAACAAACAGATGGCTTGTCGAGACTTGGATGGCAAAGAGAGCGCTTGGAAACGGGGAGGCAGAAATACTTTGACGTTGCTTTTGGAGAGCAGGAGGCTGACGTGGCCGAGGTGTGGCGAGGGGCGGGCGCTCAGCACTGCGCGGGCACCTACCTCAGCTCTGCAGTGCTGCCGCCCAAGAGCCCACTGCCGTGGCCACCACGCGCCAAATAGCTCCCGCATCCGGGGTCGTGTTTAATAAGGACCATGAGCAACAGCTACCTGGATGCTGACGAGGTCTGTTGGGAAAAGGGGGGTTCCACACTGCTGCGGGTGCACGGTGCCGGTGTTGAGCTGCAGAAGGAGAGTGGGCAACCCCATGGAGCGTTTTGGGTGTCTGTGCGGTGCTTTAGGGCTCTTTGTGTGCTCCGGGCATCGCCTCGAAAGCCAGCTGAGCTTTGCACGGTGCTGGATGTGGCTGAAACGCCGTGGCACTGGTAGGAAGGCTTTGGGTGAGGAGTTAAGTGGTAAAGGCAGACCAGCCCCTGGCTGTGGCTGGAGCCTCTGTGGGTGCTCGTGGCCCTGAGCCAGGGAGCGCCCTGCTGCTGGAGTGGGCTCCGCTTGGCCGGGGCTGTGCCTGCAGAGGACAGGCAGAGCCGTGGTGGCGCAGAGAAGGGTGAATCCAGCAAGGTCCCAGCGCATGAGCTGGTAACGGCTGCTTTTGCCCTTCTCCAGGGCTGCTACTGAGTGCTGTGCACTGGCCCCGCCGTAGCCAGCTACCGTGACGGAGGACAGCCGTGATGCCTGGCAGCGGAGGGCAGTGCACAAAAATGAGCCTGGCAGTCGCTTCTCCAGCCCATCGGCATTACCTCAGCCTTGGCTGGGCCACGTCTCCTCCAAGCCCTGATGGGTTTGATAAATGTAGTCGTCGTGTGCTTGCTACAACTCATTTTAATCCCAGCGTTACTTCGCCAGCTGCAGCTCAAACCAAGGGGGAAGGCAGCTTGTCCACACGTCTGCAACGATGCTGACCTGGCTCTCGGCTCGTACCAGAGCTGGATGTAAAGAGACTTCCAGGGAATCTAAACTTAAAACTAAATCCCACCTCTTGTTTTAGGAAAGCGTGAAGGTGCTGCGGCTGACACTGCCGAATGACCTCCCCGGCGAGAGGCGCGAGCAGGCGAAACAGAAGGTGGGTCTCCCCTGCAGCTGGGTTTGGTGTTGAAAATACGAGTGTTTGAGCTAACTTCAGGAGGGGGGAATGGGTGTTTGGTGGAGGATCGGTCACTTATGCTTTGTGAATCAGAAAACTCGCCTCCTGGTCTGTTAAACCCTTCGGTGTCAGTTCCCAAGGCTGTGCTCAGTGCTGCGTTCCTCTGCAAAAGTGCATGATGCTTGTTTGACTGGAGCCGGGCAAACTGTTCCAGCTCATCCCACCTCTCTGAAAGCCCTGCCGCTTCTGTCTCTTGCAGCCGGTGGGAAAAGCCTTTGCCATGGTGGCCAACAGATCCAGCAACGGTCACTCCCTGGCCTCCGAATGCATCAAATCCAACGATGGCGATGAGGAGATCATCAAGGTACAGCCACTGGCTCCCTGCCTTTGTGGCAGAGCGATGTTGTTTAATAAGTGGGGCCAGAAAAAAGGTTTTGTCTGAAGCTATGCCGGCAGAAACCTCTCCAGGGCAGGACTGGTGCAGTGCAGCTGGCTGGCAGCACCAGTTTGGTGGGCTTCCCTGGCTTTGGGGGGATGCAGCAAGAACCTGGGGCAGCAGCAGGGGCTCTGTGGGGTGGGGGTCACACAGGAGGAGGAGCAGCTTCTAAAAATGCCAGGGAATTAACCGCAAATGGGAAATCTGTGGACAACATGCCTCGGGAAGCAGTGGGATTCCATGTCCCAGTCCCTGCGGAGCTGGGCTTGCTGCTGGTGTTCCCGGGCTGGCCGGAGTCGGGACGGTCTGACGTGCTGCCACTGTCTCTCCTGGGCAGGTTTATCTCAAGGCGCGGGCTGAGGGTGGCATGAACCACGACGAACACGTCAACCAGCTGAAAAGTGAAGTTCGTTACATTCAAGAGGTAGTTAACATCTGCAAGGGGCTCTGGCTTGCGCAGGGGCTTGCGGGTGAGGGTCTGGGGCACTCTGCTTCCCCCGGGGACATCTCCTGGGGTTTCCCTGTGAGCGGTGGCAATGCCCGTGCCGGCTGTGGCACTCGAGCCCCAGCTGAGCCCCAGCCACTCTGGCAAACTGGCAGTGGAGCTGAACTCTCCAGTTTGTTGACTTGCCTGTACAGGGCAGTAGCCTAATCAAGCGCCATAAATTAATTCAGCCTGACTAATTGCTCTGCTATATGGACTGAATTTGAAGAGAATTGCGTGATGACTTTCCCCCAAGGCTGTCCCCTGCATGCCTGGGTGCGGCACAACTAGAGCCTCTTGTTAAAAGGCAGTTTCTTTGGTATGTCTCATCTCCCAAAGTAAACTAGATGATGAGGCTCTCGGAAGTTTAACCCTTGCCTCTGCTCCTGGTGGGGATGTTATTTCTGGAGAGCTGGTTGCAAGGCACTGAAGCGGTTGCATGCATGTTCTGGAAAGCTTGGCCTGAAAAAAAAAAAAAAAGCAAAGCAAAAAAAAAAAAGAGAAAAAGTGGAGGGAAAATATTAAATGTGAGTTTTCTCTCATGGGGCAGTTTCTGTGCTGGGTGCTGGCCCCAGGAGCAGCGAGGGGCAGATCTGGTAGGGCAGCCTTCAGATCTTCTACGTCATCCTTCTGACTCCTCTGCCAAAACGCATGTTTTTTCCCTTCCTGAAAGCAAACAGCCTGTTCCCGCTGCCTGCTGCGTGCAGCCCAGACCTGCCTGGCTCCCGCCTGCCCCGGGCTGCAGCGCTCTGGGGGTGTTGCTCACCCAGACCTTATCTCGCAGCTACCTGGATGCTGCCGTTTTTCTGTGTGAGCCTTCCCACTCCTGGGGCTTCGGCTTCAGCTTTTCTGATCGGAGCTTTCCTGTAGCGCCCCACAGCTCAGATGGAGACAGGAGCTGGCTTTTAAAAGGGCCTCTTAGCAAGAGCTGAGCAGGACTTGGACCTCGTCTGGCCACAAAGGCTGTACATAGCCTTATCAGAATAGCTGAAGCAGCCTAACCGTGCAGTACAACTTAATCCTGCATGCGAAACCCAAGGGAATCGGCTAAACCAGTAAGTCACGGTGGTGGTACCAGTCCGCCTGCATCCAAGAGAAGTGCCCTGCGCTGGGTCGTGGTACAAAAACTGGGGATGACTCAATCCAGCTGGATCAAAGTCATGGACTGCTGTCCCCATGGGCTCGATTGCTGACCCGGGGGCCACACGTGCTCTCACCTTGCCCTGCCGCTGCCCAGTCTCCAGCAAACTGCTTTCCCCCAGCGCCTCAGGCATCTAAAATCAAGAGGTAGGGATGAAGCCATGCTGTTAATGCTTCAAGAAGGCTTTTCTTTGAAAAGCGTTGGGACAGCATTTGCTGTAAAAGCCTGTAAATCATTCCGCTGGCTCACTTGCTCTGACTAATTCGAGTAGCTGCAAGTCAAGACTGTACTTGTCGGCGTCCTGCAGCAAGGCAGAGAGGGAGCTGGGGAACAGCAAGGGTCTTCTCAGCCCTTCAAAGGTGAAGAAGACCAATGCATGAAAAATCAGTAGCTTCTCCAGATTGTTGCCTGGTTGTGGGGGTTTTTTATTAATTTTTTTTTTCCTTCCCATGATCGTGTGGGACAGCTGCCTCACAAGGATGGTATCTGCCAGAGACGGTGCTGCTTGCAGGCAGGGCTATAGTAAAACTAGAGGGTCAGGCTGGCAGAGAAGCCATCGACTGCATATCGGCGCAGGGCATCATAGCAGCCATCGTGCCTTTGTTTGATTTCTGTTAAGCTGAGTGACACTGTCCATGCAGATCAAGCTAAATTGACTTGCCTTTGCCAGGCTAGAAGTTCTTTGAAGAAGCTGCGGGAAGACTTAAGTAGTAAACTTGAGAACAGACAAGGAGATAAACAGCATGCACAGGTAACGGGAGCATTTCTCGGGCATTAAATGACATTGACTTATTAAAAAGATGTCATCTTCGGGTCCGGAAAATGATAGAAGGGGCCTTAAAGATCGAGGCGCTTGTGGCAAATGAAAGCTACATCAGCACCGTTTACACGCAAAATTCAAAACCTTGCACAAGCCCATAACGAGGAGTCAGTAAGCAAAACGCATTGGCTGGCCAAATGCACTATTGCATGTTCATTTGCAGAAAAAAAACCCCTCAGTCTTGAGTTGCTGCGGTGCCCCAGAGCTAGCTGTCTGCATGTGACTGTGCTCTTGCGCGAGCGGCCATGCCAGCCAGCGTTACATCCCTGTCCATCTGTCCTTTGCTTACGCAGGTTGTGCTGGAAAAGCAGAACGGGAGCTGGCTGTACCCTGAGAGGCTGCGTGCCGATTCCTGGGAGGAGCAGGTATGGAGCTAAAGAGGGGGACTGCAGCACTACGGAAAGAAGTATCGGGTTTAGTTTGATCCATTCCTCCCAGCAGGTAACTTCAAACCTCTTCAGCACACGATCGGGTGCTCCTGCAGCAAACCCTAGTCCTTTTATCAGGGTCAGATCAGAAATGGAGGGCAGCTCTATTAAAGCAATAAAAATGTGCATAATGGGTTTTTAAACCTCTGCACACAAGACGTTTTTAGCAGAAGGGATAACAGGAATCTTAAGCTGGTAAATATTTCTCCAGCTCTTTGTCTTTCCCCTGGCTGGGGCAGATGCTCTGGGCTGGGGTTTCAGGCTGGGTTGCTGTGGACCTGGTTCATGTTGCGGGGTTTCAGGTTGCCCAAGTGCAGATCAGGATGGCATCCTGCAAACAGGGCTTGGAAGGCAACCAAAGGATACTGTGTGCGTTATCTTGAGGGCTGGAAGCTGTCGGCTTGAGCGTGGGAGGTGAGGACAGGAGCGCCTTTCGGGTTTTTTTTTCAAGCTGAGAAGTGATGTTACCGGGCTTTGTCACCAGCAGCGCTGCCCACATTGGGGTGGAGGGCTCCTTTGATACCTCCTGACTGCTCATCCTGTCCTGTTACCGTCTCTGCAGGAGGAGGACTGCTCAGGTGAAGACGTCGAAAAGATCCGACAGACGGCAAAGAGGCTGTTCACAAAGCTGCAGGAGGCTGAAAAGCGTCATCAGTTGGAAAAGAAAGCCTTTGAGGTGACTCTGCTGTGCACTTCTCTGCTGGGAAAGCATGATTTTTATTTTATTTTGGGGTTTTTTTTTTCTTTTGGAAGCCTGAGGAGCCACATGGGCATGTGAGTTTGGGCTGCTGGAGGTGCCTGGCTTCTCCTCGCAGGGCAGTGGGCTTGGTGCACGCTGTTAAAACACACCAGGGAGTCCAAACCTGGGAGGCAAACTGCCTCCCTGGTTGCCCAGATGAGTCTGAAGACCTAAGTGCTTTCCCAGTTAAAAATCGCATAAAGTAGAAGCAGCAGCCAGGTTGGAAGGTGGTCCCCCCAGACTCTGCCGAGTCTTTCCAACTGTAGCCAGGCTCAGTGTCCAAGAGAGGTGTTTTGTGGGGAATGGGGACCAGCAGAGCATCCCTACAGGTTGCGCAGGGACAAAGGCTGTGGTTCCCCACCACAGTGCTGGGCTGCTGCGGCAGCGCTGGCTTGGGTGGTCTCTCTGGGAGCTCAGCCCCTTTCTCTGCAGGGCTGTTTGCCATCGAGGCGGGCAAGCTGACTGGGAGGCACCCGAGCCCTTTGCACGGGTCTCCTTGGCTTCTGCCTGCCGCGTGGTGCTGACGAAGCTGTCACATTCACTTCCCTCCCTTCTTCAGCCCTGTGATTAATTGTCCCTTTCGGTGTGTCTTCTGGTGACTGCTCATGTCCCGGATGGGCTGGGCCTGACTGCGTCACCTCGCAGCTCTGAGTGTTGCTGACAGCGGTGACGTCCCGGCTCGCATCCTGTCCTGCAGACCAAACTGGTCCTGGCCAGCCTGGGGGGTTCCCCGCAGCAGGTCAGGGGACAACGTCCACTGGGGAAGTGGGTTTGAGCGACGACCGCTTCCTCCGGCACAGAGATGTCTGTCCGCCTGCCGCGGTGGCACGCGCCCTGGGGATATCAGTCCATCAATCCTTGCACTTGGGAAGTTGTGGTTTGGTGGCATTTTGTGGCATTTTGGGGTCTGGGGTCAGCTATGCTGCCGGCTGCAGGCTCTGAGCCTGATGGACATCCCCGGGGGTGGCAGAGGAGGGGGTTTTGGTGGTTGTTGATCCTGCCAGCGCTGCCCAGATGTTCTCAGTGTGCCTTGTTGTCTGAGCCTGCTCTCCAGCTGCCGTGGGGACCCCCGGGGACACCCTTGTCCCCTCTCAGTCCCTGAGCCGTTGGTGCAGGTGTGGGGCTGGCTGAGGTCAGTTCCTTGGGCAGGTGGCCCGAGAGGAGCCTGCAAACAGCCCCAGAGCACGTGTGGCTGAGAACGAACATGTCTCTTGCGTTTGAGGAGCCTTTATTGCTACAGCGTTTAAGCGCTGGCTCCTTTGAAGTGCTTTGAAGCCAGGGAGTTTTCTAAAGAAGCTTTTCTCTCTGAAGCATGTCGGGCTGTTTGCCGAGACGCCCGGCTGCCTGCAGCAGGATCTGCTTGCCAAGGCTTCGAGCACCAGTGCGGCTTCAGGAGAGGGCTCGGGTGTCCAGGCGCGCGAGGGTCAGGACTAAAGGCATCTCCATCTTGCTTGCAGAGGACAGTCTCGCAGTACCAGGAGGAAGTGGAGCAGACAAGCTCTGCCCTGCGGAGAGCAGAGAAGAGCGTGGTGGAGAAGGAGGTGCAGATGGATGAGCTGCAGAGACTCATGGCAGGGATGGAGAAGGTACCGTCCCTGAAGCCATGGTGGGGGGCTGATGGGATTAGCAGAGCTGCCTGGTCCCGCTCTGCTGGGGCGGGGAATGGAAGAGCCCAGTGGTGATGAGTTTGGCAGTACTCAGCGCAGACACCGCAGCGGGTCTTGGTCCGGCTGCAGAGTACCCACCGTACGGAGCATTTGACTTCCCAACCAGGTTTAACCCAACAGCATCGGGCAAAGCCAGCTGCTGGGAGCAGCTGAAAATTGACTGTTGCCAGTTTAGACTCACATTTCCCAGGTCTAGAAGATCTGGTTGGTCTGTGCAGACTCTTCCAGGGATCCTGGAAACGAGTACACAGTCTAGACAGCCACCCAGTTCTTCTCATGGGGGCATGAACACAACCTCCAGCCTTGATTATATATATTTATTTTTTTTAGCTGTGGTCTGCTCGTAGTACTATTAAAGTCATAAATCTAACAGTGCAGTGCGAGCATGATCTGGGGCTGCGCTCCCTGGCCTGACAGCAGGGAAGGAGATGGGTTGGTGCCTTGCCTGTATCCTAGGGGTAAAGGAGTGGGACGACTGCTGTCGGTCACCTCTGTGGCTACCCTGCCTGCCTGTCTCTCGCATGTAAATTTAACGCTCATGAAAACAACCCGCAGATTCAGCGGGGAGGCTGAGCTGAGCCTGCCTGGCTCCCTGGGTGTTTCTAGCTCCCTGCTGTGCGGCAGAGGCCAGGGAGCATGTGTTGCAACTTGTTTCCGCGTGTGTAACTCGGCCTCTCACTCCGCCACAGGAGCACAGGAGTTTGCTGCTGAAGATGAAAGAAGGTGAAGCAGAGCTGGCGAGGCTGAGAAGCGTGGAAGGTGACAAGCTCGCCGAACAAGACCGGTGAGGCTTGGCCTCTGGCTCGGCTGCCAACTCCAGAGCAAGCCCACGCCGCTGGGTCGGGGTGTCAGCTCGCTGGGGCATGACTGCACATTCCTGCGAAGGGCGTGCTTGCTCTCTGGCTTGCAAAACAGCACCCTACTCCCAAGAGCTGACTAATCTCCAAATACCTCTTGAAGTTTTGCTTTGCTCGGAGAGATCCAGAGCTCTGGAGCTGGGCTGCCCGGAGACCTCTAGCGGCCCCGCTGCGGGCTGGGAGCTCGGGGCAGGTCCTAGGGAGCCTCCAGAGCAGCCGATTCTTCCCATAATGTCAGATTCGTTCCACCCAGCTGGTATCCTGGTGCTCCAGGGGCTAATTGGCAGTGGCTTGTTTCTGGAAGGCCTTGTTTTGTGGTCTGACTCTTCCTGATGTTCCTGTGTCCCTGCAGTCTGTGGTTGCTAGTCTTTGTGGCTCCTGCTTGAATAGGTTTTGTCTCTGCCTCTCCTTACCTTGTCTAGCCAAAATATTTCAAGACCTGTGTGGCTGTAGAGGAGACCTGGCTGATAAAAAGCTGCTCTGGGCATAACTGGGTGGGTGCTCCCTTTCTGGGAAGCCATCAGATGGCTCCTGGACTCTCGTCCTCTCCTTTTCCCAGGTCAGCACAGCTGGAGAAGGAGGTGGCCATGCTGCGGGAGAAGATACACCATCTGGATGACATGCTGAAAAGCCAGCAACGCAAAGTCCGCCAGATGATCGAGCAGGTGAGAGAAGTGGGGCTGAGGTGGGAGGACAGACAGGGGACAGCCTAGGAGGACTTGGAGGGGTCAAAAAGAAAAAAAGAAAAAGAAAAAAAAAATATAAGCTGCTTGAAAGCAAAGAACTGGTTTGTGGGGCTGAGGGACCAGAGGGACACAAGTTCAAAGGCAGCCCAGAGCCCTGTCCTGCAGCAGGGACTGACCCCAGGGTGACAGCCCACAGCGCTGCGGCGTGAGCTGCCCTGGGCTGGGGAAGGGAATAAAAGCAGTGTAAAAGGAGCGCTGTGCACCCAGCTTGGCCTGCTGAAAGAGTTAAATCTCAAGCCTGTGAGTGAAGGCTCCTTCACCTGGGGCTTAATTCTCAGACTTAATTTGAGGGGGGTTTTGATTTTTATGCAGACCTCGGAGTTAATGTTGTGGGTGTTAACAGGCAGAAGGGTGGCTGGCTAAGCTGCCCTCCTTCCTAGACATTTCCCTAGCCCAGCCATACACAAGAGGGATTTTCAACTGCTGTGAACTTTTCTGTTACAGCTCCAGAACTCCAAAACGGTGATTCAAGCCAAAGATGCCATGATCCAGGAGCTCAAGGAGAGAGTCGCTTACCTGGAGGCTGAGGTGCATATTAGCAGGGATGTTTCAGGGGGGTGCACGGGGTCTGCTCTGAGCTGGGAGCCTCTCACTGAAACCTCCTGTGTGACAGGTTTGTGTGTGCCTGCGGGTCGTGGCTGCGCTCCCTCACGGCAGTGAGCTTTGCTCTGGGCAGGGTGGCTGGCAGCAAAGCCCTTCCCTGGCACTGACACCTGCTTCATGTAGGAAAACATGCCCTCCGCAGCCCCAGGGGCTGTGCTGGTTCCCCAGGCTGGTGTGGTGGTTTCCAGTGCAGCCTGGGCTGCTGGAGCAGCTGTGAACTGAAGCCGAGTCCAAAGTAATCTCATCAAGCACATTTCTCTGGCAGCAAAACCCTCCTTGCTTACAAAGCTGCAGCTGAGTGCATGCGTGTCAGAAATTAAAATTGCATTCCAGCCTCTAGGATTGTAACAAGTGTCAAACCTCTCCTTTTTTGGAGAAAAACCAAGACTGCACTGGCACTTCTAGCATTGTCTTCCCTTCTTGGTGACACATTCTGGTAATTTCTGCATGGGGGCAGTGTGTGTGAGCACAGCCCGCTGTGAACCCAGGTGGAAAACAGGGTCAGGATTGGAGATTGCATGCTGGCAGGTTTCTGGTGGGTGTCCAGCAGGTCTCACAAACCATCCCAGCTCTCCTTTAGTGAGCAGTCCTTCCATGCAGCTAGATTTCTTTTCCCTCAAGAAAAAGCTGCCCCATTGCAAGTGATTATACCAGAGTGTTCCTCAGCAAGCATTCCGTGTGCCTGCAGCCTGCCCGTCCCCAGCTCCTCCTCGCTAACAGTGCCTCCATCTCTTGCAGAACCTGGAGATGCACGACCGCATAGAGCACCTGATCGAGAAGCAAGTCAGTCGGGGCGGCCACAGCTCCAGAGCACGCTCGAAGTCGGAGTATGTGAGCAGGTGTGTGGGGAGCAGGTGCCCTCCAGCGATGGGGGGAAGCCTGTCTGGCTGCTCAGGGTCCACATTCTACCTGGGGCAGCAGGAGCTGCAGTCTGGGAGATGATGCTGGGACTCAGGGATGTGCATTGTGTGGGGTTTTTTTCTGTTTGCAGAGAGGTCTCTGTTCCTGCATCCCTCCTTCAGGGGAGTACAGGGGAGGAGAGATCCCTCCTGTGGCCGGTTTTGGGGGGAGCTATTGTGACCAGGGCTGGGGCAGGACCCTCTCCTGCAGGTTTTCTCCCCAAACCCCATCCAAGTTCTTCTAGCTGAACAAAACCCCTCTGTCTCTTGCAGCAAAAGGCTGTCAGGCCCCAAGCCACTGCCTCTCATTCGAGTAGTGGAAACATGAGTTTCGAGGGCTGGTCCGAGCTGAAGACTCCCCTTGTTATCGTTGACTGGATTTCCCTGCTTGACTGCCGTCCTCTGGCCTCTGTGCTCCCAGAGTCTCCCCGGAGCTGTCGGCGGAGGGCTGTGCCCTGGAGAACTGTGGCAGCCGAGGACAGATGTAGCCGGGGCGGTCCTGGCAGAGGAAGGAGGTTTGGGAAGCGTCCACATTGCTGTCTCCATTGGGTCCCAAGGTCACACGGATGCCAGTTTGGAGGCTGGGACCCACCAGCCCCGGCGTGGACAAGGTGGCGCTCTGGCTGGAGTGCCAGGCTCGCCTTCCCTGGTCAGTCCTGGGTTTGCTGGGGTTGCTCTGTGAGAGCAGCCTTTGCTTCTGAAGGGCCTCATCCAAACAGAGCCCCCCCTTCAGCTTGCAGCTTGCCAACATGGACTTGGGGTTACCATTTTTTGGTTAAAAAAAAAAAAATAAATTAAAAATTCACTGTTTCAAAGAAGAAAGAAATCCTCCTTAAAATGGACTCCTTCCTACAATGAAGCCCAACGCATGACAAGTTGGGAGCCTCCACCTCCGATCTCCAGCACGTATCTGGCTGCTCCAGACTTGGCCAAGGCTCACGTGGCCAAAAATCAGCGTATCACCATGCTTTTCCCAAGAGCGTAGAGAAATTGTACCTGACATACGTGTAGTGTTTAAACCCAGAGGCTGTTTGGTTTGTTACCTGTATTTATTTCAATAAATTATTGGTGTTCTTCCAATGATGTGGTGACAGGCATGATTGCTGCTGTCCACCTCCACAGGAGCACAGTTGAGGACTGCCTGTCCCATGTTTGAACTGGAAAATACCAGCCAGCTTCCTCTGGGTTTGCGAGTTATTACCTGTCTCGTGTGTGCCCATGCTCAGGAAAGGAGCTTGGGTACCTCTAGAGGAAAGTTGTTGGCGTTTGTACTGACCACGTTAATACAAAAATACATGTGCCTTAATCCCTCTGACTGTAGTCCATTGAATAGATGTAAACAGTGGAAATGTACGGGGGTGGGTTTGGTGGTTTGGGCTGTGCTGGCTGGGCTCCCTGCTTCTCTCGGTGGCTGTGTGCACCTTCTTTTCTGTTCTTTTTTTTGTCTTGCCCCTGTGTCAAATGTCACACTCCCAGTCCCATGCTCCACAGGAGTGAGCTGCTGCTGTGTGCTGCAGTGGTGGGTGCTGTGGGCTCAGCTGGCTCCTTTTGGATTGGAATTCAACAGTCCCCCATGGCTGCCCTCTCCGTGCAGCCTGGCCCCAGTGCCCCGGGGTGGGAAGGCAGCTGGGCTTGGGTTGAGGTGTGGCACTCTGATCCAGAACTGGAGCTCCTCCATCTCTACCATAGCACACCTCCTAGGCAGTTGGAGAGCAGCCTTGTAGCAGCCCCACTGGCGGGGTGTGAGCTGGGCTTGAGGCCGGAGCCTGTGGCGTTTCAGTGCCTCCTTGGTGCTCCCGCTCCACACGGTGGCCTCTGCCACCCACCACTGTGGCAGCCAGGGCTGTGGCTGTGACAGAAGGGAGCCACGGAGAGCGTGGGCCTGCTGTGGCGTATCTCCTCCCTGGGGACAGGGGTTTTCTCCTGCCCTGCCCTGTGTCCCCCTCATGGCCAGGATGCTTGAGGCCTGCAGACCCCCAGGGGCTGGCAGCGAGGCCTGTGGACCCCCAGGGCCCACAGCGAGGCCTGGCCCCAAACTGCCCTTCCCCACCCTGCAGTAAGGCCCCTCTCTGCCACCAGTTGCCTTATGGTGCCGCGTGACGTCACTGCTGTGACGTCACGCCACGGCGCCGCCGGGCACAGCGCCCCCCCCCCCTTTACCGCCGCACTACGGCTCCCGGAAGGCCTCGCTGCGGACTACCCTTCCCGGCGTGCCCTGCGCGGGGGGTGTGGCGGCGGGACTACATTTCCCGGCGTGCCCCGCGCCCGGGAGGGGGGCGGTGCCCTACGGCGGCCGGCGCGGCGGTGGGCGCGTGACGGGCCGGCCGGGTGCTGTTCGCCAAGATGGCGGACGAGGAGGGCGAAGGGCTGCCGCGCTCGGCGGCCGCGCCGCACCGGAACGGTGGCGGTGAGGGGGCCCCGGCGGGGCCGGGCGGGCCCCGCGTCGTCCGTATCGTCAAGTCGGAGTCCGGTTACGGCTTTAACGTACGCGGTCAAGTGAGCGAGGGCGGCCAGCTCCGGAGCATCAACGGCGAGCTGTACGCCCCGCTGCAGCATGTCAGCGCCGTGCTGGGCGGCGGGGCCGCCGACCGCGCCGGGGTGCGCAAGGGAGACCGCATCCTGGAGGTGTGAGTACGGGGGGGGCCGCCGCCCGCCCTGCCCGGCCTGGGGGGCTGCCTGCCCCCGCCCCGCCGCCACCCCCGCCGCCGCGGAGGGCCGAGCCCTGGGGGGGGGGCTGAGCCTCGCTGGGGGCTCGGTGGGGGTCGGCCGGCCTCCCTGCGTTGGGGACGTGGGGGCTGGTGGGGGTGGTTGGACCCCAGCAGGGGCTTGAGGGGTGGGATTGTTCTGCTCTCACCAGGGGCTTCGGGGGGGGCCCCCCGGGAGGCCGCTGCGCTGCTGCGGGGGTTCCTGAGGAGAGGCCTGGTGTTTGCTCCCTGAGGGCTGGGGGGGCTGCGCTGGGGTCCTCTCACCGGGAGCCCTCGGGGGGCCTGGCCTCCCCTTAGCGGGGGCTTTGGGGACCCCTCACGAGGGAGCCTCACATCCCGGGGACCCCCTCGTACAGCGGGGGTGGGGGCTGCCGGCACCCTCTCACCGAGGGTTTTAGGGGGCGTCTTCCAGGGAGCGGTGGGCCGGAGCCTTCCCGGCTGAGGGTTTGGGGTGGAGGGGGCCAGGCTCTGTCTCCTTGAAGGCGAAGCGCTCGGTTTTCCAGGGGGTTCTTCAAAGGATCCCCTTCTTCATGGGGTGTGTGGTGGGGTTGTGGGTGACAGCCTCAGGAAAGAGCCCCTTCCCCTGGAGGGTGAGTGTGGGCTCCCCTTCACCCCCTTGCCCCTGGGGAGGTGCTCCCCCACCGTGATTTCTGGGGGGCATCCCTCGGACGGCAGAGCAGGGAGGGCTCGCAGGCAGCAGGAATATCTGTAGGAGCCACGTCCAGGGATCTGCCTCCCCGGCCGGGAAGGGCTGGTGGGAGAGGGTGGCCACAGTGGGGAATTTGCCTGGGGAGGCACTGAGCTCCTAGAGAAAAGCTGTTCTCGGGAGAGATCCCTGGTAAGGAGGGGAAGTAGGTTAGGAGATGTGAAAGGAGGTGGCTGGAAGGAAGGGGGAGCTCACCCTGAGGAAGTCTGCGGGAGGGGGGAGAGGCCCACAGCTGCAGGAGCTGGGCTGGGTGAGCCCACGGGTGCCCTCGCAAGAGAGCTGGCTGGGGCCGGGATGAGGGGTGCGAGGGTGCAGACCCTCCTCTGATCCGTGGGACCCTCGGTCTTCAATGTAGAGACCCTCCTGGGGGGGGGGGGAGGTACCTCTGGGACGAGACAGGGGTGTTCTCTGGAGTTGGTGGCCTGCCTTTCAGCCATGTGGCCTTGCGGGAGGCGGCAGAGATGGACGTGCATGCTCAGGGATGGGACCAGCTGCTTGGTTTTGCTTCCTCTCGGTCACTGGGAGCTCTGGTTGTCCAACACTGGGCGGTAGCTGATTCTTGACAGCAAGAATTGTAATGTGAGCCTGAAAACATCTTTCCATGGGAATGCTTCAGCTGTGTTGAAACTGATCTTCCCCCCTCAAAAAAACCCAACAACACAAACCCAAATCCACAAACCTTTAAACTTTGAGCCTGTGTTTGTGGACTACTGACATCGGTTAAATCGCTTTGAGGGATTTCTGTAGCCTCAGCATGTCAAGGTGTATTTTTCTTAGCGTGTTCCCCTTCGTCTTGCGGTTCTTGGTGTTGGTTCTGCCTGTGCTGAGCTGTGCGATACCTCCTGATCCTTACGTATTTGTACTTCATGCCGAGTTGGTTGAGTTCAATTACTTATTAATTACAGGGATTTCATAGCAGCAGGAATGCTTTGCTGCCAGTCTTTGCAGGCTGCAGTGTGTGAAGGACAACAGCATGTGTTTGGGCCCAGCAGAGGAGATCTGTTCTGACTAGCCCGTGGCTAGAGAGCTGGCCGTGCCTTGCAGAAAGCTTGCTGTTGGGATTTGGCGCTCTCCCGTGTGACCCAAATACTTTACACTTTGATTTTTCTGTGCAGAAGAACCATTCAGGGGGTGAATTCTGCACCTGGAGGATCTACTTGAAAGAACAGCGCTTATTGACCGAGGGGAAATATTTTGCATGCGTTGCAAGGTGCCGAGCTGAAATTCTTCCTTATGCCCGCTGTGGGGAAACACTTAAAATGCCATGTTTGAAATCAGAGGTAGGTTTTGAGGCTGACGCTGGAATGGGGTTCGGTCGCCGGCACGAGGTGAGGGCCTGACCTTTAGTCTGTTGCTGAACCGTGCGGTGGTGTTTGAAAGAATTAAGACCTGCAGATAACGACAGTTAACGAGGGGGCACGAGGGGTGTTTGCTTGTGGCTCTCTGGACCTCTGGCTTCCCCCTCTGCAGGGCAGGGAGCAACTGCGGCTGGAAGGACGGGGGATTTCCTCTTGCTTTATCTGTCACTTATCTCCGGGGAGAAGTTGCTTTTAATTTGGCCATGTATCTTCTTGTCCACTCGCTCTTTTCCAATCTCAGCCTTTGCTTTTGTTAACCTGGCTGCATAAATCAGCCCCCAAAACCACTACGTGGTACCAGCCATGTTGTGGCGGCATCAGGTCCCACTGTCTCTGTATGCTCTGCCAAGAGGACGCTCCTTCTCCCTGGGTCTATTAAAATCCAATTCCTGCAAGTAAATTGTGGCATGGTTGTGAGTTGGAGTAGCAAACAATAAAACAAGACTCCAAAAATAGCTCTGATTTCCCTTCCTTTCCACAGCAGCACCCTGCGCACAATGGTGGGGGTGGGGTTCCCTGGGAGGCATGGGGGCCCATCCGCTGCAGCAGCTGCTTCCCTGGCACAGCAATCCGGCCCCAGCACACGGTTCGTCTGCCCGCAGGACCCACAGCAGGTTCAGCAGCGGCGGTGAACTCGCCAAAAGCCGGGCTGCCGGGCTGGAGCTGGGCAGTGGGGCCTCAGGAGTAACTGCTGGCCGTCAGTGTCTTTGGAGATCTCACGTTGTGTCTGAGTGCCGAGAGCACGTGCAGGGTAGGTGCTCTCCAAACAGGCTGTTTATTCCCAAGTGGGACTTTGTTTCTACCTCCTGCAACCCGGAGCAAACTGGCCTGGGAGAGAGTTTTGTGGAGAGGCTTTTTGAAGCTTGAGAGGTGAGGCTTCTGCATGGCCTTGGTGGAATTAGTGAGGCTGCTGCAGAGTAATGGGGTATTTAGCACGTGGTAACTCTTGTCGCTGGGGTCTGTTGCCCCACGGCTTTTCCCAAGCCCACTCTGGAGATTCATGGTGCTGGAGGACCCAGAGACCTCCCGTCCCTGCACAGCTGAGGGCTCCGGCCACAGTAACAGCAGCGTGGTTTTTCTCTGTGAGCTGGAGCGCAACCTGCTTCCCAGTCCTCATCCAAAATCAAAGGGTGTTTCAGGTGTTGTCTGAAGAGTTTATTTAGGGTCCTGTGCCCGCTACACAGTTCTTCCTTGCCATCCTTCGCTGCATCACGTTCCTGTATCTAGCGTCTAGCTCAGACCTCTTGCTTTTGAAGGCTGGTTTTGCAACATAGCTATGGTGTGCTCTCTAATCTTCTTAGCTGGTTGTGTGTTTGTGGGTGTTGAGGGCATTGGAGACAGACAATGAAAGCTAATTTAGTTCTTGATTATCACCCTGAATGACAATCATAACTAATCTTGACAGAAGAAAATCTCACTAGCGTTTGCTTTGTTTGCAGAGAAGCTCACTCAAAAATAATTGAACAGATAAAAGAAGGGATTTGTTCTCAATATTACTGAACTGTGCGCAGCGGAAAACTGGTCTGATCTAGGTGTGATTGCGAGGGAAGGGGGATACCGTACCAGAGGATCAGTCTCCATCATTCGTTCCTGCATCAGAGAAGCGTCTGAAACGGTCGCAGCACTGGCTGCTTCAAGGGAAGGTGTCGTACCCCTCGATACGGGGCTTGATGGATTAACCCCCACCAGAGACTGCTGCTTCTGAACCTGAGTGGGACTGACTTGTTCCTGGTGTGCGGGGTAAAAGGTATTTCCTTTGTGAGATTAAACTTTTTATCACTTCTTGGTCTAAAGTCTAATTTTGTGATCAACTTGGAACAGAAAAAGCTGGTTTTGCTTTGGATAAGTCCAGAACAGTCTGTAGAAAGGAGGCAGCAGCCGCATGCTCTGCTTATTCGCAGTATTTTGCTGCTTGCACACAGGGCCAGAAAATTCACTATACAAAATGGTCAGCGGGCTTTACCTTGGTCAAAGCCTTTAAGGGTGCCCCTGTCCTTAACCTCAGATAATTTAGGAAGTGGATTGAATCGGTGTTGGAAGCTTTGTCTTATGCGCCTGGATGTGGTACGAAGGTGGAAGACGTGTGGGGGTGCACAGCCCGCTCGCTGCCTCAGAGGTGGGTTGTTGTTCGGCTGTAGCTGCAGCAGTGGGAACTCACGAGACGTGTTGAGTATGGCTGGTGGCCTTGGCGGACCTAAAACCCCTCTGATGGCCAGCTGATCGGTGTCTTTGCTCCCCCTGCCTCTTAAACACACCGTCTTCCCGGCAGCATTCCTGAATTCACCCCGGCTTTTCCGGGCTCCGTCCCTCGCTTTCCTCTGTGTGTTTTTGGAGCATTTTACCATAGGTCAGCATCTGTCCCCCGCTTATGAACAGGGCTGCTGAAGCACAGGGAGTGGATTTTCCTGGTTAAGGCTGTAGATTAGAACTGGGAATAATTCGGGTCTCCTGATTGCGCCTTTCAGCCTCTGCTGGGTGTGCTCAGTAAGGCTGGCATTGGCTGTTTGAGTGAAAAACTGCAAATGTATCTCTTCTTTCTTGAGAGATAACAGCAGTGGGTAAATGAAGAACCCTCGTGTGCTGGGTTTTCCATTAAGTGTACAATTAGATAAATGCAAGAGCCTTTTTATCTACCCTGGTTTAACACTTCTGCAGTCTATTTAAACAGAACTCTGTATGTGCCTAGGAATGGGCACGATGACTGAAGCTGGAGAAATTTAAACCCATTTCTGCCACCTACGTGCTCTGCTCCTGCTTTGTTTGGCTCAAGATAACAAAGCAAATGGGTCAGTCTCTGTAGGCTCGGTGGAAATGGCTCCTGACAGGGAAGAGCTGCTGGGGATGTGTTGGACATTGGTGCCTGGTGTGGTGTCGGCTGGATTTTGTACCCACTGTTTCCCTTCCTCGTTCACCAGCCTGAGTGCTGAGGAAGCAGCGATGGACAAAATACAAGGCAGGGGAGAGTTTCTTTTGCTGAGAGTCAACCTGTGCTCACAAACGTAAGCTGCGGACCAAAAGGTGGTCGAGAGGCCTCATAAGTGCCCACGTGCCGGGCTGCTGTGGGACTGGGATGCTGTTTTGAAGAGCTGGAGTGCGAGACCCTGCCAGGCTTTTCACAGACATCTCTGGAGGAGCATCCTGTGACGGTGGTTTTCAGTGTGTGGTCTGCAGAGTCCTCGGGGGCTCATTGATGCTGCTTGGAGCTCTGTGGAAGAGCACGGCTGGGAAAACAAAGCTGCTGTCACGGGCTTGAACTTGGTCGTCAGCAGCTTGAACTGAGCCGGAGAAGAATCTGGGTCTACAAAAAGAACAGATAAAAACCATTGCTTTGATGTCGGTCAGAAAGGTTACGCCGAAGCAGTCCAGCTCGGTGCTGGCAGGCCTGCAGTCTGGCAGCTCTGTCCGTCTCTGCCCTTCTCGGGGTGGTTTTGCTGATGGTTCAGGGAAGGCAAACCCAAGGAGGCCTTGACCTGCATCGTGTCTCCCATTGCCAGTGTAGAAGCTGATTGCAGTTAACTGCTCCTGAGTTTCCAGGGTGGATTTGATAAAGATTTGGTTTCTGAAGTGTCCAAAATGTTGTTCCTTTTTCAGCGAGACTAATAGCTTTCCACCTATTGAGTCACTACTTGTTTGCTTTTCAGTAATACTTAGTTTTTAACCTTCTGAAGTGTTAACAATCTTTGTTGTCTTTCAGGGTGTTTCAGAAGTGTTAATTTGCAAGGAATCGTTGCTCTCATGATTGAAGCGGGTGAATGACAGTCACACTGTTTGCCAGAGCAATGCATGTAAATATGCACAGGCACATTAAAACTTCCTTAAAATGTTGTAAGAGGCTTCAGTGAAAATGGTAATTATCCCAGCTGCCTTCTGGTCTCTCCCACATCAGAGAAATAGGAAAGGTCACTGGAATTGCATTTGTTAGTCTTCCTGGGTTTTTAAACCTGTTTTGAATAGTGTTGGACAGGGTCTGGATTGCTCAGCTGTAAAAGAGGAAGGCTGGCTTCCCTTCCTTTGGGTGATGACAAATGGAGAAATACTGCTTCGGCCTCAGCTGAACAGCCCCGGGATGGTCAGTGTGAGCAGGGCTTGCACCGGCAGCTGCCTGGCTTTGGGGACCGAGCGGTTCAGGGCTGGAACACGCTGCCTGTTGGAGAAACCGTTTAGCTTGAATGGTCTCGGGTGTATCGTGCAACAGAGAAACTTAATGCTCCTCTGGGATAAGCTGCAAGGAGCTGGGTCTGTTAAAGCTGCTGTGGATCGCTCGGGCGAATGCGTTGTGCTCCCAAGGAATGGTGGAAGGGAGCTGGCACTGCAGCTGCCCCTTTGCAGACGCACCCTGTCAGGCATTGCGGGTGACATTGCATGGAGCTGTTTCGGTGGTGGGCATCAGCTGGGTTTGAGAAGGGAAACGAAGCGCCTGCTCCTGCAGCTATGGCAGGCCTGGAGAGGCTGTCCCGCACTGCTGTGTCTGGTAAGCTCATTAGCCGTTCATCTTTACTTGCAGAGCCTCTCCCGAGGAGGCTGCTGATCCCAGTGGTGACTGCCCTTGTTGCTGGATCTCGGCTTCACTCTTCTTCCTTCATCAGCCCTTCTCAGAGCAGAGAGTAGTCTGTCACCACTGCTGTTGCCTCAGCACCGCGCTTGGAATCTCTCCTGCAGCTGAATATTGGCGAGAACAGGTGTGCTACAGAAGAACCGAGGAGCAGGGAGCTTCTTGATTACGTTTGGAATTTTATGGGCTTGATGCGCAGAGCAGGAGCTAGATGGAGCTGGAAGATGTGGAGCCCTGGGTGGGGGGAGATGAGGACTTGGCAAACCGTCCCCATTGGGACAGGTGACACGTGAAGTTGTGGTGTGGATAGCTGCTGCCAGCCTTGCTTCTGAGGCCACATCTACGTGGCAAGGCTCTTGCCAGCCTGGTTCTGTCGCACCGAGGTGGGAGGGCAGTTGATGCCAGCCCGAGCAGCTGTGCTCGTTTTACCTTGCGGTCTTACCTTGACTGCAGAGCCGGGCTCTGGCTGCGTTGGCTGCTGCTGAGAGTGGGATGGCAGGAGTGTTCACTGCTAAAAGGCAAAGCTTAAGGATGGCTGGAGTACTTTCTGGGATGTCTTCCCTGGACGGTTTGTCAGCTGGTCAGTACTTTGCCTGAACAAAGACAGGCTGTTGGTCTTAATCTCCAGCGAAGCTTATTGCAGACTTTCTTGCCGTAAATCGCCTTGTCATCTCTTGACAGACAGATAGTTGGGAAATTTTAAGAAGTCGTTGCAGAAAATGAGTCATTTGGCTTACAAATGGGAGAAGTGAAATGTTCTGCTCTTTGTCTTGGGGATCTTGCTCATTAGCGTTGGCACGATGGGAAATTTTCCTTGGTCAACGCGTGCTTTGTCCTCAGGATCTCCCAGTGTTAGCCAGCCGTTCCTGTTCTTGCTGCTGGCATCCCTGGGGTCAAATGCAGCTGGTGAACGAGACTGTTCTGCCCGTGCTAGCGGAGAGAGCAGGCCTGGGGGAGCAAGTGGGTGCTTCAGCAGCTCACCTCCTTCCAGTCAGGGGACTGTGCCAGCCTGCAGCTGGCTGCTCACCATCTTTGGCCTAGTGCTTGGAAACTCTGTCTCAGAGAGGCTTTTAAATTCATTAGGGTGAACAAACACCAGTCTGCTCTGCCCCCCAGCATGTATTTTTTGTGGCAGGAGCTTGCCGAACCACAGGCTGAAGATCTTTTGTTAAACATAACCTGCTGTAATTCCCGGAGCTCAGCTTCGCCTGTAGCACCAGGCGAGCCCCGACGGGCGAGTGCCAAGGCTGGCAACGCCTGATCCTGCCCCACGCGTGCCAGGGTTTCTGCCCTCGCAGCGGTGTTGATGGGCAGTGTAGCGTGCCACTGCCTCGGGTCACAGTCCGGAGTCTCAGCCTGTCTTGGCAGGCATCTTCAGCATCGTGCCGGACTGTGGGCTGCCACAGGGGTGTGTGTTCCCTCTGCCGCGGCGAGACGGTTGCCGACAGAGATGTGATAATGAGCTTGTTGGGGTTACGTTGTCTTCAGCTCATCCAACGTGAGCTTTTAGTCATGGCAAATCTCGAGCTAGACTGACTATAACCAGCACAAAGACAGCTTCTTCCCAGCTCCCGGGAGGGGATGGCGAGAGCGTTTGGGAGCCCCCTTGCAGCCCTGTTTGGGAGGGGATGCCCCTGCTGGAGGGAGAGCATGAGAAGGCTCTGCACTGCCCAGTCCAACATCGCCTCTTCCCACCAGCTTCAGAGCTTCTCCCACGGTAACCTTCCTGCAAGGCAGCTTGCAACCCTGGTGAGGCGAAGAGGAAGCAGGGCACCAAGGGAAGGAGACTTGCCCACTGTCCTGCCGTGGAGGGTGACAGAACCTCATGCTCCTGGTTTAACCACCTCCACGTTTGGTGCTGGACAGCTGAGAGAAGGGATTTGTTGGGGAAGTTGCTCCTCGAGTGCTGCTGAAGTCTGGCAGACCTTGCTGGGGGTTACATGGCTGTGGTCTCCATCCTGCAGCAGTTTGCTCCACTGTGAGCAGAGTCCTGTTCTTTTTCCCATCCCGCGTGGAAGAGAGCCCTGTGCCACCTGCGGTACCTCCTTCGTGGAGGGGAGGATATGCTGGGTCTGGTTGTCATCTGCCGCTGCTGTACCTGGATGTCCTTTCTGTGTGGTATGGAGGGACCCAGCCCTGCGGTCAGCTCAGCAGCCCTCTCCTGGGATCGTGTGTACTCCCTGGAAGGGTAAAGGTAATGCCTGGATCTTTTTTCCAACTCCAAATGGAGGCAGAACCTTGAGGAGCAAAGTAGCCAAGTGTCCCGTGGTCTTGGGAAAAGTGCATTCTGCTCTCGGGTCCCACAGGTCCGTGGCTGCGCAAGCAGCACGTCATTCAGCTGTGCTCCTCTGCCTTGCCAGCTGCTCCTGATTTGCCCGTGTAGTGTGATTTACCGTTCCCTTTCTTTGCCGGTTCCTCGCTGATGATTCCAGCCTGAGTTGCTATGGTGACTTTATTGCAAAGGTGCGAGTCCTCCGGCCCCGCGTGCTGCGGTACTGACTGCTCCTTCCCACCGCGCCACAGCAGAGGGGCGAGCAGGGCTGCTGTGACAGCAGCATCTGATCGCAGAAAGACCTGCTGGGAGCGATGGAGAGACAGCAGTGGGTGTTACCGCTTTTTTTGTGAATGAAATGATGCATTGCAGTCATAATTTTGGGAGTCTCAGGTCCTGTCCTCACCCCCTCCCAGGGTTTGGTGTCTGTTTGGGGAGAAAATGGGTGACAGCAGACGTCACCCGGGGCCGAGGATGGTGTGGGCGAGGAAGAGGAGGAAGCCAGCAGCACGTTTGTTCTCGTTCTGCTGGCAGAAGGGAAAGGGCAGTGCCTGAGGTCTTTGCTGATGGGAAGTTAATATTAAGATGAAGTTCCAGCCTAGCTGGGGCTGAGTGGCGAAAAACCAGCCTTGACTTTTGGAGAGCTCAAGCGGCGTGTCCTGCAGCCTGGGTCAGCCAGGAGCCCCCGCTGCCAGCTGGAGGGGGCTCTGCCTGCCGTGGCTGGAGGTGGGCTCGAGGTCGGTGACTAAACTCCCCTGCCTTTATCCTCGTCCCTTCAGGGCAGGACTGGGATGTGTGAAGGAGAGCTGGTTTGGCCTGCCGTGCAGCAGCCCTCGCGCGACTGCGGTCTCTGGCTTTCCATCCCCATCCACCCAAAATCTCGCCTGGGCAGCGGCGGTGCGACCTTGTGGACAGGGCTCGTTCTAGGCGAGTGGAAGTGGTCTGGGATAAGCCAGCAGCATGTGAGCTTCGGTCAGGTGGAACGAACGTGAATGTGGCTTTAGTGTGGTGATGCTGGCGGCTGATGGCTCGACTCGGTGACGAGGGCTGCCCTCTGCACCAGACTCGCTGCTTTGGGGGCAGAGCTGGCTCCCGGGGAGGGGCTTTCCCCTCTTCCTGAACTTAACGGCCTCTTTGCTATAAAAAATGTGCACGGCTCCTCAAGTGCCCTTATCGCACACAGCCTGCATCCGAGCGTTCCTTCGTTATCCCTTCCCTGAAGCGATACAGGAACTCTAAGAGTTGGTAGCCATGGGTGGTGGCCACTGGGGGAAGCTTGCTTGTCCGACTGCTGGCAAAGCACAAGCACTGTCTCTGGCTCGCAGGAGTTTAAATTTGATTCAGAGCCTGGGATCTCTCATCTAGATTTGTAAGCTGAGGTCAGACCTTTCTAGGGTGACTTTTCTAAGTAAAAATTTAGATTAAAAAATGATCAGTGTGAAGCGGTAAGAGCTGTTCTCTTCCCTTTGAGAGCTGGGGATTGAAAGCTAAATCCCATGTTTGATTTAAGGCAAGTTGGGGTGATTCTGTGACCAGGGTCTTTGGTGGCGAGCTGATGACAGTCTGTTCCCAGGCTCTGGGAAGGAGTAGCTCGTTGCCAGAGGGGGTATCTGAGCCCTTTCTTTCCCTGCATGGTTGGGATTTGTGGCTGGGGAAGTGCAGGCTGCTTTTGTCTTGCTCTCCTCTGACACATCAGGTATCGGCCGTAGCCAGGAGTGCAGAATAAGAATAAGGTGAACTTTCTGGTGGGGAAATTCCTTGGTGCGAGCAAAGGCAAACCGAGGTTGAGGCATGGTTGCTTCAGCAGCGGTGAGGAACTGCTGGTTTGTTCCAGGCTCGCCCTGGGCAGCTGCTCGGGAGGCAGAGGTGAAGGGACCTGTCGTCTCCGGTGAGCTACGGGCTCTCCGGCAGCCTTGCGAGAGCGTGGCCGGGCTGGCTGGTAGGGATGCGGTGGGTGAAGCTCTGCCTGTTCCTGTTTATACAGGGAATGTTTTGGATACCGAACTCTTCACGGAGACGCTTGTTTGACTGCAAGTTTATGGAGACTCACGCTAAATTTAGCACTTATCGGGAGGAGAAACAGGCTTGCCCTTTTCCAGATTTGGAAGAGAACCTAGCAGCTCTCTTCATTTTCAGATCAAATCACAGGTCCAGCATCTTTCCACGCTGGCTGAGGCACGGCCTGTATCCTCTGGGCAAAGCAAGAGCCAAGGGATCGTTAACTGCCCAGGGCTCACAGGAATTTCAGGAGTGCCGGAGGGGTGGCTTGGGTATGTCTTGGGTCTTCAGAGCTTCCATGGGGCTCCTGGAGGGTTTGGGGCATGGCTGGGAGGAGCTCCTGTGATCAGGTTGGAGCAATTTAGGAAGCAGAAAGGTGTTACTCGCTGTAGCAGTGCTCCTGAGCTGCTTGGGGCAGGGCAGAGCAGTATTCCTCGAAGTAACTGAAGCAAACGCACATCTCCTTTACATTGCACCGAAGCAGGTGCGCTTGTGGCTGCCGCGTCTTGGTGGATGGGAGCACTGGCTTCTGAAATAGCTTACCTTTGCTCTCGGAGCCTCCTTGCCTGCTTTCTCGTTCTTGTTCACCTGGAAGCTTCGATTCAGATTTAGGGAAATCCACTTATGTTTTGGAGCTGTAGAGGATCAGGAGGTGGGCTTTGTCCTAGCAGAGTAGTATGTATTACGCGTCCAGTGTTTTCTTCCCGAGTTCTGTGGTCTCCTTGCATTTGCCTTTAGCTGGCAGGAAAAGTCTTGCTTTCTGGGTACAAATGTGCCATGTCACAACGTTGGGAAATAGTAAAAACTGCAAAACTTGTTTTAAATATTCAAGGGGGTGCGTGAAAGAAGCTTTGGCTGTGTCTGTAATTCAGTAACTAATAACATGAGAAATCATCGATAGGAAAAATTAGTGAAGTTGAGACCAGAATAAAACTGGAGCAACCAGAGCAGTTGAGGTTGGAGGGATTTTCAAGGGAAGCAAGTGTGTGATGGATCTCTGGGCTCGTCCTGGCAGGATTTGAAGGCTCTGCAGTCACCTCTGGCTCGCTTACGGCTCTTCTGCTTTCTCTTTCGCAGGAATGGGGTGAATGTCGAAGGAGCAACACACAAGCAAGTGGTGGACCTGATTCGCGCAGGAGAGAAGGAGTTAATTCTGACAGTGTTGTCCGTGCCTCCCCACGAGGCAGATAATCTCGATCCAAGCGATGACTCTTTGGGGCAGTCATTCTATGACTACACGGAAAAACAAGCTGTGCCCATCTCCATCCCCACGTACAAGCATGTGGAGCAAAACAGCGAGAAGTTTGTGGTTAGTATAATCTTGGACAGTGTTTTCTGGAAACAGGATGCATCCACACCCAGAACGGACGCGCTTCTTGCTGTTAGTGACAAGTTAGCTCTCTGTCTTCAGGATGGAGGCATGCTAATTTATTACTGGTTTTGACACTGTCTTATTTAGGCTTGCCCATCTTCACTCTTATTGCACTTGGTTATTCTTTTGCAGCTATTTCCTATGTGCTGTGAAGCTTTTTATTAATGTATCTGGAATAGCTTGATCTCTTGTGAAGATTAAGTAGGAAGCTATTATTTTGTTCGTATAAGCTTTCATATTTGTATCTCCTGTTTTACACCAAGTGTTAAGGACATCTGTGATAGATGTAAAAGCAAAGGGAACAGATGTCTTGAAGCATAACTTCCCATCTCCAGAATTTCTTTTCCCTTTAGGGAGTGTCGTGGGAAATAGCTGTAAAACGTCTTTCCTTTGGGTTCCCTGCCTCTTTTCTCACGTTTACTGGGGAGGCTGGCAGTCACTTTCCTAGACAGGGTGATCTGTCCTCTAAGTACCTGACACGAGTGCATCCTCCTGAGGCTTAAGGTCAATACTGGCTCACCAGGGATGAGGCTGACTGCGGCTGGTAAGGAAACGTTTGGAGAGAGAGGCCCAGAATGGGCTGAACAAAGACATTCGTCTGCAGAACTGCTCCTTCTTGCAGCATTTGGGGTGTACTTAACCTCCTCAATCAGACTGGCCTTGCTTAGCTCTTCTGCTTCCTTGCCGGGCTGCATGGCGTTCACAGGCGCTCAGCAAACTGTCTCAATGGCCCTGTCCTCCAGCACCCTGCGTCTCGCTGCTGGCCGCTTGCTCCGGGAGCACGCCTGGGGTCCGAGCTGCGGCGAGGGTCGGCAGAACCCGCGGCCGAAGCCCAGCTGGCTCCGGGTTTCAGTCAGCGACTGGTAGAGATGGAAGGCTGCCACAAGCACAGTATTCTTCCCCTGCAAATAGCTGCTTGTTGTTAGGAGCGCAGTCCTACCCATGTCCAGATCATGTGTTTCTTCTTCTCGGTGTGCTGTCTCCGTTGTTGCAGGGCCAGGGAACTGTGTGGCCGCTGGTGGGGGTGGAAGATGAGGTGGAGGGACTTGGGATGAGATGGGGAGTATCAGGCGCTCTAGTTACACCGCTGCTTTGACTCGTGGCTGGAAGGTGCGTGCCGTATGCTGGCTGCCTTCACCCTCCCAGACTGGGAGGTAGGTTTGGCTGGAGCAGTCGCCCTCGGGATGTGATTGTGCTGTAGTGCGAAATGCCGGGAGACAGATGACAAACTGGCTCATCACTTTTTCCTCTCCTGGATGAGGATGGAGGCATTTTCCCAAGGAGGACCTAAGCCAGTATCGGTGTTGCAGAAGCAGCGTGTGTGTGTGAGAGAAGGATGGAGAGGGTTCAGGAACGCTCAGCTTGCCAGAAGAGTCAGGCTCCTGTGCAAAGTGTGTGACTTCAACATGTCCCTGAAGGGGACAGATGGGATCCTTGCGGATCCACAGCCTCCTGGGGAGCGTGTCTTTCCCTGTGCCCTGCTCTCCCAGCCCCAGCAGGAATCCTGTTGGGTAAGGTGTGCTGTGTGGAGCAGGAGAAAAAGGGGCCTAGAAAACAGAGGTTCTTCAAGAAGCGCCGTGCAGGGA
Source organism: Falco rusticolus (assembly GCF_015220075.1). Lineage (NCBI taxonomy): Eukaryota > Metazoa > Chordata > Aves > Falconiformes > Falconidae > Falco > Falco rusticolus. The sequence goes on along the minus strand of NC_051205.1, from coordinate 410,211 downwards.
GGGGGCCAAAGGGAGCCACCTCTCTAGACTGACAGTAGGTGCTGCTGTTTGGATCCAGCCCCAGCCTGGCACCGTCTCTTGAGGTGATGCCAGAAGGGCTGAATGCATGCTTTTTAAGGAAGAAGCTGGGGTTTTGTCGGAGCGCTTTTGCCTTGTGAAGGCTGTCGGGCGGGTACCTGGAGCGCGGGTGTGGAGGGTGAGCGAGGTGGGGCTGCTCCGGACCCTCGTCTGGGGAGAGGTTGGGGTTTTGAGTTTCCTAAACGCTGCTGAAGCCACCCTCGATGCATCGTTGGCACATGCCTCCTGCCGGACTGCACCCCGGCACTCTGCCAGCCCTTCGGCTTTGGGAGCGCGGCGGAGGGTGATGCTCCTCAAGAGGAAAGGTTGCGGTTGCAAACCTTCCCTTGTGCAACGTGAAAAAGCGTGAACCTGCTCTCTTCCCCGCTGCATCCCTTTCCTCGTGTGAAGCCAATTAAGGTAACGCTGCTGTTTGGGACCTCCTTATCACTGAGGGCATATTAGCAGTGCCTAGATAAGAGCTTGTTTTAACTTGCCTGCGAGAGTGAGCAGATTGGCTTAAAAACGGAGGCAGCTCATTAATGAATGGGAAGGGAATTCCCTGAAGAGCATCGCAGTGCTGAGAAGTGTCCTGTGACTGTAACTCTGCTCCAGGTTTTCCCCTATTTGGGACAAGAGTTCTCTTTTCTTAGTGGTGTCCGGAATGAAACTGGAAGAGTGCATGTGTAGCAAAGAGACTAGTTAACATGGGGTGATCCTAACAAGCCTCATGCTGCCTCTCTCCTGGGATCTGCCCCATGGTTGGTGCCTGACGGCTGCTAGGGGCTGTCCCCAAACACAAGCCTCCTGCTCTCTGTGCCTCTCAGCAGAAGTAGCTGTGAACGTGAATCCAGAGCTCTGGGGCTTTGGCTGCGACATGAGGCTCAATTCTGCAACGGGCTGGAAATTCAGCAGTAGCATCAAGCACACCTGGAAGGTGATGAGGCTCTTGTCACTGCAAACAACTGATGCAGTCAGCATGGTATTGCTGTGGCATCAGTCCAGCGGTGGCTTGGTGCATCTTGGGGACCTCCTGTGTGCAGGATGTGATCCAGGTGATCCAGGTGAATGCCATGACGGCTACACAGGACCTTTTGTAAAGGGTTTGGATGTGTTTCCCCTCCTTTTGGAGTATAAGGAGCTTGGAACTCATGCCAGTCCTGCTGCTGTCGGATGGAGGTAGTAGCTGGGACATCCCCCAGCTCCAGGGATAAGCAGTGGCATATTTAGCTATTCATACTGGTTTCTCATTCTAGCTCAAACCCTCCCAATTTAGTCTTGCACTACATGGGTCTGGGAAGGCAAAGCTGTGCCAGTTTGGATTTGGTTTTTCTCACCCCAGTGACCCTCTTCTTCCTCCCTGCAGGTCTACAATGTTTACATGGCGGGCCGCCAGCTCTGCTCGAAGCGGTACCGGGAGTTTGCCATCCTGCACCAGAACCTAAAACGGGAATTTGCCAACTTCACTTTTCCGCGTCTCCCGGGGAAGTGGCCATTCTCTTTGTCGGAGCAGCAGCTGGACGCCCGACGGCGAGGGCTGGAGGAGTACCTGGAGAAAGGTACTCAGCTGGGAGCTGGGATGCCGCCTTCCTTGCAAGCAGGGAAGAAGATCCTCAGGGCACATCCTTCCATGGGTGGTCCAGAACTTCATGGGCATTTGTTTACCTGGGAGGGAAAGAAGCTCATTTGTAGCTGGATCAGATTTTATGGCTGAAGTGGTGAGAGGGAGCTTAGACTTGCCATAGCTTAACGATGCGTGTGTTACCGGCTTGCAGTGCACTTCCAACAACAAAATGTGTAATTAGGTTTTTAACGCACAACAAGCTTTTATTTATAGTGTTGTATGGCTCACCAGTGATCTTGGAGATGAGGGAACACGGGGAGGAGGAAGATGAGGGAAGCTCTGGAGCAGGGAGAACATCATGTTCGAGGCTGTTCTCATCAGGGGAGCTCGGCTCAACCTGAGCTTGCTCACAGCTGAACGTTTTGGTCCTTTTCAATCACAATCGTAACGCCTGCAGCAGGACTTTCCTTTCGGTTGAGATCCCGTGATGGGAAAGGGGATGCAAAACCTTACCTCTGCATCAGGGTGCCTGGCTAAAAGATCTGGCCCTACGTTTTGCAGTGAAGAGGATGTAGATGGGGCTTGGGGAGCACTGACCCCTCGTCCTCTGATGCTGTGTATTTTCTTAATTGCCTGGAAGCAGCTCCATTAGTTTGTGTGAGGTTAACGGCCTCTCCCCTTGCCCAGCACCTGGGAGGGAAGCTGCCTCTTCCCATAAGATGGACGTGGGTCAGGTTTTCCCCACCCCACTGACATCTCGGTGCTGCCTTGCCCAGTTTCTTCATCTTCACCCTCGGTTACCAGCTGGCTGGAGGAAGGGGCAGACTGCCTGCATCCTAGAGGCAACACGATAACAGTTCAGGTCCATGTTATTGGCTGAACTTGGCCTAAATTCCCAAACACTTTTAATCTTTCTGGAATAACTTTTTTTTTTTTTTTTTAGAGGCAAAAATACTATTTATGAAATTCTTGCCCACTTTTAAGTATAGCCTAAACCTCCTGTTGGCTGTGTGCCTGGGGCCTGGATTTCACCCACAGGGAATATCTCAGCGAGTTACTCGGCACCGCTGTTCGCTTGCTATTGTCGGGGATTCAGGCTGGATCAGTCTCCATGCCAGGACACCTGACGCAGCCCGGAGAGCACTTGCTTTGAGAAGCTTTTTCTGGGCTGGAGATAGCGCCCTTGTTTCACGCCACCCGCAGAACAGACAGTTGTTATTTCCATGTCGCCTTTGGGTCGGTCCTGGGAGGGGAGGGCTCCCCCTTCCCCGGGCACCCCCCTAACCTGCACTCTCTGTCCTGTAGTGTGTTCGATACGTGTCATTGGGGAGAGCGACATCATGCAAGAGTTCCTGTCGGAGTCGGACGAGGTAGGCACGTAGGCGACGGCACTGAAGCTCTGGCGTGACCTTCCCTGTTACAGAGGCTGTAAATGCTTGGTAAAACTGGATCGGAGAGCAGAGACACTCCCTGCCAAAGCCTTGCTTGGTTGAATAGAAAATGGTGGCAAAAAATCAAGGCTGCAGTCTGCTGTCTGTTATTGCGCTGTTATTATGGGAAACCTTTTCCCCATAGCAGCAGCTACGAGCAGCTTTGCTGCTGCTCTCAGAGGTGTGCACAGAGCAGAACCAGCCTTGAGGCCACGCTGCGTACCCTGGCGCTCTGGCCAGGGGAGACCCAGCAAAGCACCCACGTTCACTGACCGTCCTGCTGTTTTCTCTGCTGGTGGCAGCCCTGGTAGCTTTGCATTTGTGAGCTGTTTGTATCTGTCAGCCTTTAACCAGAAAGGCAACGGGCGCTCTGAACTCCGGCCTGTTCAGCGTGCTTCTCCCCAGATTGGAGCTGCAGGCAGCATCGGCGAGTTTCTGGTTGCCATTCAGCTGCTCTTCTTTTGCCAACCTTTCTGTGGTTCATGAAGTTGCCCTGTCACGGAGCTTTCTCTTGCTCTTCACTGGCAAACCCGTGAATGGAAAATCCTCCCCCATCGTGGTCTGAAGCAGTTTGCTCAGCTTCCTGTCTCGGAGCAGAGCTCACATCTTCCTCCTTTCAGAATTTCTCTGGTGCAGACTGGAGCAGGATTCTTGAAGCTTGCAGAGCAGCAGGTGGTTAGAAGTGACCATGTTAATTAGCCAGTGTGAAGCAATAAACAGCCCGCAGAGCTTGGGGCTCGGTTTGTGTGAGGCTGATTTCTGTCTTCTCTTCCCTCTTTCAGAATTACAATGGCGTCTCAGATGTGGAGCTCCGAGTAGCACTACCAGATATAACAACAGTGACAGTAAGAGTCAAAAAGAACAGCACTACAGACCAGGTGTACCAGGTGAGCTGCTGCTTCTTTTGGGTTTTTTTTTTTGCCTTGACTGGAAGATTTAACATGATACAGACATCATCCACGACCCTGTGGGCACTCGCTTGCTTCTCTCCGTTCCTCTCGAGCGCAGCTGGGCATAAGGGACGTTGTTTTGCTGTAGCAGGGAGGACAGGGACGCTGCGAAACTCTAACCTTATGCCGTGCTGAAGCAGCGCTTTCACTGGCAGGTTTGGCTGCAAGGACAGAGTCATCGCTGAATTAATTTTCACTGATAATATCTTCAAGCTGGTGGCTGGCTCTAAGCGCTGGGCAGATTGTGTGTTACGGCTCGCAGTGGCTGCAGCGGAGGGGTTGGATCCAAGAGCTGCCAGCAGCCAACACACGAGCCTGTGGCTGCGTGGCAGGACAACAAGTTGGGTATTAAGGGCAGCGCCGGGTTACAGGTTTGCAGGTGGCTGGAGGCCCTCTGCTTTCAGTGGAAAACTAAGGAGAACTGACTTCAACCAGCACTGCAAGAGGAAAGTGGAAGCTGTCAGTGGATTAGGGGGAATAAGATGGTGCAGGGGAGACTCTTTTTGAAAGGAGAACTAAAAATGTTGCTGCAGGCGAGGGAGACAGAGTGTTGCGAAAGAGCAGGCTCTCGGGAGCTTGAGATCCGCACGGCAGAATCCCGCGGGTAGACGGGATTGGCAGCACAGGGTGCGTCTGGGACACAGCCTATTGAATTTCACTTCGCCGCCGCCGAGGTCTGTGAGTTTTGACTGTGGTACTAGCGTGCAGGACTGAACTGTTGTTGGAGAAAACTCCCCGGGGGGGTGTGCACGCCTCTTCTATTAGGAACTGAAGCTGGCGGCATCAGAAGAAAAATGACCTAATTGTCAGCCGTGGTGGCACTTCAAATCTAGATCAGTTTACAGGAAGGTGAAAGCAGGACAGTCTAAGCCTTTGCTTAAGAAAACGTCTGGTTTTACTGGAAGAGTAAAATTCAGGGTTTCCGTGGTGACTAACACCTCGGGAATACTTGGGAATAATCTGTATGAAGCTGGCTTTGCCCCAGAGAGGGATGGACAGCTGCTGGCTCCTGTTTCACTCACCCCTTTTTCCCCTTCTTTAGGCTGTGGCTGCGAAAGTTGGAATGGACAGTATTACCGCAAACTACTTCGCCTTGTTTGAAGTGATCAATCACTCCTTTGGTGAGTCTTCTAATCCCCTCGGTGCTGACGAGCAACCGAGGAGAAAGCTCTGCAGCGCTCGCAGGGCCCGGTGGCGCTCTCATTTAGGTCTTATCTCGACTCGCAGAATCAGGAGCCCCGGGAGGAACGGGGCAGGCACAGCAGGCTCTGATAATGAGGAGCCCTCCAAGTTTGATGGCTTTTTTTGCTGCTGCTTGACTTTCCCTTTCTTAAGCAGTTCAAGGAGACGAGCTTTTTGTTAAACTGAGAGATGCGTTTTACTTTAGTTCAAAGGGTCCGGCGAGCTTAGAAAAAGCAGGCAGCGTCACTGCAACGCGGCAGTTTCTGGAGAGGGGGGCAGCGGCTCGGGACGGAGCGAAGGTGCTGGGGAGCAGACTGAGGGCACCCTCGGTCTGTATGCACGTGGGTGTGGGGCAATATCCACGTCCAGGGTGGCTGTGTGCTGCGAGCTGCATCTTAGCACTTCATCTCTCCTTCCGTGGTTAAATCCTAATGGTATTTGAGGCTTGACTGTGGGATTCTGGGCAATCATTTCAGCACTTAAGTAATTGCCATCCTTCCAGCTTAGTGCATGCTGGGGTCTCCTGGCTGCTGTTCAGGTCCCTGGCCACAGCAATCTCTGATTTTTTTTGCCCGGCTTCACGTCGGGTTCACTGAAGCTGTAGAGAGACCAAAATGTCGTGGCCACACCACAAAATGGGTGTAGTGGTTGGTTCATGGTTTGTATTTTTTCCCTGTGCTGGGTTTTACGCCAAGTGTATTTCTCATTCCCAGCTGGGTACCTTCATCTCTGGATTGTCGTCTGTATGCCTCAAACTCGTCCTGTTGTTAGGGCAAACTGTGTCTTGTAGGAAGAGATTTCCTCAGGCTGTTCCTTGTCCTCGCAAGATTCTGGCTGAACAGCTGGGGCAAATTTTAGCTACTTAAAGCCCTCCTAAAGTGACTCATCTCACAGAACAGGCTAGGTTTGCATTCAGATGCTGACTCTGGGGCAGCTGCTATCACCGGTCTCCTATAAAACTGTTGGCATCGCAGAAATGCCTCTGCGACAGGGTCTGTGGTCGCTTTTTGAGGGTTACCAGGTGCTGGTGTGTCGGAGCAGAGAGGGAAGAGCAGGACTGGAGGGTTGACGTGCTCTGAGATTGCTGAGGCCGAGCAGGGCTGTGCAGGGAGCCTCGAGCAGGGAATACCTGCTCTGGGAGATGGGACGCTGCAGTGTGCTGGCACAGTCTCACGCAGGAGCTTTTATGGTGCCAGACTCTTAACTGGAGCTATTAATTCCTCGTTCCTGTGAGTGCCACACTTCTCAAGCTGCGCTGGAAAGTAAAAGCTCCAGTTAACCTTTATGGCTTACGCTTTCTGGGCGTTCGCTGTGAATGTTTATTCCTGTCTGGATACACTCCACTTAATTTCTCTGGAAACTGTAAGCTCCATCTGCAGTGAGATGGTGACCATATCCCTACCTGATGAAGGAAACATGCTGGCACTCGCCTTTTTTGTCCCTCATAGCTGGGTAAAGCAGATTTGAACGCAGTCGATGTCTTGGCAGGGTCTCACTGGTGGCCCAGCTGCTGCGGCTTGGCTGAGCAATGCGGCAGGTTTTGTCTGGGCACTGGTGGCAGCATGCCAGCACAGAGGGGACCTTCTCCAGCCCCCCCCCCCCCCCCCCCCCCCCTGTGAGGACAGCGCATAGATCCTGGACACTGTGATCCTAAGGCCTTGGGCAGGGTGGACCTCCCCGTGCACAGCCGGGGATGAGGTCAGGCTGCTGTGCTGATCCTGGAGAGCCGCGCTGAGCTGTCTGACAGCCGAGGGTTCAGTCGCACACAGATTCCTGCCTGGGCGCTAGAGGCGATTGCAAGGGACAGGTGTGGTCTGACGCTGTGGGAGCAGGTATTGGGGAAAAAGCTGGATTTGGTCAGGGAGGATAGGAAGGGGCCTTGGAGCAGAGCTGGGGTCCTGATCCCAGCTGGCTGAGCTAAAGGGCATCGCCGACGTTGCTCTGTACGGCAGCCAGGCTCCAGCCACAGATGCTGATGCCGTGCGGCGGTGCACTAACCTCATGTCCTGTGCTTTTTCCAGTGCGCAAACTGGCACCCAACGAATTCCCCCACAAGCTCTACGTGCAGAACTACACCTCGGCGGTGCCGGGAACGTGCCTGACCATCCGAAAATGGCTCTTCACTACAGAGGAGGAGGTTCTTCTCAATGACAACGACCTGGCAGTCACCTACTTCTTCCATCAGGTAGGTGCCCAGGAGCTGAAGACCTTTAAGATCGTAGAGTCCAACCTTAAGCCAAGCCCACCAATTTTTAACTGGACTTAAAGTGCCCAGCTCCTAGAACTACTGCAGACACCGCTGTCCTTTGGCGTTCTGGCAACAGAGCGTGAAATTGAGGGCCAGTCGTGCTTGGGTGACTTCAAGGAGTAGCATTCTGTGGCTGGGTGAATTGGCAGTGGTGTGGTGAACTTGTGGCCAAGTTGCAACCGGACTGGGAGGCAGGACTCCTGCTGTCGTCATTGTGAGAAGCTGCCTTCCCAGAGCCAGGTGAAAGGATCACGGCAGGCTGCACTCCTTGGGTCAGCTATGTTTTCCTCAATTCCATGTGTAAGTCCATGAAGATGGGGAGCAGACTTGTCCCGGTTCACCCTAAGGAGATGGGACGTTTTGGCCCGTGATTTGACTTTATGCAGATTCTCTGGGATGAATTGAGTCCAGGAAGAGCCACGGTCTCCCATTACCTGTATAAAGCCAGGCGAGGATGGCCAGCTCAGAGGCAGATATCTGCAGAGTTCAGTAAGATGAATCTTGCTCTGTCTCAAACCCAGCGCGCTCTGAACCGAGCCTGTACTGGCCTCTGATACAAATGGAAATAAAAATAGTAGTTGTCAAATTCTTTGATTGCCAAGACTGGATCTTTACTGACCAGCAGCTTTACAAGCTGCTTTGTGCCAAGGGCAAGAGCCCTTGCTGGGGTGTGCAGCTGAGGAGCAAAAGGAAGGGGCTGTGTACCTCCTCAGCCCTGAAGGAAAAACACATTTTCATGCCGGCGCTCCAGCAGCACAGTGGGTAAAAGCCAGCACTGCTCTGCTGCAGGCAGCCGTGCCTGTGTCTGGAGCGGAAGGGTTGTACCGACCTGTCCTTGCCTGAGCCTGAAGGCAGAAGCAGGATTCCAGGTACCAGCATTTCCAGATCCATACTCCTCTGCCAGAGGACATTCTTCCAGAGTCTGCCTAGACGCTTAAGCATCTGTATGCTCCCCAGGGCGGTCAGAGGCTCGTGGCAGGAGTCAGCAGCGAGTGTGAAGAACCACCTCTTTGAGCCTCTCCATCCCTCTGCCTCTCTGGGGACACTGGTCACCTTCTGGGGCTGTGAATTTAGGTGGCTGTTCAAAGCAGCCTCAGGGCCAGCCGGGGCCAGCGCAGCGCTGTGACTCAGTGAAGAGCTCTCTAGTCTGACCTCCTGGGTTTCCTTTCCCTTTTTCTCTTTAGGCTGTTGATGATGTCAAGAAAGGCTACATCAAAGCAGAGGAGAAGTCCTACCAGTTACAGAAGCTGTGTGAGCAGAGAAAGATGGTCATGGTGAGTTACCCTACCTGTCCTGTTGGCTTTCCTTCCTGTTTGGAATGCTGTGTCTGGAAAGGAGGTGCTGGCACAGGCTGCCCAGGGAGGCTGCGGATGCTCCGTCCCTGGAAATGTTCAAGGCTGGGTTGGATGGGGCTTGGAGCAACCTGGTCTGGTGGACGGTGTCCCTGCCCACGGCAGGGGGTTGGATTAATGGTCTTCAAAGGTCCCTTCCAACCCAAACCCTCCTGTGCGCACAGCCTTGAAAAACACATCTGTCTTTCTTGGAAAGCAGTAACCTTGGAGAGCCATGAGGTGTGGGTTTAGTGCAGGAGGGATTGGCAGGGCGTGAAACACGCAGGAATGCCAGGCGCAGGGCTGGGGCGTGCCCGAGGGTCGGCCGCTGCGTGAACCAACACCACCCCATGTGCCTGGCGCATTTGAACGGCGGCTCGTCCTTGGCAGGATCACCCATTGACTGCTCCAAACGAGGCAGCGATAAAACCTTGTGGGTTATTGCTGGTGTTGAAAGGTGAGGTGCTTAACATGTGGTGTAGCAATCCTTCACCTGCAGCCCTTCGGGGACGGCTCTTTCTCCCTAGTAATTGGGAGGCAAAGGTCTCTTTCTGCTCCAGACTGCCTCCGAGGTGGTGGTGCTGGGCTGGCCGAGGGAGCCGTGGGTCCTGGCCCGCTCGTAATGTGAGTTGCTGCCCTCTCGGTGCCTTAGTTTCTGGGGTGTTTTGTCCAGCAGAAGCCTTCGCAGATAGCAAATCCTGTGCCAGAGCTCCATGTCTGGTCAGGGATTTTCTGCCTCTTACCACTCTGCCCAGCGAATGCTTGGGGGGTTGGTGTGACTCGATGAGCCTGCCTGGCCTGGACCTGGGGGAGCGAAGGGGATACCCTGAGATCATCTGCCCGACGCAAGCTTGGCTTGAAGATCAAACAGCAGAAGATTCTGACTTGTAAATAACTTTCTGGCTCGCTCGGGGCTGCTGGTACGGAATGAATGCAGGCTGCCCTTTCCCTGACTCGCTGCACCCCGCCTGCCTTCTTGTGGCCAGCTTGGCTGCTGTCGAAGAGCAGGGGCCTTGGCATTCCCTTCTCCAGCCTGGCTGGTTTGGTTGGACCTCCTCAAAGCCTGTGTGGCTGCAGCAGCTCTTGGAGGTCCCTGCTGGGGGACTACCTTGGGGTGGACACCAGAAGGGTCGCTTGAAATGCTAAGCCAAGAAGGTTAATTATCAACTCGTGGTAAAGATCAGTAAATAGACGCTTCCTTCTGTGGGTTGTCTCATCGTTCTTTTGTTTCTGCTCACCTTGCTGGCTTTCTAATGACCAAAGAAAGATCTGAAGCTTTGGAAATGATATATCACAGCATGTGTGTGTATATATATATATACACACACATATACACAGACAGACATACACCAGGTATAGTAGGGCCCTGGTCTGGCAGGAGGTCAAGAAGATGATGTCTGTGTCCCGAAGAGCCTGTGAAGTCAAAGTACTTCATCCTCTACATCGCCCCATGTTATTAAGGGTCCTGCCTGGAGCACCACACTTGAGAATTTGACGTCTTCCTCTGGTCTGGATGTGGCTTGTTCCGTGGTTAAAGAGTCACTCCAGGCTTTGTTGTAGTTCTGCCCTGCGTAAACCTTTCTCACATAATGAGAGGTTGCAGGGCTCTGGAGTACCAGCCCTTGGAGAAGCTGCTGGCTTCTTCCATGTCCCGACCTGTGACCCCAAGTGGCCGGCGCTTCTCCGGTGTTCTCGCAGCCCTGCTTTGTCGGGGCGACACTCGGGAGGAAAGGAAGAGCCAAAATACCTCTTTGGACCTTTCCGTGAGCTGTAGCACTTGCATCGAAGGACTCAGCCAGATCCCACGTCTGCCCGGCAGGCCTCGTTGGTCTCGTTCAGCCTGTAGCGATCGGGAGGACGGCTCTAGTGAGGATGCTCCGTCCCGGCGCTGCTTTAGCTGTTTGCTCAGATCATGCCCTTCCCAGGGCAGCGTGGTCGTGCTGGTCGGCGGCTCTGGCTGCACCAGCTCTCCCAGAAAGGGCTTTTGGCGTTCAAGGCCACAAGGAGCTCTGTGCACGTCTGGGCGGATCCGTGTTTTGGGGAGGGAGGTTGAGCAGCTGGAGGGGTCTCCTTCCTTCCCCTAGCCCAGTGCTGCTGCTGCCGGGGGGGGTGGGGGGGTGGCTTCCTTTGGGGAGGGGATCCAGCCTCCCTGGGCTGGGGCAAAGCCAGGGGTTTCCAGGGGGACAATTAGTGCTGCAGGGTGTGAGCAGCAGGACGCAGGGCTCCCCTTCCCTCCCTCTGGGCAGGCTAACGCCCGCGGCTTTCTCTCCGCAGTATTTAAACATGTTACGGACGTGTGAGGGTTATAACGAGATCATCTTCCCCCATTGCTCCTGTGACTCCCGGCGGAAGGGGCATGTGATCACAGCCATCAGCATTAAGCACTTTAAACTCCACGCCTGCACGGAGGAGGGCCAGCTGGAGGTAAGGGGGCTTGTGCCTTGAGGTGTCGGGGAGCTGGGCTCAGCCCTTGGCCTCCCCCTCGGCTTTGCACCAGCACCGTGTCCCTGGAGCTCTGGGGCTCAGGGCTGCTGAGAGGCCTCCGAAGGGGTTTGGGCAGCGGCTGGGAGCGCAGGGGTTTACCTGGCTGCTCTGTGCGCCTTTCAAAGCTGCCTCCCCAGCCCGTCGCCGTCCCCGCAGCAAGGCCGTCGTCAGAGGCATCCTTGTCCCCCGCTTTGTGCAGCTTCATTTTTGCTGCGCCATCTGCTGTAATCCTGCCCTTCCTGAGCTCCGGCCTCACTGGGGCTTTGTCTTCCTTCAGAACCAGGTAATAGCATTTGAATGGGACGAAATGCAGCGGTGGGACACGGACGAAGAGGGAATGGCGTTTTGTTTTGAATACGCACGAGGCGAGAAGAAACCCCGATGGGTTAAAATCTTCACCCCCTATGTAAGTACCCCCTGTTCTTCGCAGGTTCGCTCAGGAAAAGCCCAGAGCTTGCTGCTTCTCCTTCTGGAAGCTGGGGGAGCAGGACTCTGTGCTCCAGCTTCTTGGCCAGGAGGTGACAGGGGCCGGTGGCCACCAGGAGGAGTCCACGCTCGGGGCTGGGAGCCAGGGCGGCTCTGGGGCTGCTGCTCTCAGACGCTGCTTTCTCTTTGCAGTTCAACTACATGCACGAGTGCTTCGAACGGGTTTTCTGCGAGCTCAAGTGGAGGAAGGAGGTAAGAACCCGTAACTGCAGGGAAACGGCTTCACCTTTCACAGGAGGATTTAGTGGCAAGCGTTTCTGCTGGGTCCTTAGCAGCTTGTCCAGGGAGCGATGGGATGCTTAGAGCAGCGATACCGGGTCTCTGGGGAGCGTGGGGGGAGACCGGCTGGCTTTCAAAGGCCTGGGTTCCGTAGGGGGAGGGTGTTCCATGTCGCAGCTGGAGCAAGGAGCTTCCCGTGCTGGGAGAACCTCGTGCAGGTGTGCCTGACCAGGATAACCAGGTCCCAGGCTGTGCGAGTGTGGCCAGTCGTTCCCCGGCATCTGTTCGTCCTCCGGAGAGATCCTGCAGGTTGCTGAATTATTCAGAAAGGGTTGTGAGAGCCTCCGGCGGAAAGCTGCTGAAAAGCACAGAGAGGTTGTGGGGTTGTTGGTTTTTTGGGTTTTTTTCTGAATCCCAGCCTGAGGTGCCTGCTCGGCCTTCTCCTGTCAAAGCTGCGCTTAGACCTGGCTCTGAGCCCCGGGCGGGGAGATGCATGGAGCCAGCCCGCCCTGCCTTCTTCATCCCTGCTGCTGCGCTTCCCCTGTCCTCTCCTCCCACTTGAGGGAGACGATTATCACCTTGTGTCCATCTGCTGCTCCTTGGGGTTGCCCCACATCTGTCATCCCCAGGGACTGCTCCCCTCAGCTTTGCTTGTGGGAAAGAGGGAGAGAGCAGCTAGAAAAGCTGCGTGCCGTCAGCTCGCTTGGCCGGCCCCGGGGTGCTTTGGCCAAGGTTCGCCCTGTGTGTGCTACTGAATCACCATCCCGTGTCTCTGCTGCCCCAGAGATGTTGCTCTCCCTTGTGGGGTCAGAGATAAGCAACCGTTGGAGGCTGGATCCTCTCTTGTTGCTCTTGATCTGATCAGTGCTGTTGGCGTCAGCCCTCCTCTCTGCTGATGGCTTGTCTCTGCCAGCTGACGGATTTGGGTACCTAAAACAGAGCTTAAACGCAGCAAGTCTGAAATGGTGATCCAGGAAAATCTGCCCTGCAGCTGCCTGGTTGTGGAGGCTTCTAAATGGGAACGGTGCCTCCCTCTTTCCTTACCTGGAAGCTTCCTACCAGCTGGGCACTGGCCCGGGGCAGGGGTGTTGGTGCTTATCCTCGGCGTGGCTGGGATCCAGGGTTGGCACCGTGCTGGGTGTGGGAGGCGTGCTGGAGACGTGCAGAGAGCACAGTCTGGACCGCGGCAGCTGTGCTCACCGGAGGACGATAACAACAGGAGGGAGAAGTACAAGCCTGGAAGAGTTTTCCAGGAAATAAGAAAATGGGATTCTTGACTTGCCTTAGCTTGAGGGGTGGAAGCTGAATCTCCCATGAGTGACCAGGGATCTGCAGGCAGGCAGGGGCAAGGAGACCTCCTGGTGCTGGACTGTGCTCCGGAGTCCGTGGGGTCCCAGATCAGCCTGTTTTGTCTGGTGGGCGGTGGCGGGAGCAGTGGTCAGGAGCCCCTCCGGAGCCCAGACCGCTTTGTCCCAGCCCTGAGCCTCACAGGAGGGAGGCAGAGAGGCTCGATAGCGTGTGCTTACACAGTTTGACGGTTCGGCTTCATAAAGCACCGAACTCTCCCCGTGCACCATGTGTGGAGCCGAGGAGCTTGGCTCTGGGGTTTGTGTCCCAGCTGGGGGTGACCTCTCTGTACCACCGAGCACCGAAGCCTTTGTGGCTCTTGCTACATGAAGCAGAAGCTGCTCGAGTGGGTTGCCTGGCTTATTCGCTGAATCCCAGCTCCTCCGTAGCTCCCCGTGTCCAACATCTGTGGAGCACCCTGGATCCCATCCCGATGCTCCAACACCAGCTGTTCAGTCTCCTCCCATCCCCCCCAGCTCTGCTTTCTTATTTATACCCTTTTTTATTTTTTTCCCTTGTAAAGGTGGAGGAGGAAGCAACAGACAAGGATAACAAGAACTGCAGTAAAGACAATATGTGCAGCAAGGTAATTGGGCTGAAAACAAACAGCATCTGTGCTCTCTGAGCCAGCCTGGCTGCTCTGCTGCGGACGTAGTGTCCCTCCTGCTTCTCTGCTCCAGTTCCTGTTAGCGTAGGACAGTGTCCTTTCGTAGTGGCTTCTCCTTGGAGGGAACCCGCAAAGTAAAATACCCTACTGCTGCTTTTCGTGGGATAGAGATGGCTTTGCGCTTAAAGGCCTCTTTCCTGACGGTAGAAACACGTGGTCCCGACTTGCCTGTCTCCTGGACTCTGCCAATCTTTGGATGACCTGGAATGTGACGCTGCAGCTGATGGCTGAGCTCCGAGCCCTTCACCTCCCCGGAGGAGAGGGAAAGGGCGCAGTTGTAAAGGGGACAAACGCTTTGGCTCTGCACTTCTTTTAAAGGACGACAGACTTGATCCTGCAAGCTGCAGGCTAGTGGCGCGTGGTTTTTCTCTTTTGTTGTTCTGCAGGGGTGGAGCAAAGACCTTTAGAGATTGACAAATGCCGTTCGCAGCGCTGCTTTAACAGCAGGGAGCACAAACACTTGTGTTGTAGCACCTCGTAAACGCGCCTCTCTCCTCCTGCCGCTCTCTGCCTGGCCTTTTTCGCATTCAACCTGGACGGGATTTAAAGCTAAACACTTTAAATTGCTTCAAGATGCACCAGGAAGCATCCGTGAATGTCGCCTGCCCGTGTCTAGGATATCTTCTTGTAGGCTTTTATCCCAGCACCTTTGCCATAGCGTGGTGCCGTAGCCATGGAGGCGGCTTGCAGAGAGCCATCCAGCGCTGCGATGCCGGCACGGTGGGGTGTGCCGAGCGCCGCGGCCCCTGTGGATGCCTCTCTGCAAGCGTGAGGGCTCGTAGCGTCCTCCGCAGGGATGCGGGAGTGCCGTTCGTTCCGCCACCCTGGACCCAGCACTTTGTCATACTCCCACTTCAAACAGTACTTCTTTGCTCGGGCGTCGGAAATAGCTGCGGGTTATGTAGCTTGTGAGAGGGAAAGCGCGGTTGTGTGTAGCGGAGCTGAAAGTTGTTAACCCCAGCGGTACTGGTAGGTGCTTCTCTCGGGTAAGAGTTGTGTGGTGTTGGCTAGAAAGTGTTGGACATCAAAGAGGGCAGGAGCCCCCGTCTGACTGATCCGAAAGCTGTAGCAGGCGGTGTGGGATATGTCGCCTGTTCGGAAAAGAGCTGTGAAATGTGGGGGTGTGGGAGCCTGCCGCCCCGTGTGACACTTCCTCTGCCAAGCAGATCCTGTGCGATAACGCTCCCCGCAATCGCGCTGGGGTAAACCCTTGAGTCCCGAAACGCCGAACGTGTGCTGCACGGGGCGTGTTTGAGGAAGAACAGGCAAAGGTTTTGTGTGCAGTCACGCATTTGTTCCTGTGTTGCCCCTTCAAACTTAAAAGTGGGTGTTTGATGTCTTCTCTACAAAGCCTGGAGACACCGAGAGGGATTCTCCCGTGCTGCTCGCAGGGGAACAGGGCGGCTCGGCAGAAACAAAGAGCCGCAGTTTGCTGTAGCCGCGCTGCGGCTCTGCTCCTCTTCGCCTTGCTCCGGGCGAGCCCGCGGGAAGGGACTGAGGATTGTCTGGCTCTGGAATTTAAACAGCCTCGTTGAGCGGGAGAGCTGGTGGGTGAGTCAGGAGAGCTGGGGGCAGTGGAAGAGCTGTGCTCGGAGCTGCTGGCTCCCAGGGACTGTGTAAAACTTGGCCCTTGCTTAGCCCTGGCAGCAAGCGAACCAGTTTCCCTCCGGGGAGGAGGAGGAGGCGACGGCAGTGGCGCTGAGGGCGGCAGACCTCCCTGGGAGGCTTTGCAATCCGCACAGCCACGCCAAGGAGCGAGCTGGGCACTGCGAGCCAGGCGCTGGGCTTTGCACCGTGCCCTCTGGACGCAGCAAAAGCCGCAAGGAACAACCTCTGCCATCGCGTGTCCCCTGCCCGCCGCAGCCCCGGTGCCGACAGAGCCCCAGGAAGCGGCGGGAGCCAAGCGGCGGCGGCCGCCGTGCCAGCCTGGCTCGCTGCGGGTTGCTCGGTTCTGCTTCCTGCCGGGGCTGGTGCTCCAGGGCTCGGGTGGCTCACGGCGCTGGCTGAGCATCGCCTCTTCCCCGCAGCCCATGAGATGCCTCCTCCTGGGCCTGCAGTAACGGCTCTGGAAACGGAAACCAGGGGAATTGCTTTTCCTTCCTTCTTAAATCAGTTGTTCCTCAGTACTAAGCGTCCCATTACTTCCCTGCCAGGGAAATAGATTTTTCTCACACTCAATTTATGTGTGTCTGCGTGATTCCGCTTGGCGTAAGGAGACGAGCCCTCGGCTGTGGCTCCGGGGTGGTGCCTCCCCCGGGCTGAGCTTTGTGGGTCCCGATGCAGCTCCCAACACCCCCCTCAGGGCACGGGGCACCCCCCAAATGCTGCCTGTTCTGACCGATCCTGTCTCCAGCCTTAGGGGAGGGAAAGCCGTTTGCAGATCAGGAGGATTTCTGACCAGTCACTTGGTAATTTTCCCTCTCCAGCATAAAATAAAAAGATTGATGGAATTTGGCAGATACTTTACAGATATATTTAGTGCTCTGTAAACTGCTGACTTGCCTCCCAAACCGCAGATGCTGGCTGATAACGCTGGGTGTGCTCAGGAAGAGCAGGTTTGAGGCTGAGCTGCTCTGCCATCTCGCCGAGAAATAAAAGCCCGGCCCTTTGTGGGACCCCTCTTGTCCCCGCCGGGCGCTGAGGGGACGTGGTGGGCCCGTTGTGTCCCCTCCCCAGCGGGTGCACGGCTCCGTGGAGGCTGTGGCTGGCTTGCTGCAGGTGATGAGCTCCCTTTGGGGCTGTCGGGGGGGGGGGCTGGGACCTCGTGGCTGAAGTCGTGGTAGGGGGGACTGTGCTGTGGGGCAGGGGGGGCAGTCGCTGGTGATGGCACCAGGGCAGGGGGGACGCAGGGAAATGGCTCCGTCCTGTTTTCAGGAGAGCTGAGCTGCTGCTCGGCTCGGCTTTGCTCTTGCAAGCGTAATGTGGGTTACGTGCAGCCTCTGGCCCTTTTCTAGGGGGAGGGATGCTCGCGGAGCCGGGAGAGCGAGGGGCTTCCAGCGGGAGCCCGTCCCGGTCTGAGCGCTGCCGCCGGCCTCCTTCCTGCCCTCCTCGAACCTGCTGAGCTCCAGCCCTGGGGCTGAGCCACCTTCCTGCAGGGCGTTATTTGCCTCGTCTGGCCCCACGTGCCGGGAGGATTCGTTAGCGCTGGGATGTGCCGGATTGAGGCTTCCAGCCAGCGCCGCGGCTCTCCGCAGCCGCGCACCCCAGGCAGGAGGACCCCGGCGTCTCTCAACCCTCAGCGCATCCTTATCCCGGAGCTACCCCCGGCTCCGGGGACCCCTCCAGCCTCCGCCGGGACCGCTCCTCCCTGCTGCTGGGAAGCCGGAGGATGCGGTGGGGCAGCACGGGATGCAGCAGGACCATCCCTTGCCGCCTGGGATCTTCTCCCATCGGAGCTGGCCCGGAGCAGGGCGGCAGCAGACCCATCCCAGCTCGGCATGGCGCGGTGGGTGGCTCCCTGAGCCGCCCCTGCCAAAACTGCTGGGCCAGGAGAGACCCATCTACGAACGGGTGTCTGAATCCCGCCTGCTCCATAAGACCCGGCTCTCCCCAGCTCTGCGCTGAGCTGAGACCCTCTCCCCTCCCGGGGGCTCACAGCAGGCCGGGACGCAGCAGCGGGAGCTGGAGCTTGGCGCCGGAGCTGGGATGTGACACACGTTGGCACCAGGAGGGCTCCTTGCTCCTGGAGCATCACCCTGGGGGCAGCTCGCGGGGGTGTAGGATGCGGTTTGGCTACCAGCCCCTTGGCTCCTTGCCCTGCCGGCTGGGGGGCAGCCCGGGGGCCGTTGCCCATCGGATCAGGGTGCAGAGGGGCTCGGGGGAGCTGCGGGCCGTTTGCCCTGCGGAGAGCCCCCGGCTTCAAGCGGTGTCAGCAGCAGTGCTGGCCGCCCCCGGGCCCAGGTGGGGGACAGGCAGACCCCCACAGGTCACCCCCAGCCCCTTCTGCGCTCACAGGGCTGCGGTGGGGCTTGGCAGGAGTCGGACCCGGCTCTTCCCGAGTGATGTCGTGCTTTTAATGTCCTTTTTCTTCTCTTTCAGAATATCTTTCAGATGGTCAGGTCACAGCAGAGGGACGCGGCCACTTAGCCCCTCATCATGGAAGAACGTAAACTTCCCCCCCCCCCAATTAACACTTAAAATTCTGTTATCGTATTAAAGCCCTTAAACTAAATATTATTAATAATAATACCATTTGTGAACTTCATGTTTATGGAATTAAGCAACTAGGATAAATGGCAGGCTTAGCCGAGAAAAGAGGGGAAAACAGTGTTGGATGGCAGAGGAACCGCCCGAGGGTGTTCTGTCTCTTCCTTCCGCTTGGGTCCTGTTCCAGAAGATGGACTGTGCTTTTATTTTTTACAACTGGAACTAGAAACGTCATCCATTTGCACTGTTCAGACATATATATGTATGTATGTAAAAAAACAAAACCAAATCGACCAACAACCACCCCTAAAAAGCTATATATATATATACAAATACTGTGCACGTATATACATATATATATTTCTTTTAAAATTTCATATCGGTGGCAGTACCTTTTTTAAGCTTGCGTTTTTACACGCATCTCTCTTCCCAACCCATCGTGTTTTTTTTAAAAACTAACTTTAGAGAAAAAAAAAACAGCAAAAAAGGAGGAAAAAAAAAAAAAAAAAAAAAAGCGGCAACATTACAGGGAAATACCTCTCCTGGCACAAGGACCTCTACACGTTTACAAGCTCTTGACTTTCTTTTTCTTTTCCTGTGTTCCGGTTCGGTTCTGGGTGTTTTCACGTGGACTTTGAGCGACGGTGGGGCCCGTCCAGCGCCGGGAGCGAGGGGAGCCCGGCGGCGTGGCCGGGATGGGATCTTGCAGGTTCCAGGATCCGTCCCCTCGCTCCGGGTGGCCGCCCGCTCCCCTCGCCGCCGGTGAGCCGAGACCCTCGGGCTTTTTGGAGGAAACGGGAGAGTGCTTCCGAAAACCGGCCGGCTTCAGCCAGACCGAGGAGGAGGAATAAGGTAGAAAAGCTGCTTTCCCTGGCTTGGGGCTGGTTTCCGCGTCGCTCCCCCAGGCAGCCGGCAGTCCGGGGGGCTTCAGTGATGTGTGGGCGACGCTGCTCCCCCCGAGGAACGGGACACGAGCGCGGAGCTCGGCTGAGCGTCCCACCGGGCACCGTGGGCGCGGGAGGGAGGCGATGCCAGGCGGGGAACGGCGGCCGCTTGCTCCGCGCGGTGCTTTGCCCTCTCCGTCGTCTGCTGGGATGGAGCCGGGAGCGGCGGGAGAAGCCACAGGGAGAGGACGGGCCCGTGATGCCGCCGGCGGAGGGGCTTGGCACGGCCCTGGCGGGAGCCTTTGGCTGCCATGACCCCGGCTCTGGCCATTAAGGAAAAAAAATTAGTAATAGATTTAAAAAGCCCAGTGGGGGAAACGCCGTCCCACGCCTGCCCCAGCGCCGTGCTGCCGGTGTTCCCGGCCTCTGTGGGGTGCTGGGGACGCGTTCCCGGTTGGTGCCGGGGACTCCGGGAGAGAGCGAAGGCGAGGGCTGGGAGCGGGGAATTAATTACTCCAGCGCCGAGAGTAATTGGATTTGCGCTGGGCCGTGTCCCTCACCCCCCCGGGGCCGTTGTCCTCGGGTGCCCTGGTGGCCCCGGGGGGGTGGGAGAGGCGCGGGGACCCCCCTGTCCTCACCAGCCCCAGGCAGAGCCCCCACGCCGGGGCTCACCAGTGCCACGAGCCGGTGAAATGTATCCCCCCCCCCGCCCCGATTTTGCTGCCATCCACATCCTCTTTAATTTATTTGAGAGAACTCTTAATTGTCTTTTCACTGCAGTATCTGTATTTTTATTTGTGAGTCAGAAATGTGAAGAAAACGGGGAAAAAAAAAAAAACCTGCAAAAAGAAGATAAAAAAAAAGCGCCCCCCCCCCCCCATTCCCTCCCCCAGCTGCTCCCGGTGTTTCATTCCTTGGTCTCTAACCATGCCGGTTGTTTGGTAAAGTCACTTAGTGTAATTAATTGTAACATATTCTTTTAAATAAATTGATTTATTGATGCAACTACTGGGAACCGTGGCCGCGCTCCTTCCCCGCAAGCGCTGGGTCTGATCCTGCCCAGCTCCCTCCCCCACCCCGGTACCCCTGGGGGGGGCTGCGGCTACGTCAGAGTCTCCGTTAAGCTTTTTTTTTTTTTTTTTTTTTTTTTTTAAAATTATTTTATTTAGACAGAAAAAAAAAAAAAAAGAGAAAAAAATAAATTATCCAAAGTAACTGCAATAAATAGCAAATAAGTTAAGCAGCGGCATCTTAACCGCAGACGTCAACTCCCGGGGGTCTGCATCCCCCCCGCGCTAACGGCCCCGTGCCCCCCCACCCCATCCCACCCCCTAAATGAACTCAGCAGGTACCAAACCCCCCAAAAGGGGGGGAGAGAGAGAGAGGCCTGGCCCCCGCGCCCCTAACCACCTTATTTACAGCGGGGAGCGGCGGGTGTAAACGTGGGGCTGGGGGATGCCGGGGTGGGGGCACCGGTCCCCTTTGGGGGGATGCCGGGGGGCACTGGCCCCATGGGGGCAGCTGCGGGGCTGGTGGGTGCCGGACACGGCCCCATTTTGGCTGGTGGGTGCCCGGTGGGTCCCGGCTTCGGCCGCCGCGGGTCCGGGCAGCGCCGGAGGCCTCGTGTCCGTCCAGCTGCCCTGGCACAGCCCCACTCCGGCCGTGCCCGACTCCCGGTTTGGCTGGTGGGTGCTCGGTGGGTCCCTGCTTCGGCCGCTCCGTGTCCATCCGGCACCCAGCACGTTGGCGCAGCCACGCCGGCCACGTGCGGCACCGGGCGCATCAGTCGCAGCATCCCAGTGTCGCAGCATCCCAGTTCTGGCTGCTCTGTGTCCCCGCCAGCGCCTGGCGTGCCCCGGCTGTGGCCGTGCCGCGGGGGGAAGCCCCCTCCCCAGGCCAGCGCGGGTGCAGCCGCCGGTGCCCGTGGGCAAGGAGGGGGAAACTGAGGCAGGTTGGGGTGGGGGCAAAGCGGGGTGGCAGTGTGTGTCGGGGAGGGGGTCCCACTGCGCCCTGGCACGGCCACCCAGGGGACCTGGGGGGGTGGCGGTGCCGGTGCCAGTACCCCCAACCACAGGTGTGTATCTCCCACCTCGGTGGGATCCCCCCCCCCCCCCTCCTGGGCTTGGAGCTGGTTTTGGTCCTGTTTGGTGAGAAAAAAGCTCCAAGCAGGGTCCCCCCCCGCAGGGGGGGAAGGGGGGGGCAGGGCCCTGCAGGGAGCGGGGGTCTGCGGTGGGGGTGGGTGCCCCCCCAGGGCAGATTGGACCCAGGCGCTGGGGGGGTGCTGGCACCCAGGGCCCACCCAGCCCTGCTTGGACTTGGATGGACGGGGGAGGGGGTCCGGATCAGTCCTGGAGGGGGGGTCCATCCTTCCTGAGCATGTGGGGGTCTGTGTCCCCCCCCCAGCAGGACCGAGCCCCCACGGGCACCGCTGGGGGGGGGGCTGCTCTGCAATAGGGCAGCATGCAAGGGTGCTGCTCCAGAGCCTCCGGACCTGGGCTGGGGCGAGAGGGGGGGCATTAAGCAGAGCTGGGGGCAGGCGGGGCTCAGTGCTGGGGGGGGTCCCGGGAGGGCTCACCAGGCTCAGTACGGCCGGTTGGCGTCTTTGGGCCTCTTGAGCTGCACCTTGAGGCGCTTCATGCCGATCTGGAAGCCGTTCATGGCCTGGATGGCCGCCTGGGCGCTGGCCGGGTTGTCAAAGCTCACGAAGCCTGTGGGGACATCAGGGACATTGGGGACCATGGGGCCAGGGGTGGCCACAACCCTTCCCTGCCTCTGCCCAACAGCCCTGGGGGGCTCTGCTATGGGGCAAGGTGGCCCTGCAGCACCTGGCTGTGGTGGCCCTGGCCCCCCTGTCCTCACGCCTTGGCCGTGGTGGCCTTAGCTATGGTGGCCCTGGCCACTGTGTCTTCATGCTATGGTGGCCCTGGCCACTGTGTCCCCACACCCTGGCCATGGTGCCCTTGGCCATGGTGTCCCCGTGCCCGGTGGCCCTACCGAAGCACTTGCTCTGGTTGGTGGCGCGGTCCACGAAGACCTTGGCGGAGATGACGTTGCCGAAGGGCAGGAACATCTGCAGGATCTCGGTGTCGGCGAACTCCTGGGGCAGGTGGTAGATGAAGATGTTACAGCCCTCGGGGCCTGCGGAGGGAGCAGCGTCACAGCGGGCACGGGGGGCACCGGCCCCGCGCCCCCACACCTGGCCCCATGCGTGTGGGCACCCTGACACCCAGCCCCACGCACCCATGGGACCCCTGCCCCCCCCCCCCCAGGGGCACCCCAAAACCCAGCACCCAACGTCCCCCATGGGCACCTTCAACCCAAAATCCCCCTTCCCAGTGGGGCACCCCCAAACCGCGGGGGAGCACCCCAACACCCCCTGATGCTCTGGGGCACCCCAGCCCCACAGCACGGCGCACCCCAAGCCCAGCACCCTGGCAGGGGGTGGTCCCAGGGGACGGGGGTCCCGGCCGTGCGCCCCCAAGCCCAGCACCCTGGGGGGGGGGGGGTCCCGGCCGTGCGCTCACCTTCACGCTGCTGCTGCTGCGGGGGGGGCGGGGGGGCGAGCAGGGGCCCCGGGGGGGCGAAGGCCGGGCTCACCAGCCCGTAGGCTGCCGGGTAGGCGGCTGCAGGGTGACATGGGGTCAGCCTGGCACTGGGGGGTGGGGGGCACAATCACACCCCCCCCCCCCCCCCCCCCCCCCCCCCAGCCCGTCCCAGTGTCATCCAAGGGCCATGCAATGCCCACCCAGTACCATGGTCCCCCAGTGCCCTCGCAGCACTCCATGGTGCCCCCCAGTACCTGCCCCAGCCTTCCAGTGCTCCCCCAGCCCGGAGTACCCCCCGATGCCCTGCCATGGTCCCTGCTGCTATCCCAGTGCCCCCAGTGCTCATCAATGCCCCCCAAGCCCCCCCAGTACCATGTGCCCTGCACTGCCCATCCAGTGCCTCCCAGCACCCACCAGTGCCATGCGATGTCCCCCCAGTACCATGCAATGCCCACCCAGTCCCCCCCCCCTCAGTGCTTCCCAGTGCCCCCCAGTGCCCACCCAGTGCCCACCAGCGCCCCCTGTTGCCCGGGGCCAGACCTGTGTAGTGCTGCATGCCGGCGTAGGCTTGCTGCAGGGGGTCCCCGGGGGCGGCGGGGCTCTGGGCTGGGGGCAGAGGGGGCCGTTAGAGGGGGCAGGGGGGGGCAGGGGCGCAGGGGGGGCGGCGGGCACCTGGGAAGGGGGGGACCCCACTGGCGTAGACGGCCTCGGGGGCGGGGGGTCCCGCGGGCTGTGCCGGCACCGGGCTGTAGCCATTGACACTCAGCGGGGCCGCGATGGCAGGCACCGGCGTGGCAGCCATGGCCGGCGGTGTGCTGGTTCCTGCAGGGACACCCGCGTCACCCTCCTGGTGGCACCTCCTCACCCACCGTCCTCATGTGCCCCTGTCCCCCCCACCCCAGGTGGCCCCATCCCTCCGTGTCCCCCTCCCACGCGTCCCTGAACCAGGCGTCCCCAGCCTGCGATGCCACCGCCACGTCCCCATCCATGGTGCCACCCTCCCTGTGCCCCTGTCCCACCCTCAGTGTCCCCATTCCCTGGTGTCCCCCATCCCCACCCCTGGTGCCACCATCGCTGGTGCCCCTCACCTCCCGCTGCCTCCCTGTCCTGTCCCTTGTCCCCCCATCTCCCCTCGCTGCCCCCATTTCCCCACATTTCCGCTCCCATCGCCCCCACCCAACACCCCCATCCCCAGTGCCACTCTCGTGTCCCCACTGCAGCTGCCCCATCTCCCAGCACCACCCTGCCACGTTTCCCACCCCTGGATGTCCCCCATATCTTGGGGTCCCCCATGTCCCATCCCCCATGTCCCCCATTCCTGGGTACCCCCACATCCCATGTCCTCATCCCTGGTGTCCCCATCCCCCCCGTGCCAGGTGCCACCTACCTGAGGAGGGGGGCAGGGGGGTGGCGATGAGCCCGTTGGGGTTGACCGTGCCCATGTGCTGCATCTGGACGGCCATGGTGGCCATGGGGCTGAGGTAGGCCGAGTGGGCGGCCACCAGGGCCGCCTGCTGCTGCATCAGCTGTGGGGACAGCGCCTGGCACCGGGCACCACGGTGTCCCCCCCCAGGGCCCTGACCCCCACCCACCGGGAAGAGAAGCTCCTGGCCCCAGTGCCCCCCTGGCGCCCAACGCCCACTGTCCCACCCTGGGAACGGGGTCTGTCCCCCCAGTGCCACCACCCTGGGCCATGGAGGTCCGTCACCTCCGCAGGAGCAGCCCCTCAAAACGCATTACCCCGGTGTCCCCATGCGGGACCATGAGGATCCATCATCTCCCACCATCTGTCACCCCGCGGTCCTATCCCGGACCACGGGGGTCCCTCATTGCCCCCTGCCCATCACCCGGCGCCCCTATCCTGGGTCACAGGCTCCATCACCTCCCAGCATCCGTCACCCATGTCCACATCCACCATCCGGCAGGCTCATCATCTCCCAGTGTCCATCACCACCCCGATGACCTCTCGCTGGACCACAGCGGGGGTCTAACACCCCCCATGACCCTCCTGCCCCCCCTGGGTGCCCCCTGCCCACCCTACCGCCTGCGTGTAGGCGCTGTAGGCCCCGAACTGGAGGGCGATGGGGCTGAACATGCCCAGCTGGCTGGCGACCTGCTGCATCCGCCGCAGGCCCCGCTCCTTCTCTGTGTCTGCAAACTTCACCACCAGGCTGGAGGACGCACCCTGTGAGGGGACACGGTACCACCACCGTCACCTGGCCAGTGGCCACCTGCTGGGACCCCCAGGGCCCGACGGGGTGGGGCGGTGGTGGGGACCATGAGGGGGACAATGGTGGGTGATAATGGGGATGATGGTGACGACGGTGACAATGGGGACGATGGTGGGGACAACGGTGGTGGGGATGGGGATGACGGTGGGGGGGGATGGGGATAGGGATGATGATGGGGATGGCGGTGAGAATGAAGATGAGGGTGATGGGCTGAAGGTGTTGGGGATGGTGATGGCGAGGTGACAGGTGAGGATGACAGGGATGGTGATGGGGACAATGGTGAGGCCGGAGGTGAGTATGATGGTAGGTGCGTGCGCCAGGCGGTGCTCATCTCACCGGCAGCGTGCGGCTCCCGTGGAGGGCGGTGATGGCGGCCTGGGCCTCCGCGTGGCTCTGGAACTTGACGAAGGCGCAGCCTGGGGGTGGCGGGTCAGGGCCGGCAAGGGGAGGGGGGCACCCGCCTCCCCCCACAAAGGGCATCCCTCACCCGGAGACCAGGGCACCCCCTCCCCCAGGCCTCCCCCTGCCCATGGCACCCCGGGACCCGGCCCTGGGCACCTGCAGACAGTGTCAAGGCCACGGCGTGGGGTGCCCTGAGTGCCCCCGTTCCCTGTGGACCCGCTTGGGCCACCCCCACCCCATCACCCCCCTGCTCCATGGCCCCCCTGGAACCCTCTCCAGCCCCCACCACAGACCCTCTTAACCCCATCCCTCCCCCATGCCTGTGCATCCCCCCCAGTTCATACCCCTGCCCCACAGAGCCCTCGGGGACCCCCGAGGCCCCCCAGCCCCCCCACCTTTGCTTGTGCCGTCAGGCCCGCGCAGCACCGTGCACTCGTCGATGGTGCCGAAGGGCTCGAACATCTTGCGCACGTCCTCGTCCGCCTGCTGCTTGCTCAGCATCCCCACGAAGAGCTTGCGGTCCTCTGTGGGGACGGGGGGGTGGCACGGGGACACCGGGGTGGGGACACCACCCCCACCCCCTACAAACACACAGACTGGGATGCGACCCCCCCACCCACACACCGGGGACACCATGATGGGCTGAGACCCAGGGATGGGGATATGGGGACAGTGTGATGGGCCGGGACCCAATGGGGACACCCCGCCGGGCTGGGGACACCCCTGGAGAACATGGACATGGAGGGGGGGACAGGGATGGGGAGCCCCTGCCCTGGGGGCAGACCCCTGGGATGAGGACAGGGAGGGGGACCCCCAGGGGGTGGCCATGGCTGTGGAGCGGCCCTGGAGGTTGCAGGGGGAGGGGCATAGGGGTGGTTTGGGGACACAGGGAGTGGGAGGGGGCCAGGGTGGTGGGGGGTTTCGGGGGGCTGGTACCTCCTCGGCTCTCACTGTCCGCCGGCTTCACTTGGATGGGCCGGTTCATCTGGGGGAGGATGGGGGGGGGGATGGGGACACGGCCCCCCCCCCCCCCCCCCCGGGAGGGACCCAGGTGTCCGGCCGGGCACCCCCCTCCATCGTAGGTGCACAGATCCGCCCCACCGCCACCCCAGCACCCCAAAGATGCTCCTGTCGTCATGGCAACCCCAGCCCTGCATCCTGTTACCCGGCAACGGGTGCTGCGGTGACCGCCATGGGGGGGGAAGGGGGGGGGGGGCTGAGGGGCCCTGGTGATGTGCTAACGAGCCCCCCGGTAATTGGGGGGGGTATGAAGCCACCCCCGCCCCCCAAGCCTCGTAACCCCCAGAGACTGGGGGGGGGGGGGAGGGGGGGGGGCGCGGGGGGAGGGCGCTGATGCCTGGTAACCATGGCAACGGCAGAATATGCTCCATGGCAACCGCCTACTCATCCCCAATTTACCCATCCCCGTTGCCCGGCAACGCTGCTGACATCATCAGCGCTCGCTATAAACAATGACGGGGATGGGGGGGGGAGATTGGGGGGGTGACAGGGAAGGGGGGGACCCCCAGACCTGCCGTGACCCTGCCCCTCCCCCTGTGCTGAGGGGGGTTGATGGGGGGACACGGGTGGTTGGGGGGGGCAATATGGGGGGATGTGGGGGGCGGTTTCAGCCCCAGCTGACCCCAGGCGGCCCCTTTCCCCTGCCGAAAGCGAAGGTGCCCCCCCGCCCCAGATGGTGTGGGAAATGCCCCCGCGGGGGGCACTAATCCCCCCTAATCCCCCATGGGGCCGGGATCAACCCCGGCCGGGGCGGGAGGGAGGGGGGGGGGCACAGAGCTGGGGGGGGCACCCGGCACCCAACACCCCAAACTGCCCTGGGGTCCCCAGCATCGCCCCCGCCCCGAGGCCTGGGGGGGTCCTGCCGCCCGCCCCGTGCTGCTGCAGCGGGGGCAGCTGTCGGGGCGGTGCCGCCCTAATCCCCCCCCCCCCCCCCCCAAGCAAATCCCCCCGGGATTTACAGCCCCCAAATCCCCAGATTATCCCGGCGAAGCCAAATCTCCCCAGGGCTGGCGGGACACGCGCAGCCCAGCTGGGGGGGCCACCGACCCCCCTTGCTCCCAGGGACCCCCAAACTGCCCCACACCTGGGACCCCCAGACCAGCCTCGCGCGGCCTCAACCAGCCAGGCTGGGGGAGGTGGGGGACCCGGGTGCTGCCCCCCTGCCCCCAGCAACAATGGGGGGGGTGGGGGGCACCTGGACCCCTGGATGTGCCCCCCCCCGTGGCTTTGTTAGCTCAGCTGCCCAGTGCCCGCTGCTTGCCCGGCGACACTTCGTTAGCGCCAGGCCCTCGTTAGCGCCTGCCCGCCATTGATAACTGCCCCCCCCCCCCAGCACATGATTGTGGGGTGTCCCCCCTCCCCCCCCCCATCACCCCCCAAAGGTGGGACCCTGGACACCCGGGTGCTGCCAAGGGTGGGCATGGGGCCACGGTGGGGTGGGGGTCCCCGCGGAGGGGTGGGGGTCCCCGCGCCCCCACTCACCCCCGGGAGGGTTTTCTGCTCGTGCAGGGCGCTCTGCGCCTTCAGGGCCGACTCGCGGGCGCAGTAGGTCAGGAAGGCGCATCCTGGGGGAGAGAGGGGATGGGGGCGGCGGGGGGCGTGGGACGCACAGCCCCACCGAGCACCTGTAGCCTACGTGGCACCCAGCCCCCCCCCATAGCACCTAGAGCACACGGACCCCCTGTTTCGGGGGGTGGCACCCCAGGACCCTCAGCTCTGCCCCCCAGGCCTGGGTAGGGGCTGGGTCCCCGAGGCCCCCAGGCACAGGGCAGGCCAGGGGGGAAGGGGGGGGGGGGAGCGGGGGTTGTGCCCCCCTCCTGCCCCGAGGGTCCCAGGCACCCAGGCACAGCCCCCCCGAGACCCCCAGCTCCACTCCCCGTGGCCCATCACCGCGGCCTCGGGCCCGTGCTCGCCTGTCCCAGGCGGGGCCGGGGGGGGGGGGGGGGGGGGGCTGGGGTCAGACACCGGGGGGGTCCCTGCCTCGGACAGACACCCCCCCCCTCCCCGGGCGGCACAGCTACACCACCGCCACCCCCCCGGCTGTTACACCCCCAGCCGTCACCACCACAGCCCCCACCCGTCACCCAGCACCGCAAACACCCACCCACGCAACACCCCGCGCTGGCACAGCCGCCCCCGGCCACCCCCGCACCCCCCAGGCCACCCCCGCAGCCGGGCAGCACCCGCCGCGCACCCGCACACCCCCGGACACGACACCCCACCCCCGCCCCGCACAGCCGCCCCCCCGCCCCCGGTACCCCAACACCCGCCACAGGCTGTACCCGTGCAGAGGTAAACCGGGGCTGGGCCGGTACCGTACGTGGGGCTGTGCCCGGTACCGGGGCTGTGCCTCGAGCTGTGCCCGGTACCGTACGTGGGGCTGTGCCCGGTACCGGGGCTGTGCCTCGAGCTGTGCCCGGTACCGTACGTGGGGCTGTGCCCGGTACCGTGCCCAGTACCGTACGTGGGGCTGTGCCCGGGGCTGTGCCCGGTACCGTACGTGGGGCTGTGCCCGGGGCCTGCGGCTGTAGGTTGAGCTGTGGGTGGTGCTCAGGGCCTCCGACCGTACGTGGGGCTGCGCCCGGTACCGGGGGCTGTATGCGGGGCCGTGCCCGACGCCGAGGCCATTCCCGGTGCCGGGGGCTGTACGTGGGGCCGTTCCCGGTGGCGGGGGCTGTTCCCGGGGCCCGCGGCTGTACCCAGCTCCTGTTCCCTGGGGCTGTGCCGGTGCCCGATGCCCGGTCCCGACGCCCGACGCCCTGCGCGCGGTGCCCGGTGCCGTACCTTTGTGCATGCCGGTGTACTTGTCCTTGATGACGGTGAGCTCGTAGATCTTGCCGAACTGCTCGAAGATGGGCTTCAGGTCCTTCTCCTCCAGGTGCCGCGGGATCTGCCCCACGAAGAGTTTGATGGCGTCGGGCTCCTTCATGGGGCCGCCGGGGGGGGGCTGGGCCCCGGGGCCGCTCCCGGTGCTCGCTGCGGCTCCCGGTATCGCCGCTGCGGTGGCCGGGGCCGCTCCCGCCGCCTGGGCTCGGCTGCCCGCGCGGCTCCCGGTGCCCGGTGCCCGGCCCGGCCGCGGCGCACACAAAGGACGAGGCGGCCCCGGGGCTCGGCTCGGCTCCGGGGACGGGGCGCGGCGGGGCGGGGGCAGCTCTGCCCGGGGGGCGGCGCTCCCGGTAGGTCCCGGCGGGTTCCCGATGGGGCCTCCCGTGCGGCGGCCCCCGAATCCCGGCGGCTGCCGTCAGCGCCCGCCCCGCCGGTACCGCCCGCTCGCCGCCCCGGAGCCCCCGGGGAGGGGTCCGGCCCCGGTACGGGGCGGCGGGGGATGGGGTGGGGTGGGCTCAGCGCCCGGCCCGGCCCATGGCGGCCGCGCTCCCCGAGAGCCCCAGCACCGCCACCGGCTCCGGTCGGGCCCGACCCCGCTCGCCGCTTTTCTTCCGCCGCCGGGGCCGCCCCGCCCCGCCCGGCGCTGATGTCAGAGCGCACCGGGCACCGGCACCGGCTACCGGCGGGAGCAGCGGCACCGGGACCGGCACCGCGCACCGGCCGTGCCCGGGGCTCCGCCGCGGGGCTGGGCTGGGCGGGGGGGGGGGGGTCTCACGGGGAGCGCGCGCACGCGTGCCCGTGCCCACCGGCGGGGGTGCGCGCACGCGGGGGGCGGTGGGGGTGGGGCCGGCCCCGCGCGCCCGGCGCTGTCCCCGGTGCTGAGCGCGAGGAACCGCGCGGCGGGGCCGCCCAACGGGCACGGCGCGCGCCGGGGGGACCCCCCCACACCCCCCCCCACCCCCACCCCCCCGGCACGGGCACCGCCGCCCCTCCGCCCGCCCCCCCCCCCATCCCCGCCGTTGTCATGGCGACGGCCCGCGACGGGCGCAGCCAAGATGGCGTCGCCGCAACCGCCACGGCGGCCCGCGCAGGTGCCGGGGGGGGGGGGGGGGGGGGGGCGGGGGGGTAGCACCACACGGGCTGGGCCCACGCACCCGGCAGAGCCCTCCACACGGGGTGGGGGCGGGGCGGTGACCCCCCCCGGGGAGTGTCCGGGTGACACCCCACAGGCTGCGGGCTGGACACGGGGGGGGCTCCGGGTGACACCCCACAGGCTGGGGGGGGGGCACAGGGGGGCTCCGGGTGACACCCCACAGGCTGGGGGGACGCACAGGGGGGCTCCGGGTGACACCCCACAGGCTGGGGGGACACACAGGGGGGCTCCGGGTGACACCCCACAGGCTGGGGGGGGACACACAGGGGGGCTCCGGGTGACACCCCACAGGCTGGGGGGGGGGCACAGGGGGGCTCCGGGTGACACCCCACAGGCTGGGGGGGGACACACAGGGGGGCTCCGGGTGACACCCCACAGGCTGGGGGGGACGCACAGGGGGGCTGCGGGTGACACCCCACAGGCTGGGGGGACACGGGGGGGGGGGGGGGGCTCCAGGGCCACCCCACAGGTGACACTCCCCCCCCCCTCAGGCCACACTCCGGCTGAGCAGTGAGAGGTACCTGCGGGCCCAGCCCACCCTCCGGCCGCTGCTGGGGGGCTTCCTCAGGTGAGACCCCCCCCCCCGGCACAGCACCACACCACCTCCGTGAGCAGGAAACAAAAACACCCATTTTCCATTGCGGGGAGCCACACCAAAACAGCCTCTATTCCTCCCAAACCCTGTGTGCCCCCCCCCCCCATCCCCCCTTCCAGGGAGCTGCTGCGCCAGCGGCCGGACGATGTCCTGGAGTTCGCCACCGGTGAGTGGGGGGCACTGAGGGGGCCCCACGGCACGGGGGGGGGAACCCACTCACCCCTCTGTGCGCCCCCCACAGCGTACTTCAGCCAGCCGGGGCTGCCGGGCCGGATCCAGGAGGAGCTGAGAGGTGGGCAGCGGGGGTGGGGCACGGGGTCTCACCCTGACAACAGGCAATAAGACCCACCCCCCACCCGCTGCTGCCCCCTCCCCGCCGGTGCTCGTGGGGGACAGCAGCAGGTGGCAGGGGGCCGGGGGGGCTGCGCCGGAGCATCCCACATCCCAGCCGGCCCCCCCAAGCTCCAAACCACGCCGAGCCCTCTATTCGGTGACAGACCGGGCTCCCCCCACCAAGCTGCACCCCGCTGTCCCCCCGGCACCCACTGGAACCAAAGCGGGGTGCTGGGGGGGTGCCGGGGGGTGGCAGCGGCCCCCCCACTCAGAGGAACTCCTCCTTCCGTGCTGCCAGCTGGGCCTGCTGCTGCGCCAGCCAGTGCTTGTAGCGCTTGGTCTTGGGCCGCAGGAACTTCACCACCGACATCGGCACCCGGACGGTCTCCAACCCATTCACCTGTGGCACAGCACCGGGGGGGTCACAGCTGGGGAACGCCCCCCACGTCCCCCTCTGCACCGCCCTGGCACCCCCCACCCCCCCCCCCCCCAAGGAGCGGCTGCTGTGCTCCAGCTTGTGGCCGCTCCCGCACGTCTCCCCGCACGCTGTGCCCAACCAGAGCTTCATCCCCAAATCCCGGGGGGACCCCAGCTTGGGAGGCAGGAGGGAAGCCAGAGGGAAGGGGGGGCCCTTGCCCCTTCCCTTCCCCGCCTGCTGCAGGAGTTCAGCGCAGCAGGGGAAGCGGGAGCCTCCGCCAAGGCACCCGGCAGCGGTGACACGGATTCGGAGCTGCGGCAGGCGGCTTCGGAGCCAGCTCTGCTCCCTGGAGGGCCGGGAAGGACAAAAGATGAATGGCGACGGGCGAGGAGATGCTCTCATCTATCTAGGTCGTGGGGATGGGGGGGGGGGTTTGCTGTTTTTTTCTGGTTTTCTGTTGGGGTTTTTTTGTGTGTGGTTTGTTTTTTTTTTTAAATAAAGTCTTTCTGCTCCTCACACCCTGCGCCAGAGAATGGGCACCACCAGTTTGGCTCCGTGTTTCTCTGTCACGGGCACGTGGGCATAGACCGCCAGCGCTGGCTGCCCGTGGGAGGAGGGGATGGGTTGTGTGGGGTGCCGAGAAGGGGAATGGGAGGCACGGGGGGGCACAGAGCTGGGAACACAGAGTTGGGGACCGAAGGGCCACTCGCTCACCGTCACATCGCACCAGTACTCGCCCCACCTGGTGATGGGCTCCTCCGGCAGCTTCAGCGCGTAGGGAGGCACGAAAACCCGCAGCTGAGAAACAAAACAAGGCCCCGGGAGTGAAGGCCGGGGAGCAAGGGCAGCTCGCAGCGAGCTCCCCGGCTCCTGCCAGCGCTGGCCTGGCGTGTGCTGTGGGAGCCACCACAGCCTCATCCCCCGATTTATCATCTTCCTTTCTTAATCCCTTTAAGGTTTTAAACCCTGCGCTGAGCCGCTTGCGGCACGTGCCCCCGCGCCTCAAACCAGCCACGATGCGCCGCTGGCTCTGCAAACCCCAGCAAAATCCCTTCGGGGACATCCCCCACCCCCAGATTTGGGCCCCCACAACCAACTCCTGCAGCTCCGCTCGCACATGGCAGCTCCCAGCACCGCCAAAGAGCTCCCAGCCGGTGCGGAGCCAGTTCCAGGCAACGCTGACAAGAACCACTCACGTTTTTGAGGAAGTGGCGAGCCACGATTTCGTTGCTCAGCTCCCACTTGACGTTGTTTTTCATGCCCACCTCGAGGCGGCAGCTCTTGAGGAACTTGATGGTCTGTGAAGGTGGGGAGGAAGGTGTCAGGGAGCAGAGGGGAGAGCACCACGCTCTCAACGCTCCGGCTGGGAAGTCAGTGAGGTCCCGAGGGGCACGGGCAGGTGAGCAGTGGGGTGCCGGGGGTGCAGGGCTGCCCGCATGGGTAGGCAGCTGCCTGCTCGAGCCGCAGTGGGAGGGAGACGGATCCCACCTCTGGCTTTGCACTTGCCAGGACTCACAGATTTCCCTGGAACAACTTCACAGACTCCCTGGAGCCCCTCCGCTCACCTTCTCACCGCTCTGGGTTTGGAGCATCTCCAGTTTCCCTTCCTGGTGCAACTGCAAGGAAAAGAGGATTGAGGAGAACAAATGAAAGGAAAGCTCGGCAACGCTGCGTGCTGGGCAGCCCTGCTGGCATGCTGCCGGGGCAAAGGCGGCTCCACGGAATCCCAGAGGGCTCGCCCATTGTCACAACCCCTGTGGCGTCTGTGAAGAAATTTATTAATGAGCAGGGCGCATCACAGCACTGCGTTTCTAAGGCGATCAGCAGATCTCACCCCACAAAACCACAAACGCGTGGGTAGAGGGAGGCACGGACGATCCCAGAGAGCAACCAACCCTCTTAAACCAAAATCCCCACTCCTTCTTTAAGTTCTCCTTGTTTCAAAGCACAGATGGATGGGCTAAAAGTGCCCCAGCCAAGCTGGGAGCAGCCCCTTCACGCTGACTCACATTCTTCTCCTCCTCAAACATCTTCCTGTTCTCCGGCGACGCATAGACGGCCAGCCCTTGGGGCAGCAGCTTGTTACGACCCAGGAATTTCTTCACACTGACCACGTCTCCCCGCTTCCCCAAACCTGCAAGGAGAGGAGCGAGAGGTGACATTAGTGAGGCGCATGCTGGACAAGTGCCAGCCCCACAGCAGCTTTGAGGCTCCATCTGAAGAAAGTTTAAGAAAAAAAGAGCCAAAACACCACAGTGTTATGGATTCCAGGGCCCTGCAGCCCTAAATCACCCCACAGCCCAAGGGGTGAATCCCTGCTGCTACCATATCGTTGGAAACAGGGCCTAAGGGCGAGAACCCTGCCGCTCCTCTGCGCAGACAGGGCAAAACTGGACAGAAACCAAATAAACTCTTGTGACCGGCACGCGGCTCTGCTGCAGGAAGGCAGACACCCACGAAAAGGAACGTACCCTCCACGGCCTGGGTGAGGATCAGCTCCATCTCCTTCTTGGGCAGGTGCTTGGTGTCCTCCACCAGCCTGTAGATGCGGTGCCGCCGGGGGTGCAGGCGCGGCTGCTGCCCCTCTTTGCTGAGCGGGACCTGCCACCACCGCTCCACCACCACCGTCCCCTGGCCCGGGAGGCAGGGATGAGCCAGGGCCGAGCAGCTCCGGAGCTTCCCGGCCGTGAGCCCGACTCCACGCTGGGCAGGAGCGACCAAGGCGAGGGGAGACTTCCCCCCGCTACTGCAAACTTGGCGGCCACCCCAGCTGTCCCCACCCGGCACCAGAGCCACCCCTCCTGCTGGACGAGGGGGCTGCCCCCTCCAAAACCTCCCCGGGTAACCCCCAGCCCCCCCGCCGCCCCCCCGTGTTTTATTAAGCGCTCCCTACACCCATGAATCCTACACCCCCCGCCACCCCCCGCTCCAGACACCCATCGCCCCTGTGCGGCCCCCCTGCTCCTCAGCCCCCCGCTCCCCGCACCGGCACCCCCGCACCCCCCAGACCCCTCGATACCCCCCCACTCCCCTCACCGACGCTCCCGTACTCCCCAGGGCCCCAAGCGCGTACCCAGGTACCCGGACAGCCCCGGCAGCCCCCCGCAGAAGCCCCCAAGGCCCCCGGTGCCCCCCCCCCGGCCCTCACCCGGCTGTGGCTGAGGCTCAGGGCCCGGCTCGCCGCCCACACCAGGCGGCCGCAGCCCCCCGCCGCCCCCCGGCCCAACATGGCCGCCCCCGCCGCGCTCCCGGCGGCGCCCGAGGACCCCGCGGCCGAGGACCCCGCGGGGCTGCCCACAGCGCGCCTGCGCCCTGCACCGGGCTGCCCGCGGCGCGCCGGGCCCCAGCGCGCACCGGAGGCTGCCCCGCGGCGCGCCCGCCCCAGCCCGCCCGGCAGGGAGCCCGGCAGCCCCCCCGGCGGGCAGCCCCCCCGGCGGGCGGCCCCGACCCCGCGCCCCGGGCTGTGTACCCAGCACGGGAGCGACCCCGAGCCGGTGACTCCCTCCCCCGCGCCGAGCTGGGGTTTTCCCCCGGTCCCAGCGCT
Organism: Falco rusticolus; assembly: GCF_015220075.1. Classification (NCBI taxonomy): domain Eukaryota; kingdom Metazoa; phylum Chordata; class Aves; order Falconiformes; family Falconidae; genus Falco; species Falco rusticolus. Next base: position 375,149 of record NC_051205.1, on the reverse strand, counting down.
CCCCCGACTGGTCCCAGTTCACTGGCCAGCCCCCACTGCTTCCCCGTGGGAGCACAGGGGTAACGCCCCCCGGGGCTGGGGGGGTCCCTGGGGAGCATGGCGGGGGGGCTCTCAGGAAACCAGGGCACGGAACCGACAGGGAGCTCCAAAACCTTCCATTTTATTGAACCGGGACACCAACGTGGTTCCTGCCCCTCGCCACGAAACTGGGCTGGGGCGAAAACAATCCAACTGCAACCAGAGGGAGCCAGCTACCGGGAGCGCGGCCAGCCGGGAACTCCCGGAGAGAAGAGATACAACCGGCAGCAGCAGCCGTGCCATGCGTCCACGAGCAGAGACCCCTGTCTTCCCACTCTGCCCTCCCATGGGTCTCTGCCCGGACAATCGTGCTCACCGGTGTCACCGGGAGCTCCTCTCCATCACGCCGCTATTCTCGCCGCTGCCGGAGGCACCGTCTGCATGGAGCAGGGGGTCAGTGCCCGGTTTGGGGGACACCATCCCACCCCGGGGAGCCTCACAGCCTCCGGGCAGCGGTGCAGTGCCAGAGGGAACTGACAGCTCCACGCCACGGGGGCCAAAAGGGGTGCGAGACCCCCCAGAGGCCCCGGACCAGGTGTTACCAGCGTAACCAGGTGCATTCCCACCCGGCACCTCCTCTGGCACAAGGGGTCCGTGCCCAGGCTTACTGGAAAGGCTGACGCAGGACAGGGTCAGGGGCGTCTCGCCGGGACTTTTCCGGGACTCCGACAGGAGGCTTTCGAGGGAGATGCAGGTGACGCTGTCCTGTACCGGGAAGAGCCGGATTAACCGTCCCCAGCGCACCATTCGGGGATCCAGGGCTGGCTCCCTCCAGGGAAGCTGGGTGGGAGAACAAGCCATGCTCTCCGGTCCCGTGTCTGCTCACCGGCGTCTCGGCCGCAGCCTCCTGTGCTGGCTGTGAGGGGATGTCCTCCGCCACCTCTTCCTCCTGGGGACAGGGGACGGCATAGCCCAGCCGCACCAGCTCTGCTCCCACATCCAGGTTCTGCATGGAAACGAGATGGGGCCGGAGAAGCCGGCAGCTCAGGAGAGCCGGACAGGTGGGGAAGCGCCAAGGAGGGGGCTGGGGCACCTCTGAAGGAGGCAGGGAAAGCGACAGGAGCTCACCTCTCCATGGTGGACAGCGTAGAGCCTGACATTCGGCCAGGTGCCGAGCCCAGACTGGACGTAACTGGAAAGCTTTGCCACCACAGGTTTCCACGTGGCACAGTGGGTGAGCCGGTCGAACTCATCCAGGGCTGCTTCTGCCCAGCCATCTCCTGCAGGAGACGGGCCACTGGGTGAGCTGGGTGCCAGCCGTGGGGAAGGGGCACAGCCAAATGCGGACCCCCTCCCTGGACTCACCAGCAGGCATGATCCCAGCCAGGCTGCACTCGATGGCCTGGAAGGGAAGGCTCAGGAAGTCGCTCCTGGCAGGGAGAGAAAACCACAATGATGTCACGCCGCCAGCCCGCCTCAGCCGCAATCCCGGCTCCTCGGGGCTTTCCGCAGCGCTTTACACCACAACCACTTCACAAAACACCAAAGGGCCTCACCGAATTCCTCTGGTGCCACAGCTGTGAGCCCTACCGCAGCCATGCTGCCAGCTTCCCCGGGAAACATTAAACCACAGCCCCACTGTCCCCCCGAAACCACCAGCAATAGCCACGCTCACCGCAGGGCTCGCAGCGCCTCGCAGGGGGCCTCCCCGTTGTCCCCAAAATCCACATAGTAAAGGTCAAAGTTGCCGTTCTCCAGAGTGCCCAGGACGCGGGCCCGGTACCAGTCTCTGCCATCCATGTAGGGAGCAGCCACAATGTCCCCTGCTTGGACAGCCGGGAGCTCTGCCTGGGGAGGGGGGGACAGGGCAGGTGACATCCCTGGGATAACGGGAACCCACCGGGGGTGGGGGGAACACGAGGCTGGTGCCCCGTGGGGTCTCACCACACGGTCACTGCTCTGGTAGTACTGCCGCATCTCGGTGGTCAGCTTGTCCAGCTGCAGGCTGCGGTGGCCGATGATCTGGATCCAGAAGTGGTTGGGGTTTTCAGCGGCCGAGACATAAACTTCCAGGTATTCATCAGCGTGGAAGCTGAAGTCAGGGCTGGGAACTAGGGGAGAGGGGTGGTGAGAGCCAGGCAGGGCAGCCGCGGGGGCCCCCAGTCTCCCACAGAGATGGGGAGAATGCGAGACAAGTCGAGAGCAGAAACCAACCCGCAGAGACGCATCTCGGACCATTCACAGGGTAGACGACCCCCGTGAGAGCCCAGGAGGCAGCTAAGCTGGCCTCGGCTCCAGCCACAGAGCAGGGACAGAGGGACCAAGGCCAGGGGACACACCCGCAGGCAGCCCGGGGTGAGCCAGTACCATTCAGGTGGCTCCCGACGCTCTGCAGGCTGAGCAAATATGCTCCCCGGCGCAGTTTTCCGGTTGCACCCAGGGGACGACGCAAACGCTTCTCTTACTCTCAAATTTTGGCACTGCTGCGTCAGGCCCTGCCACCAGCTCCTGCAGCTCCTTGCTCTCATCCTTCAGCTTCTCTGCCTCCTCGAAGGGAGCCTGGCCCAGGAGGGAGGTTTCACCCCAGGACAAGCCCTCATCCTCTTCCGTGTGCTCTGGCACCCTGGGTGGGAGCGGCTCCTGCTCCCGACGGATGCCCAGGGGCTGCTTGCGCTGGCACCGCATCACTGTCGACTGTGCCAGCTCCTTGTGGAAAGCATTGTCTTCCATCAGCTTCTCCATGATGAGTTTCTTGCGGGGAAAGAGAAGAGCATTGGGCTCGGGGGCCGAGCCATCCCCCAGTCCCTCTGCCTCCCGCTCACCTTGGCAGCTGCCACCTCCTTCCGCGTCCCCAAGAGTTGGATGACCCTGACTGGGGCCAGGCCGGTGTCGGCCTCACGTTCACAGAGCACCTTGGCACCCGACCTGTGGCAGATGCCCCGCACAGTCTCACCACCCCGGCCTGTGGGAGACAGAGCCCCGGGAAACTGAGGCAGAGCAGACTCAGAGCAGGAGCCAGCCTCCGTCCCAGAACCAGAGCAGCTTTCCTGCCCCGACACACTCGCACCATTGGGCCTTTGGACAGCAATTTGCCACCGCAGGCACTGACCGGGTAAATCTGTGACACCGCCCACCACCCCTGCCTCCCCAGGGTGGGCAGAGGTACCGATAATCCTGCCAACGGCTCTCTGGGGCACGCAGAGCTGCTCCGACACCGGGGTGCTCTCTGCCACGATCTGGTGGATGGCGGCTTTTGCCTGGCAGACTTGGCTGGGGGAGCCCGAGATCAGCAGCGCCGTCTCCTCATTCTCATCCTCTCCCTCCACATCGATGTAAGCCCCTGTCTCTTGGCTCAGCTGCGGGAACAGGGCAGGGGGACAGCCCCCAGCTGCCACTTACTGGGGCTCCCAGTAAACTCGGCCTTTCCCCGTCATCCCCACAAGCCAGGTGGCCTCTGGCATCGCTCACCTTTTTGATGGTGGCTCCCTTCCGGCCGATGATGGATTTCACAGCCGCCCGGGGGACTCGCATCTCGATTTCCAGTTCCTCATCTCCCACGAAGACCAGCCGCTCCTCTGAGGGAAAGCAGCGGAGCGATGGCAGTGGCCCCCCACAGCCCCAGCCACCCGCGCAGGGCGAGCGAAACCCTCGGGGGGCTACATACAGCACAAGGGGAATTCAAAGCGGATAAAGCTACTCCAACAGCCTCTCCAGCCCCAGGGAAGGGGCCCACAGCAGCTCTGAAAATCCCAGGGGTGTTCCCGAGCGCCTGGGGAAGGCGAGGGGAGGGTGGGTGCGTGGGAGGCGGCTGAACACTCAAGCCCACGCGTGAGGGGGCGCGAAGGGCACGGGGGCTGCGGTACCCACCACGGCTCTCCCGGTACCGGCGGTACAGGATGTAGAGGACGGCGGCACCGGCCGGGACCCCCAGGACCACCGCAACCTTCTGCAGGGTCGTCAGGTGGCTCCAGTAGCCCCGCTCCGCCGCCATCTTCCCCGCGGCCTGAGGACGGAGAGGTTTCACCGGGAGCCTCCCCCCACCAGGCCCCTGCGTGAGGCGGGGGGGGGCCCAGGCCGCGGCCCCCCAGCCCCGAGGCACCCTCCGCCGCCTCAGCCCGGCTCCCAGCCGCCGCAGGAGGCTCGGCCAGCCGCCGAGCAGGCGCCCAGGCTCAGCCCCGGCCCCGCCGGAACAGGCCGCGGCTCCCGGCGCCCCGGGACAGAAGCCGCGGCGGCGGGTGGGCGCTGACCCCCGCGGTCGCACCGCCTCCCGGGGCGGCCTCAAGCTACCTGGGAAGCCCGGTCGCAGCGGCGCAGCCCCCGGGCCCCAGCGCCCGGCGGGTCCGGCTCTCGGTGTCGGTCTCGGTGCCGCCCCGGTTCCCCCCAGGCCCGCCGCCCCCCGCGCCCAGCGCCGCCGGCCCCGCCCCTCCCGCCGCGCTCCAATCGTAGCGCCGCCCCTCCCCGCCCCACCAATCACCACCCGCGGGCGGTGGCCAATCGCCGGGTTGCCTCCACGGGAGGGGGCGGGAGGAGAGGGGTGAGGGGGCGGGGCATAGCTCCGGCCTGGGAATAAAGAGACTAATCCGCGCCGCGCGGCGGCCGGCTGGAGCCAGTCAGCGAGCAGCGGAGGGGCTCGAGCCTGCCCCGAGCGGTGAGTGACGGGCGGGGGGGGCTCCGCCCCGCCGCACAATGCCCCGCGTGGGCCCGGAATCCCCGGGACACCCGGCACGGAGCCCACGGACGCGCCGTCCCCAGCAATGCCTTTATTCGCCTCGGTACAGCCGTCCCGCCGCTCGCCCCCGCCGCCCCACCGTCGCGCGGCGCACGCGTGGCTGCCTGGGCCGTGGGGGGGCCCGGGGATGGGGGCGGGGCCACGGGCTGGGGTGGGGGGCGCCCCCGCGTGACGGGGCACCCACGTGGGATGGCGTGTCACCGTGCAATGAAGGCCACTGGGTAACAGACCCTCCTGGGGGGACAGAGCCGGGTGACGGAGCATCACTGGATGACGGGGTGCCACCGGGTGATGGATCCTCCATGGGTGACAGACCATCACTGGGTGACAGACTGTCAGCAGGTAACAAAACCCCACTGGGTGACAGACCATCACCAGGTGACAAAATCCCACCAGGTGACAAGAACGTCACCAGGTGATGGATCCTCCATGGGTGACAGACCGTCACTGGGTGATGGGGTGTCACCGGCTGATGGATCTTCCATGGGTGACGGAGCATCAGTGGGTGACAGACCATCACCAGGTGACTAGATCTTGCCAGGTGACAGACCATCACTGGGTGTTGGGGTGTCACCGGGTGATGGATCCCCACGGGTGCCAGGGCCCCTCGGGGTGCGGGTGCCGGCCCGGCCGCGGCAGCACCCCGGTGCGGGGGTCCCAGGCAGGGGCTCAGCGGGCAGCACCGGGGGTCTCGGCCTCGCCAGCGAAGAGCTCGCGGTAGAGCGGCGGGAAGGCGACGTGCAGCGCGGCGGGGCACAGGCGGCGGAAGGCCTGGAGCTGCTCCACGTGCTGCGAGCACAGCGCCCGCAGGTGCCCGGCCGGCGGCAGCTGCCCGGGGACACAGGCCGTCACACGCCTGCTGGGCGATGCCACGTGCTGCACACGTGGGGGGCCGCGCGCGAGGCACCCACCCACCCTGTCCCTCGCTGTGCCCCCCACCCCCATCCCCCGCCGCGCCCCCCGTGCCGCACCCTGGCCAGCAGCCCCTCGCGGCGTGTGCGGCGCAGCAGCAGGCGGAAGGCGACGTCCAGGCGTCCCTGCAGCCGTGCCACCTTCGCCGGCTCCTGCAGCCACGGGCGGCCTCGGGACAGGGACAGGGGAGGGTGACGTGGGGACGGGGGAGATGGGGGTGGCATGGGGATGGGTCTGGGTTGGGCTTGGGGACAGGGGTAGCACTGGCATGGGGACGGGGACTGTGTGGGGACAGGGATGGGGAAGCAACAGGACAGGGACGGAATATAATGAAGACAGGGATGGGATGGAGATGGGGACGGGGACAGGGATGGGATGGGATTGTCATGGGGACAGGGATGGCGGTGGACAAGGATGGGGACAGGAATGGGGACAGAGGCAGGACTGGGATGGGATGTGGACAGGGATGGGGGGGCATCGGCACGGGGACAGGGATGGGGATGGACAAGGATGGAGACAGACAGGACAGGGATGGGGTGGGATTGGCCTGGGGACAGGGTGGGAACCACACCGGGACAGGTCCAGGAACAGGGCCAGGGAGCAGGGCAGGAGAGGCTCAGGGTGGGGACACCACGGGGACAGGGTGGGGGACAGCAGAGGCCGGCTCAGGACACCCCAGCACCCAGCACCCATTTTAGGACGAAACGCCAGGGGTTTGGGCAGACCCTCGCTGGGGCTGGGGGGGAGGGGGGCTCACTGGCGTTGATGAGGACGAGGGCGCTGAAGAAGGCCACCTCGCTCTCCGAGACGTGCAGAGCGCAGAGGCTCTGGGCGAAATCGAAGATGGAGCCGATGAGCTCGTGGCAGCCTGGGGGGAGTCCTCGTCACCACGTGTCCCCCCCACACCCCCCGTGTGTCCCCCCCCCGTCCCCAGCCCTACCCAGGGATCGGAAGAGCTCGGTGCTGGCGTACTTGCCCTCGAAGAAGACAGTCCGGTTGTCGGAGTTGAAGGCTCGGCACATGCGCACCAGCACCACCTCCATGGCACCTGCCACCGCCCGGCAGCGGGACGGGGACGGTGGCACCGGGGACGCAGGGGCCCACGGTGCCACTGCTGCAGGTTGGGTCGGTGCCCCCGCAGCACCAGCCCTGGGGTTTGTCACCTCCCCGGTGGGGTTGGGGTGGCCCTTGGGGACTGTCATCTCCCAGGTGGGACCCGTGGGACTGTCACCTCCCTGATGGGACCAGAGCGTCCCATGGCCTGGGGACACCGGGGCGGGGGAGATGGGGCAGCAGGGACTGTGGGGCTGGGGACGTGGTGGCCCTGGGGCTGGGGACAAGGGGACACAGTGGACCCGGGGCTGGGAACAGGGGACAAGATGAGCCGAAGTCTGGGGACAGGGGGACATGGTGGCCCCAGGGCTGAGGACAAGGGGACATGGTGGCCCTGGGGAGGAGGACAAAGGAATGAGAGGAGCCCAGGGCAGAGGACAAGGGGGGCATGGTGGCCCTGCGGCTGGGGACAGGGGACGTGGTGGCCCCGTACCCGCTTTGAGGAGGACGATCTGGTCGTTCTGGCAGAGGTCCATGAAGCCACGCAGGCGTTTGGCGAACTCCACCACGTACTGGATGGCCTCGGTGATGCGCCCGGCACAGCACTGCCACATCTCCTCCATCGACTGTGGGACCGGCCGTCACCCCCGCCACCCCCAGAAGGTCCCCATGGCTCCGCATCGGAACCCCCAGCATCGTCGGGGTGCCCTGGGGACACCCCTGTCCTCTCCCCGGTGGCCTCACCTTCTTCTGGTAGGCGCAGACCTCCTCGCGGGAGAAGATGTCCCAGCGCCGGAGCTGCAGGTCCTCGGCACGGAGCTGGCACGTCTCCCGGTACGACTTGAGGACATTCTGGGTGAGGTGCTCTGCAGGGGACAGGGGCTTGGGGATGGGGCAGGCAGCCCCTCCCGCATCCCCCATGGGCAAGGTCCCACCGCCATCCAGCACCCATGGGTGGTGGAGCCCAGCCCTGCTATCCAGCACCCATGGGTGATGGAGCCCATTCCCACCACCATCCAGCACCCATGGGTGATGGAGCCAGGTCCCACCACTGAGCACCCATGGGTGACAGACCCAGACCCCACACATGGCACCCAGTGACTCACCGATCTCCAGGCCGGAGGATGTGGGTGACTCCAGGAGGCTGCTGACATCGGGGTGGGGGTAGAAGTCAGGGTCGTCCCTGTCCCCCTCCCCGTCCCTGTCCTTGTCCGGGCTCTGCTCGGCCCCCTCTGGCCGCCCCAGCTCTGCCTCCACCATGGGACCAGCCCGGCCATCCGTGGCACCGTGACGGGTGCCGGGGCACCCCGGGGTGCTGGCAGGGGTCAGCGGGTGGCCCCGGCGCCCCATCACCTCTGGGGGGCTGGCAGCCGCCCCCTCAGCCGCCCGCTCCTGCTGCCGCTGCTCCAGCTGCTGCTGAACCTCGGCGTGCAGCCGCTCCCGCTGCTTCTTGGACATGCGGCCGAACTTGACGGCTGCGGGGCGAGACGGCGGGACACACGTGCCACACACGTGCCACACGTGCTAGCACCAGTCCGGCTCCCCACCACCCACATAGCTGCGGCCATGGGGCTTTCTGCCCCCCGAGCCCACCGCGGCAGCCCCCCACAGTCCCTCCCGGGGACACGGTGGCCCCCCGAGACGCCCCCTGCTCCCTGTGTGTCCCCTGGCGTGGCAGCCACAGCCCCCACGGGTGGGAGCGGGGCTGTGCTGGGGTGCACCCTGTGTGGGGAGGGGCCTGCGGGCGGTGGGCACCCACCGTCGCGGGACATGCCGAGGCGCAGGCACTTCTGCAGGCGGCAGTGCTGGCAGCGGTTGCGGCTGGCCCGGTCGATGGGGCAGTTCTGCTGGCGGCTGCAAGCGTAGCTCAGGCTGCTCTGCTGGCTGCGCCGGAAAAATCCCTGCACTGGGGGTCACCGCCATGCCGGCGCTCCCTGGCACTCACCGGAACCCCCCAGCACCCCCCGGTGCTCCCTGGCACCCACCCGAACCCACCGGCACCCCTTGGTACCCACCGGCACCCACCCGTGCCCACGAGCATCCCTTGGTACCCACCAGCGCCCACCAGCACCCATCAGCACCCCCTGGCGCTCCCTGGCACCCACCAGTGCCCTCCCCAGCACACCCCAGCACCCACCAGTGCCCCCCTGGCACTCCCCAGCACCCATCGGCACCCACTGGCACCCACTGGACCCCCTGTGCTGCTGCCCACCTTGCAGCCCTCGCAGGTGATGACGCCGTAGTGGATCCCCGAGGATTTGTCCCCACAGATCTTGCAGGGGATCACCTCGATGTGGGCTGTGGGGGGAGGGGCGGCTTGGGCACCCACCTGGGGTTCAGTGGGGGCTCACAGTCCCCCCGGGCCCATGTGGCACCCACAGGACCGGCCATGCTGCCTGCAGCCTGGTGTGGCACCCATGGGACCAGGTGTCCCCTATGGCCTCCTGCGTCCCCTCTGCCTTCACATGGCACATGCAGGCCCGTGCGCCCTGGTGGGCTCTGCTCACACGTCCCCCGTGGGACACTGTCCCCTCGGTGGGCTCTGCTCACACGTCCCCCGTGGGAGACTGTCCCCGATGGCCTCACGTGGCACCACACGGGCCCATGTGGCCGCTGTGGGCTGACGTGTCCCCTGTGAGGTCCCGTCCCCCACGAGCCCACACGTCACCCTGCGGGCTCCCGTGTCCCCACTGGGCTCCCACGTCACCCCACGAGCCCCGCGGGACAGCGTGTGCCACCCACACTCTCACCAGGACCCCACGAGCTCCTGTGTCCCCTGCAGGCACCGGCGTCCCCCATGGACCCACACGTCACCCAGGGGCTCGTGTGCCCCCAGGGGCTCACCCGGTCCCTATGGATTTACATGTCCCTCGTGGGCCCCCGTGGCACCCCGTGGGCTCCAACGTCCCCACAGGGCTGGGTGCCCCCCAGGAGCCGTGGGTGCCCCCCGGGTGTCCCCCCGTGGCCGCCACGTGGGTTGGGCCCCACCAGGCACCGGGGCTGCCGAAACCACAGCGGCAGCGAGCACCGGCAAAGCCACAACTGGGACACGGCCCCACCTTGCAGGAAGGCGCCCGCTGCACCGGCACAGCCCAGCATGGCACCGGCATGGCCCTGGCATGACACCGGTGCAGACCAGCATGGCACCAGCACAGCCCGGCACAGCACCATCATGGCTCTGGCATGACACCAGTGCAGCCCAGCATGGGACTGGTGCAGCCTGACTCAGCACAAGTACAGCCCAGCACAGCACTGGCACAGCCCGGCATGGCACCAGCATGGCCCTGGCATAACACCAGTGCAGCCCGGCACAGCACCCGTGTGGCCCTGGCATGACACCAGTGCAGCCCAGCACAGCACTGGTGCAGCGCAGCATGGCACTGGTGCAGCCTGGCACAGCACCAGTACAGCCTGGCACAGCACCAGTACAGTTCAGCATGGCACTGGTGCAGCCCAGCATGGCACCGGTGTGGTCCTGGCATGACACCAGTACAGCCTGACATGGCATCGGTACAGCCCAGCATGGCACCAGTACAGCCCAGCATGGCACCAGTACAGCCCAGCATAGCACCAGCACAGCACCGCTGCACCCTGGGTGGGCCAGGGACCATGGGGTGCAGTCACAGGGATGGGAGCACCAGAGCGGTGAGAGTGGGGGACACCGGGGGTGGGGAATGGCTGAGCACAGGGGGACACCAGAGCCAGGGGGAGACACCGGAGCTGGGGGGACACCGGAGCTGGGGGGACACCGGAGCTGGGGGGACACCGGAGCTGGGGGGCCAGGGCAGCAGAGGGACACCAGAGCAGGGGGACGGTGTGGGGGGGACACTACAGCCAGGGTGACCCCAGCCCCGGAGCTGCCCCACAGCCCCCCAGAGACACGTCCCACCCCCCCACTTGTCACCCCCCTCCCTGTGCACGCACATGCACATCCGTGCGCTGTTCCATGTGCTTGTGCACACTCAGATGCACCTGAGCCAGCTCCTGCCTGCTCGGAAGCGCTTGCACACTCACACCCATGGATGGGCACGCTTGTGCACATGCGCATGTGGTCATTCAAGCACAGGGATGCCTGGGGGGCTGATTGCACGCTTGGGCATGCTTGGGCACGTGTGGGTACACGCACACACCCGCAGCCGCACATTTGGGCACACCTGCCTGTGCTTGTGCACATTTGCAAAGTGTTGTGCAAAGCTGTGAACGCTCGCGCTTGCCCATGCTGGCTGCTGCACGCTTGCCCATGCTTGCGCACATTCACGCCTTCTTGCACACGGTCACAATCGCTAGTGCACACCCTTGTGAGCTTGCACACGCTAGTGCACACCTGCGCCTGCTCACGCACGCTCAAGGGTCTCGCACGAGCTGGTGCATGTCTGCCGGAGCTCCTGCGTGGCCTCGCACCCTCGCCTGTCTGCCCGCAGCTGCTGCATCAGGTGTGCACACGCGTGCACACGCGTGCCCACGCCCGCACACCTCTTCCTCTAGGGGCCAAATTCGCTTTGTCGGCTTTTTCCACCCGCCCCAGTTGTGGGGCCCGGCGGCCGCCCGCGCATCCGGCGGCCGGGCACCGGGGACCCCCGCAGTGGCGGCCGGGGGGGGGGGGGGCCGGGAATTCGGCGCTTTGAGTCACCCCCGGCCCCGGCACCCACATTAGTCAACGGTGCCGGCGCCGGCGGCTGCCAGGAAGCACCGGTTTCGGTGCTGGTGCTGCTCCTGCCGGGAACCGGTGGCAAGAGGTCGCCGAGGTCTTGCCTGGCCCCACGCCTCCCCGCCGGCACCCGCCGCTCCCACGGCACCTGCCAGCACCACCGGCACCCGCCAGCACCACCAGCGCTATGGGTACCCACCAGTACCTGTCATCTCCACCAACATCCACCAGCACCCACCAGCACCCATCATCCCCACCAGCACCCCACTAGCACCCACCGGCACCCATCATCCCCACTAGCACCCACCAGCACCCATCATCCCCATCAGCACTCACCAGCACCAAGAGCACCCACCAGCACCCACCTGCCCCACAAGCCCCAGGGACACCCACTGATACCCATCATCCCCACCAGCACCCATCATGCCCACCAGCATCCCTCAGCACCCACCAGCATCCCTCAGCACGCACCAGCTCCACCAGTACCCACCAGCACCCATCATTCCCATCAGCACCCATCATCTCCACCAGCATCCCTCAGCACCCACCAGCATCCCTCAGCACACACCAGCTCCACCAGTACCCACCAGCACCCATCATCTCCACCAGCATCCCTCAGCAAGCACCAGCTGCACCAGCGCCCACCAGTAGCCACCAGCCCCACAGGGACCTGGAGGCACCCACCAGCCCCCCCAGCACCCCACAGGGACCCACCAGCCCCAGGGCACCCATGGGCCCCCACCAGCCCCATGGGCACCAGCCCCGGGGACACCCACTGGCACCCTCAGCCCCCCCAGAACCCACAGGGATCTCCTGGCACCCATCGGCACCCACCATCCCCAGGGTGGGGGCACAGCCTGGCACTCCCAACCCTCCTGGCACAGTGTCATGGCAAAACACGCCACGCCACGGGCTGACACGTCACGGCACAGGCCAACATGCCATGACGCAGAGGGGAAGGAGGGGACCCCAGCCACAGCACCCAAGGGTGCTGGCACCCCTGTCTCCGTTTCCCCAGTGCCAAAGTGGGGGGGTTGCGGGGAAGGGGGGGGGGGGGGGCGGCACTGGAGTGGGGCCACCTGTGTGTCCCTGTCTGTGTCCCCGTCTGTGTCCCCATCGGTGTCACCTGCGCCAGCCCTTCGCAGCTGCCAGCCCCCACCACATCTGAGCGCCAGCACCCAGCCCGCAGGTGCGCGGGGGCACCCATGGGTGCTGGGGGGCACCCGCACCCCCTGCCACGGGCGCTTGCAACCACAGGTGCAGACACGGGGGTGGGAAACGGGGCTGCCCAGCACTGCGGCACTGCCGAGACACACAGCAACATGCAATAACACGTATGCATGCCCTGCAACATGCAGGCACATCACACTGCAAGCACAGCCACCTGGAGCCGTGTACAACACCTGCACATGCTGCACCACCCTGCGACATGGGCGCATACACCATAACATGTGTGCATGTGCTGCTACAGACCATAACACACGTATACATGCAGCAACATGCTGTAACATGTGTGCATGCATAGCAACCCACCGTGACATGCATGCACAGACCCTGTAGATTGTGCAGATGCAGTTACAGAGCCGTCATTACACGTGTACCCCAAAACATGCCTGCACACACCACAACACACGTGGCTGTGCTGGAACATGTGCCAACACACCTGTGTGAGCTGTACAACATGTGTGATGCTGCACCATGCTGACACACGCAGCCCCTGTGCCCCAGCAGCTCCCAGTGCTCTCTCTCTCACACACACACACGTGTGGGCAATCTCGTGTGCAGTCACACACGTGTCCACATACCTCTGTGTGCTCTCACGGGTGTGCACGGGTACAGTTGCACACGCGCCTGCCTGCACCCTGCCTTGGCACCCACACACATGCACACACACGGACCAACATGCTCACACACACATGCACATGCACCCAGCCGTGCCCACACATGTGCACACACACACGCACACCCGTGTGCTCCCACACCTTTACACATCCACCTGCTTGCATGTGCACCCGTGCCCACACACAGCCCTGTCCCCCCACATCCCCGCACACACACACACGCATCCCCTGCTTGCACACACGCATGGATCCTCCTGAGCACCCCTGCCCTTGCACACCCACTCCTGCCTGCTCCCCCTGCTTGCACGCCTGCTCCACACACCACCTCACCCTTGCACATGCACACACACTCCTACAGGCTCCTACACGCCTGCACGCACACGCGTCTGCTCTCACGAGCTTCCACTGACCGCACACGCACACTCGTGTGCTCCCATGGCCTTGCACACACGTGTGCACACCCCAGCGCACTTCCATGGCCTTGCACACACGTGTGCACACCCCAGCGCACTTCCATGGCCTTGCACACACGCATGCACACCCCAGCATGTTCCCAGCTGCACGCATACCCACTCCCACGTGTGCACACATCTGCTCTCACATGCTCCTACACTCTTGCACGCTCCCACACGTGTGTGCATAGCACACGGGCACTCCCGCCAGCTCCCACCCTTGCACACACATGTGCCCCCTCCCACCCTCTGCCACGCGCAGCCCCCACTGCCCTGGCCATCCCAGGCAGCCCCCCGCCAGCTCCCCCCCTTGCACACGTACGTGCCCCCCACGAGCCCCCGTGCCGGGCCCTACCTCGCATGGCGGCGGCGGCGGCGCGGGTGGCGCGGGCGAGCGTTATAAGGGCGCCTGGGCCCCCCCGGCATCCTGCCCCCCCCCCCGGCATCCTGCCCCCCCGGCCCCACGCACTGGAAATTTCCAACTTTCCACAGCGCAGCTGGGGGGGAAACTGAGGCACGGAGGGGTAGCGCAAGGAGTGGGGTGGCCGGGGGTGCCCCCCCCGACCCCCTGACCCTGGTGAGGTGCAGTGGGGGTCTGGGCGGGCACTGTCACCCTCATCCCCAACCCCCAAGGGGGCTCCAGTACCCCCAGGCCCTGCAGGACCCTGACATTCCCAGCTGTGGGGTGCAGCCATGGGACCCCGACGTGCCCGGGTGTGGGGTGCTGCTGTGGGACCCCCCGGCACCCTGATGTGCCCACCTTTGGGCACAGCTGTGGGACCCCCCAGCACCCTGGTGTGCCCACCTTTGGGGCGCAGCAGTGTCACATCGACACATCCACCTCTGAGGTGCAGCCGTGGGACCCCGTGGGACCCCAGTGTGCCCACCTTTGGGCACAACCGCAGGACCCCGAGGTGCCCGGGTGCGGGGCACAGCTGTGGTCCCCCCGCCCCAGGTGCCATTGGGGGTTTGGGCGCTGCCAGGCCAGGGGCAAACCTGACCCCCCCGCTGTGGCCACTCGGGTGCAGGGGTCCCCAGGTCCCCCTGCCCGGCCCTGCGCCCCCAGTGTCCCTTGTGACCCCCCCCCGTGTCCAGTGTGTCCCATGTCCCCCCACAGTGTCCCTTGCCCCCGGCCCCCAGCTGCCCCCAAGGAGGCGCCTGGCCCCACCCCGGCCCCGCTGTTGTAATGGTGTGACACCCGGTCACTGCGGTCACAGGTGACATCACACCCACTCTCGGGGGGGGGGGGGGTGTCAGTGATGATGTCACACCTGGTCGCTGCTGCTGGGCAGTGATGTCACACGCTGTCACCGGCCCTGGCGGTGATGTCGCACCCTGTCAGTGCCGCCAGGCTGGAAGCCAGCAGTGACATCACCCCAGCAGTGACGTCACCCCAACAGTGACGTCACCCCAACAGTGGCGGCACTTACAACAGTGACGTCATCACAGGAGTGACGTCATCACAGCAGTGATGTCACTCCCAGCCGAGGGTGGGACAGTGACATCACTCCTGACGCCCCCACCCTGGGACCCCAGCAGGGTCAAGGACAGGGGGACCAGAGGTCAGTCCGCTCCCGACGCCCGGCCCAGGAGCGCCCCCCGACCCCCACAACCCCCGCCCCCCGCTGCCGCGAGGCCCGGGCGCCGCCAGGGGGCAGTGCGGCCACCGCGGCCACTCTCACGTCACCGCCGGGGCGGGGCCTCCGCGGACCCCCATGGACCCCCTACAGCCCCCATGGACCCCCTACAGCCCCTATGACCCCCTACAGCCCCGCCGGACCCCCTAGAGCCATGCGGACCCCGCCCCGTGCGGCCCTATACAGCCCCACCGGCCACCCCCGCGGGTCGATGCTACCCCCTATAGCCCCTACACACCCATAGGCAGCTTCACACACCCCTACACAGCCCCTATGGCCCCCCTATAGATACGGATACCCCCCTACAGACCCCCCCACAGCTCTATAAAGCCCCGTAC
The DNA here is from genome assembly GCF_015220075.1 of Falco rusticolus. NCBI lineage: Eukaryota > Metazoa > Chordata > Aves > Falconiformes > Falconidae > Falco > Falco rusticolus. The sequence continues at coordinate 359,521 of NC_051205.1, read as the reverse complement.
AGCATCTATACGCCCCTATGCAGCCCTGCGCAGCCCCTACAGATGCCCTGTATGCCCCTATGCCACCCCATACAGCCCCTATAGGCCCCCATATGTCTCCTGTGGTCCCCCATACGGCCCCTACACACCCCTATGCAGCCCCGTACAGCCCTGATGTCCCCGTGCAGCTCTGCGGCCCTATAGCCACCTCACGCGTACGTATATAGCCCTGCGAGGACACCTACACGTGCCTATACAGCCCTCTGCAGGCCTTACGCCACCCCGCCCGCCCCGTATGGCTGCTTGCGGCACTCGCAGGTCACCTATACATCAACGTACACCCCTGCAGGGGTCCTATGGGCCTCCACACCCTATAGACCTCTGTACAGCCCTATACCCCAACGTACCCTATAGACCTCCGTACAGACTCCTATACCCCCCCGGGGGCTGCTGCAGGCCCCTCTACAGCCCTGGGCGGCCCCTATAGGAGCCCAGTGCCCTCCCTATACAGCCCCCCCAGCAGCTCTGGATGCCCCCAGCCCCCCTATGGCCCCACCCACCCCTACACCCCCCTACACCCAGTTGGGGGACCCACCTCACCCACCAGCGGCAGCGTTAGGCAGCTTGAGGGGGCTGGGATCACCCCATGGGCAGGGCTCGGGTGGGCAGGGGGCTGGGGACCCCAGGGGGCTGGGGACCCTGGGGTGACCCCAAGGTGACCATGGTGGGGCTGGGAACCCCAGGGTGACAGGAACCTTGGAGTAACCGCAGGGGGCTGGGGACCCCCAGGAACGAGACAGCTCCAGCGTTAATACAAAACACCTTTATTGGGGTGGGGGGCAGCAGGGAGTGGCAGGGCAGCGACCATGGGTGTCAGAGCAGCACCCAGGGCAGGGGTAGCACCCACGGGTGGGAGCAGCACCCATAGGGAGGCAGCAGCACCCACGGGTGGGGGAGCAGCACCCGCGGGGGGGGGGGGGGCAGCACCCACGGGTGCTGCTCTCACTTCCTGCCCTTCTGCTTCATGTGCAGGACAAAGTAGTCGTTGCAGGCGATGGTGAGCCCGGCCACCAGCGAGAAGAAGCCCTGGAAGCCCACCTTGCCGTCCCGGCACTGGTCCAGGTCCTTCATGATCTTGTCCAGGGCCATCGGGTCCTGCTGGTTCTGCGGCACAGCCCCCGCCTCAGCACCCCGCGCCGGGGGGGCTAGGGGTGACCCCGGGGTGCTGGGGAGCCCGATCCCGGGGTGCTATAGTGCGTGCTCCCAATCCTGGGGTGCTATAGCGCGCGATGCTGGGGCGCTATGGGGTGTGATCCCAGGGTGCTGGGGGGCCCAGTCCCGTGGTTCTATAGGGTGTGACCCTGGGGTGTATAGGGCCCGATCCTGGGGTGCTGGGGGGCCCAATTCCCGGTGCTATAGCGCCCAATCCCGGGGCGCCGGGGGGCCCGAGACCCGACCCCACCTCACCTCCAGGAAGCCGGGGAACTCCTTCTCCATCAGCGCCCGCAGGTCCTCCTTGCCCAGGTGGTTCTTGTCACCCGCGTACTTGTGGAAGGTGAACATGAGGGTCTCCATGGCGTGCTCCATCTGGGACGGCATGGTGGGGGCTGCGGGGGCACACACAGCTCAGGCCCGCCGTGCCCGCGGGCTGAGGCTGGCACCGCTCATCCCATGTGTGAGCGGTTTTCCAGCCACCAGGAATGACTCAGCTCCAGCTGCAGCCGCGGGTGGGGCTGGGGGACACACACACACACACACACATGTCCCGCAGGCGTGTCCCGTGTGTGTCGCCCCCCCCCCCCCGGCTATGGGGTGCCCTAGGGAACCCCAGTGAGTCACGGGGGGGCATTGCGCAAAGCCCCCGGTCCCCGCCCGCGGCGGAGCACGCCCTGCCTCAGTTTCCCCGTGTGTGTGTGGGGTCACAGGGGGGGCAGCCCCATAGCAGGCTCCCCCCCACCAGGGGTTACCCCCCCCCCCCAATTGCTGGAGGGAGGGGTGCTGGGGCCTGGCAATGATGGAGGGTGATGGCAGCATGGGGACACGCCTGCCCCCCCTCCCCTCGATGTTTCCCCCAAGGGCTCTGGTTGGGGGGTTTTGGGGGGGGGGGGTTGGGGGGAGTTGGGGGGGGGGGGCGGTGCCACACCCTGGCGCAGCCACTCGCCGCCGAAACAGGAACTGGCTCAGCCTGTGGCTTCGCCTCCCAAAAACTGGGGGGACCCCGAGGGGGGTGGCAGAGCTGCCCCCCCCTCCTATTCAGCACCGGGATCACCAGCAGCCCTGCCCCAGCACCCCAGCCTGCACTTTGCCCCTCCCCCTCCCGGCAGGATGCGGCCCCCCAAGGCACAGGGGCATCTCTGGGGGAGACACATATCCCCCCCAACGTTCCAGGGGTGCTAAGGAGGGGGGAGCAGGACATGGGGAGGGGACAGGGGCCCCCATGACAGGGACATGGCCCCGGGGCCCCCTCCCTGGCGGTGCAGGGCTGCGCTCCCCCCCGGGGGGGCAGGAGGGGTGTACCCCTAACGGGAGGGGCAGGAGCGGGGTCCTCCACGCAGGGGGGATGCCTGGGGGAGCCCCCCTCTAAATGAGGAGTGCAGGATGAGCCCCCCACAAAAACGGGTGCGGGACACCCTGCAGGGTGGTGTCTCGGGGGGGAGCGGGGCAGCCTGGGGGTCCCCGGGGGGGTCAGGACGGGGGATCCCCGGGGGGGGGCTGGCAGCCCGGGGGATGCCCCGGGGGGTGGGGGGGGCAGCCCGGGGGATCCCCGGGGGGTGGGGGGGGCAGCCCGGGGTACTCACGGCGCGGTGCGCAGCGGGCAGCGGCGGGGCGGGCAGTGGCGGGGCGCGGCGCCGCCCGGGATAGGCACGGCGGGGGCGGGCCGGGGGGGCTCGGGGGGGCCGGGGCGGCCCCGCTGACTCACCCGCTCCCGCCCGGCCGCGTTAACCCCTTCCCTCCGCCGGCTGTCCCGCCCTGCCCCCCCGGACCCCCCGCCCGGACCACCCGGGATCCCGCCCTGCCCCCCCCCCCCCCCACCCCCGTGACACCCCGGACCCCCGTCCTGTCCCACCGGGACCCCCATTCTCACCTACGGGATCCTCCCCGGGACCCCCCCGGATCCCCGCACCTCCCCCTCCCCCGCACTCCACCCTGCCGCCAGCTCGGCGCGTGCCGGCTAATTACAGACTAATTGGGTGCCGCGACCGGGCCCCCCCCGCCCCAGTCCCCTACTCCAAAGCGGTGCAGAGAAGGAGGGCGGCGGGGACCCCCACCACCCATGGGGTCCTCCACCGGGTGCCTCTTCCTGGGGAGGGACCCCCCCGGACCCCCCTCCCCGTCCCCAGGGGACGCCCTCAGCCCCTCCAACCGACCCCCGCCAAGCACCTCCCCTTCCTCATGGCCCCTCCAAGAATCCCCAGGGCCCCCCAGAATCAAGACACCCCCCCCCCCCTCAGCCCCAGGAAGACCCCAAGGCCCCCCCGCAGCACCGCGCCCTCTTCCTGTCACTTTGCCCACAGCCAAGATGGCGGCGCCCCTCATGGCCCGCAATCGGCGCGAAGCCGCGGGGGACGGACCCCGCCTGCCCTCTCACAAGATGGCGGCCGCGGCCCCACGTCTCCTAAGGGCGTGGCGGCCTTGCCAGCTTGCCCTCAGCCAACATGGCGTCCGCTCGCCCACGCTCCCGAGGGGCGCTGAAGCCGGCGGCCGGTGACCCGGATGAGCCCGCCCCGCTGCCCTCACACAAGAAGGCGCCGCGGTGCCCGGCTTTCCCAATAGGAGTGAAGGTGGAGAGGTGCGCGTGTCCCGGATGTGGGCGGGGCCGCGGCCCCGGATGTTGCGTCACGCTGGAGCCGCGGCGGCTGCCTGCGAGCGGGGAGCGGAGCGGACGGAGCCAACATGGCGGTGCCGAGCCTGGGGCGGCCGTGAGGGGCAGGCCGCGGCGCCCTCAGCCCGGGCAGCCCCGCAGTGCCAGCGGGGCCCGCACAGCGCAGCGGCGGCCGAGCCGGCGGGCATGGCGGGGGCGGCGTAAGGGAGGCCTCGGTGGTCCCTGTGGGTGAGGGGCCGGGCCCAGGCTATCCTCCCCCCCCCCCCCCCCCCCCCCCCCCCCCCGCCACCTCAGCGCGGCCCGGTACCGGGCAGGGGCAGCACAGGAGCAGGCCTCGGGCGCTCGGGGGATGGGGGCCTAGGGGGGCCCGCAGTGCCGTGCGCGGGGCCGAGCCGCTCCTCGTGGAGCCCCCTGCTCGGGCCGGCGGCCCCTCGCCGCCCTCCCCGCCCCTGCCGGCCCCGGGGCCGTGCAGGGCAGGACGGGGCCGGCCCCCAGCGGCGGCTGCCGGACTTTGGACCGGGAGGCTGCGAAGAGCCGGGCGCCCCCCCGGCTGCGGGGGGCCGGGGCCGCTGCGGCATGGGCCGGTAGCGTGGGGAGCAGAGCCGAGCGGGGCCTTCGCTGCCTTCGGGCAGCCCTGTCGGCTGATCCCGCGCTGTATTTTTCGGGAGCTTGAAGTTTAACAGCTGGGAGAGCCCAATTTTTATTTTTCAGTGTTCAACAGGGACGCAGGGCACCGCGGAGGCCGCGACGAGCCTGGCTTCTTGAGCAGGCTCCCCCGGGAGATACCCTAGTCCTAGGGAGCTGGTGGGGAGGAGACGAGCGCTGTCATTGTGAGTGAAGGCGAAGGTATGGGCTGAATTCTCAGAGAGTAACCCAGTTCAGATGACCTTCTCTTGGCTTTTTTTATTAAGGTTTATCACTTAACCCGGTCCCGTTTCTGGAGGAGGTGCTACACTAAAAAGGCCAATCGAGGTTTAATGTGTTCTGAGCACCCTGCCTGCTGCCTGGGTTTGTGAGGGCGGCGTTCAGTCCAGCTGGGAAGAAGGGAACAGGGGAGTTAGTTCTTCAGGAATGGTATTTTTAAAAAGAGAATGACCTAGGGAGTGCAGGGTGAGTTCTGGACTTTACTTTTCCTCCTCCCTGTGTCAATAAATTATTGAGTAGGGGGGAAAAAAAAAAAAAGGGTTTTTTTGGGGAAAAAAATTAGGTGGCTTCTGGCAAGTCGACCAGCTTTAACACTGACCACCGATACCCGACGCTGGAAGTTTGGCTTCCGTGCTACAAGAGCCATACGTGACACTCTGTAGGAGCTTCCGCGGTTTTATTGGGTAGTTTATTTAAAAAGTCAAGGAGAAAAGGGGATAGAAGATTTAAAAACACTCTCTTGGCTGCTGTTCAAATCCTGGATATAAGCAAGACCAGAAGAGCTCCTCGCTAAGGTGGGTGTTCCTGTACGTGTATTTATTTTTTTTTTTTCTAATGCACTAATGATTCACCCATGCCTCCTCTCCCGTAAGGAGCTGCTTGTGGGAGCCTCGTGTTGTTGAGACGGATCAGGAAAGGCTCAGTCCTCTGCACGCGGAGTCCGGCCTTGCTGATTTGTATCTCGGGTCGGATGGGCGCCTGCCTGTGTTAATAACTGTGTGGTTGGGCTAATTGTCCTGACTCAGAAAAGTTTGGGAAGCTTGGCTGCAGGTAAATCCTGATCAGGTGTCTTTTTGGTGTTGGTGATGGAAAGGGCGAGATTGGTAAAGCCGGGTGCGATCCAGGGCTCCGGCAGGCACTGCCTGGCTGACGTCGGTGCCGGCACATCCCCTGCCTGCGCTCCTGTTTCCATGGCTTGAGCGTTGCGTGCGGTTACGTGCCAGCGTAGGGGAGGCTCGGGGAGAGCAGCTTTGGGATTTTAGGTAGGATTTTGCTCTTTCCCCGCCCCACTGGCACGCGGTGGCTCAGGTGCCAGTCCCAGGGGGCAATGTTTGGCTCGGCACCCCAGTAGTAACCCGAGGGAGTTGTTCTTGTGGGGTCCATTTGCTGGTCAGCACAGGCGTTAGTGGCATTGGAAATTAGATGGGGAGATGAGTTGAAGTGAAAAGCAGTTTCTGCACTTAAAAATAAAAATCCCTCTCCCCTGGCTAAACCCATGCACCAAAAAAAAACCAACCCCAAAAAGCCAAACCCCGGTCCTACCCCAGCACAGCTGCTAGCAGAACTGTGCGTCTGGCTCGTTCTCGTGGGCTTATGAATACTTTGTCCGGTGACGCAGCGTGGCTGAGCACTTCCTCCTCCTCTTCCTCCGGCCTTCCCTGCTGTGGGGTGGCTGGGGATGGCTGGGCATGCTCATCTTCTGCCGGTGAAACCAAATGTATTTTGCTGGACTGGGACTGGTGGGTTTGCTGTAATTGGTGGTGGACTTAGGATTTTTGTGTGCCTTATAGGTGTTATTGTACCAGCTCTGTCCCCTTGCCAGTGCTGACACAAAGTGCTGCAGGGGGGAGGTAAAAAAAAAAAAATTCTGAAGAGGACAATTAGGGATTAATCTTACTTCTCTGCTCCCTTTGATCAGTTCATCCTCTGCACAGCAGGAACCGTTTCTCCACTTTTCTCATTAATCTGTCTTGTCCTGTAACGATTTTGTCTGCTGAGTTTACCTGTCCCGTGGGCGTGATGCTTTGGGATGACGAGTAGGCTGGGACAGGCACTGGGGCAGCCGCACCATGGGCAATCTCCCATCCATCTGCCTTCCCAGGGATTGGGAAGATTTGCTGACCATGTGGCTGGGTATTTGGTCCCACGAAAAAGCAGCAGCCAAGTGGCCTTGGCACACGGCTCCCGAGCTCGTGGCCCATCCAGTGCTGTCCCAGGCTCCCAGGAGAGGAGCCAGCTGCAGGTGGAGGTTTGGGGCCAGGGCTGCCGTCCCGACGGTGGGATCCGTGCCCTCCACTCGCTGTGCATGCACGGCTAGCTGCGGGGTGGCTGAGCTCTTTCCCAAGGAAGGAGAGGAGAAGAAATGCATGCTCGGCGTGATGCTCAACTGCAGAAGCTGTTGGGAGGAGAGCTGGGGCAGCCGGAATGACTCCAGACTAATTGCTCTTTGCAAAGGCAGTTTCAGGTTGATGGCGTCTGAAGAGGAGAGGAAGAAATCTGGTTAACTGCTGCCAGGGCAGTGAAAGCAAAGCGTTGGGCTGTTTGTTTCTGTTTGCGTTTCCCTCTCTTTGGAAATCCAGCGTGTTGGGAAAGTTGGTGTTTGGGGTCTGATTCTGCCTTGGGCCTCGGGTGTCTGCCAAGGCTCCTCGGTGCTGTTCAGCCGGCTCTGCCACAGCCAGGCCTCACCGAGTCGAGCAGGATCAGGTCTGGTCTGCAGTGAAAACGCGACTAGGTGTCTCCCTCGCAGCGCACCAGACAGGGCTGGGATAGGGCTGTTCCAGAAAACTCGTCTCAAAGCCAATTTTTGACTTGAAGCTGGTATTTGTGACTCCCGCGCCCGCCTGGGCAGGACTGCGCTGTGAGGCGGTGGGTTTCTGTGGTACTCAGCCGAACTCCAGTGGCAAAAATCCCCACCACCCGTGTGGGTGAAGTCAAATGTCCGAGTAAGGCTTGGATTGATTAGCTGCGGTAGGCACCAAAAGCTGGTTTTTCCTGTTCACCTTCAATTATTTTCATGATCTTGGAGCGCTGAGGGAAGTCTCCTCCTGAGGAAAATCCACTCCTAGCGGGTGCGATCTGCTGCTGCCGAGGGTGGGCAGGGGTCTCTGCGGACGCATGTGTGGGGTCTTGTCACTTCTGCCACAGTGCCGTCGGCTAGCCGGAATACCGGCAGCTCCTCGCCCTCTGCCCGGAGATCGTTCCTGCTCCCTGCGCTCACAAGGGGGCTGTTACTTGAGTAAAATCAAAGGATTTCAGGTTTTTTTAATGTATGTGTGCAGCAAAGCGCTCCAGCCTTCCGATCCTGTGGGTTTAAGGCGGGAAGAGAGCCAAAGGCGAGGGGAAGCAGGGATCTCTTCCAAGTAGCGGCTGCTGGAATCCCCTGCTTGAAAATAAATTTAACAGCTTTTTGTGGCTTTGGGTGGTACAGCTATAAGGAACTGCCCCCCGGGACTCAGCACTTCCCCACACACATGAAGCCCGTCTCTGCTCGGTCTCTTCTTGTTGTGTTTAGGCAGCACAATGTCAAATTGCTTTTTTTCCCCCTCCTCCCTGGAATTAAAAATGCAGTGTAATTCCAGGGTGGTTGCTACTAAACAATCAAAAGATAGCATCTGCCGAATTTCTGCCTTGGGTTTCTGCAGTTGGGTGCTGGGTGAACCCGCGTGCGGAACAACGAGCCGCTGGGAATGAAGCTGTTATAAAAGCGGGTCCTGGAGTACGGCGCCGGGCGCTGGTTCCTGCCCAGGTTTGGGTGGTTCCTCCCAGTTTCTCAGTGTCAGGCAGGTGGAACAGGCGCTGCCTTTGGGGACAGAGGTCGGGTTTCTGGCCATGATGCTGTAAATATCCAGGCAATTAGCTGATAAGTGGGTGTGTGGGTTTAAGTTCATGGGTTTTTATCTTGGGGCTGCTTACAGGATGCTGGGAAGAAAGCAGAGACGTTGCTTTGCACCCCGTGTCCTCATTTCTCGTGTGTTTTACTCTGTGCAGGAATATTTGTAGCTGCCACTGCAGAACCCCAGGTCAGAGCGTGTGCGCAGCCCCTACAAAACCCGGCCACAGGCACGAGCTGAGCGGGGCTGGCTGCTGCTCGAGCCACGGGCTGTAAAACCAGCGGCACGTGGCTTCGTTTACCAGTCAACACCAGTGCCACGGCACCAAAACCGGTCTGGACGTGGCCGAGGAGTGCTGGGCACTTCACTGGCAGCAAACACTTTGGTTGCTGTTGGTGTTTTTTTTCCATTCACGACAGCGATCGTCAAGACTAAGGATGGTTTGTCTTACTGGTTTTTTTTTTATGCTTTTATTCTGTGTTCACGCAATTGCTGCGTGCTGCCTGCTGGTTGTCTGTTGGATGCAGCCGCAGCTCCCGGTAAAGGCCTCTCCATCTGCCTTTTGCAAGGTTTACAAGACCGGAGAAATCTCTTTGCTCTCTGGGATGTGCTGGACTGCAGCCCAGCATGCTCCGACTTCCCAGTGGAGATGGTGTGGCTTGGCTGCTGGGGCAGGGGGAGCGGCTGGAGAAGAACCAGGGTGCTTCATGCTGATTTTTCTCCCCTCTGTCTGGCACGGAGATGGCTGCAGGCTGTTCGTACCAAGAAATAGCTTCAGCAGAGTCTGCATTTACACGACTTTTCTACTTGGTATAGGGAAGCTACGTAGTATGTGGTGCCGTCTCCTCTGTGGCCAGAGTAGTCAGACTGTTTTCAGAGCAGCAGTCACTCAACACGTTTTTAATTGAAGCTATTTGCATTTTAACGATAGGAATTGAAAAACCTTCCATGGGGTTCTGGTGGCCGCTGGAGCAGAGATGGGCCCCGTCGAGGTCGAGGGCTCCCTGTTCCTCCGCGTGCCTGGGGCCAGAGCGTGAGTCACTGGCCGTGCCGGGAATAGACGGGAGATTCCTGCTGGTATCCCGTGTTTACGGGCGCCGCCGCCTCTGTTTTGGGAACTGTAACTAAGGCGGGCTGCTCCGCTGGGTGAGCTCGCTGGAGGGGTCAGGGGGCCGGGGGTCAGTGCCGCACGGAGCAGAGCGCCGTGGGCTTCAGGGCTGGAGCCTGCCTGGAAAACCGCAGGGGTGGGCTCGGACTGCAACCTTGGCGCTGCAGCCCCCAGTCCCGCGGGGGGGAGGGCTCTGGAGCCGTTAACCTGGGAGGGCCGTGGTTCCAGGGCATCCCCCGCAGCGTGTGCCAGCACACCGGGGTGCCCAGGGCAGGTGCCTCTTTGCCACCCAGAGCCCGAGGTGGGCTGCGGGGGTTGAAATATACCTGGGGGGGTCCAAAGCTCCCCCAGGCAGCTCTGTGGGAGCTCCCGGCAGGCAGTGAGTGCACTTTACTCCTAACCCGAGTGACTGGCATTGCCGAACGGCTTGTCACCGGCTCCCGGCGTGTCTGGCAGCTGACTCTGTGCAGTGGCACGGTGCCATCCCCAGGCGTGGGACACCTTAATGTCACCTGCTTCACTGTGACACCACTCGATCCCCAAAGGAGGCTGGCCACGGGCTGTGATTCCTGCGGGTTCCTCCTCTTTTCAGCTGGGTGTGCGGCTCCGTGTGGCTCCCAGTGAAGAAACGAAGGTGTCGGTGCCGCTGAAGGAGAGCCGGGCGATGGCAGAGCTACAAGGAACTTCCCCAGGGGGGGCCGTAACCGGGCAAGAAACCTGCTGAGGCGAGGAGGGTGAGCCCCGAGTCAGCTGCTGAAGCCAGTCTGACAAGGCTCGCTCGTCTCCGACTTTGAAGCTGAACAGGTCGGGGCCTGCTGGGTGGCTGATTTCCTTCTCCCTTGATCTTTCAGCACGATACTGGTGGCTGCGCCGAATGGCTTCATGCAGTCAGTGCCCACCGGTGCAGTGGCAGAGGGTTTTGCTGGGGCTGCCGAGCTGCCTGCGCAGCTTTTCCAGGCGATGTGGGGACTCGTTTTGCTGGGGTGGAGGACATCGGTCCTTGCCTGCTTCACAGTCTGGAGCCCTGTGGCTTGCAGGTGTCTCTGCCAGACGGTGTTTGGGTTCATGAGTTAACGTGGCAGGGCCCTGTGCCTTTAGTCTGGTACCCAGCCCTTGATTTTTGGTGTAAGATGCTCCAGTGGAGGAGAGGACGAGTTGCTGCCAGACATGGAGATGTGGTGGAGGGATGCAGAGTGGTGTTTTTTATCAAGTATCAGCAAGGAAGGGATTAAATGCTGTTGGCCATCTCTGTCTTCTAGGGTTGCAGCGCTGAGAGGAGGCACCGGCTCGGCACGTGCCGGCAGCGGTGGAAGATGGCCACCTTCAAACGGAGCCGAGCGCAAGCCTGGCCAGAGGAACGGGGCGACCGGGAGCACGGGCTGTACAGCTTGCACCGCATGTTCGACATCGTGGGCACCCACCTGACCCACCGGGATGTGCGGGTGCTCTCCTTCCTCTTCGTGGACGTGATTGATGATTATGAGAGGGGGATGATCCGCAGCGGCCGGGACTTCTTGCTGGCGCTGGAGCGGCAGGGCCGCTGCGATGAGACCAACTTCCGACAGGTGCTGCAGTTGCTGCGGATCATCACTCGCCACGACCTGCTGCCGTACGTCACCCTCAAGAGGCGACGGGCTGGTAAGTGGCGCCGCTGGCAGCCTGGCCCACTTTGTTATTCAGCCGCCTCCTGTTTCTCCTCACTGATGCCCTGGAGTTGCAGCGGTTAAAGGGCTCTGAGGCTTGTCAAGACAAACGGCTGCCAGAATAGCAGGGAGATGCAGGCAGAGAAGGCAAAGGGGGATTTTGTAGGGTTTTAGCAAACGCCCACACATTGTTTCGCGGGGGGGGTTTAAACCTCACTTGGTTTCTGGCCAGCGCTGAGGTCTCGTCCTTTCTTTAGCAGCAGGGACTTGGGCTTCCTGCTGCCTGCTGTGCAGTTCCACGACTCCCAGCTCTTCCCAGCTCCCTGCCTGCGACTCCCAGCTCCCGCTGCTGGTCTGGAGTTTTTAGGGAAATGATCCTTTCAGCCCGAATTCCAGCCTGGGGTGGAGTGCCATGGGTGATCCCAGGGCTGTGTCAGGAGCAAGGAGCTGGGTGGGTCCAGGGAGACTCAGGGCTGCTGCGCTTGACATGCTGATGGCTTCAGGGCAGACCCACTCACCCTCTCGGGGCCAAGGCAAGTTTGGGAAGGTGACCTGTGTCCTCCCTGAACTGTTGCTCTCAGTCCTGTGGTGTGCAGGATGCAGAGAGGCTGGAGTGAGAAATGTCCAAATTCAGATGGTTTTTTCCTCACCCATTTTTTTATTGGGATGCCCCAAACCCTTCATTTTTGGCTGCCTCGTTTCCCCTGGTTCTCTCCTGGCTTAGCGTTTGGCTGAGGCCCTAGCAGTGACCTGGCCCTTTGGTAATCTGGTGTTTTGGTTGCTTCGTGGAGCTGTCAGGCTGAGCTGACCCCCTGCCCTCCACCAGCTCCGGCCTGCACCTTTTGTGTTGTGTTTTTTTTGTTTCTTTTTTTGTTTTTTTTTTTTTTTTTTTACCAGAACCCTCAATTTACAGTTCAAAGAACATAAGCCAGATCAACCAGAACCAGAGGAGTTGTGAAGGAGAGAGCACTTGTTGCAGGGGCTGTGTAAGGCGGCCGCTCCAGCAGGATTCAACCTCTGAAATTTGCATCTTTGCTTTAAATTAGGATAATTGGGCTTTCTTGGCAGTTTCAGGCTGCTGAGTCTCTTTGGTTTCTGCTCACACCATGGGCAATGGTGCTGTTCCCTGCCAGCGCTTGGGAAAGCGGTGAGCGCAAGTAGAGGCAGGCATTCAGAGCTCCCCGTTTTTGGGGGCGAGAGGAGGAACGGCAGCGCTGCTGTGAACAAACCCTTTGAGCTGGGAGCATGATCCGGGGCTGCCTGTGGTTCTGTCCTGCTGGGGGGAAGCTGGAGCAGGTGGCTTGGAAATTAACAGGTGTTTGTGTTTGGTTGGTTTTTTTTTTTTATTGCTCAGTTGCTTCTTCACCAGCATCGGGCCAGGGAGGGGATGGGGACGGGGACGCTCCTTTTGGTAGCAGCTGCTGCCTTGTGCCACCCCAAAATGCCAGAAATTTCCAGCCCTGGTGGAGCCTGAGCACGGGGCAGCCCTGCCCGCACCTACCCCCGCACCCGTGCAGGCTCAGACCAGATGCCGTGAGGATTTTCCCATTCTCCAGCCCCTCCTGGGAGCCTGCTTTCTGCCCTGTGCGCCACTCGTGGATGTGTCTGTGCCAGGGATGGACCCCAGGCTGTTCCCTGCTGTCGCTGCCTGCTTGGCCGCCCGCGGAGCCCCTCGCAGGGCAGTGGCACCGCGGCTCGGCCTGGGCAGGGGTGTAGGAGGCTGTTTGCCGGTGTCGCCTTCCAGCGCTCTTCCCCTGCACCAAGCCAAGAAAAACCAGAGGAAAAGGGAAAGCAGCGGGTGGGTGCATTACGCAGACCACTTATGTGGTGCCTGCACTGGGGGAGTTTTCCAGTGATGTGGATTCCATGGGGCACGTGGGTGACCCGTGGCTCCGTGTCCCCAGGTTTGTGTAGGGTTTGGGGCCTTCGCAGGAGTATTTTTGTTCTTCTTGAGCAGCTTTTTGCTTGTTGGGTGCAGAAATCCAACCTGGAGGGGCCCTTGGCTGCTGTACCTCGGCCAGCTGAAGCTAGGTGAGCCCTCCCCATGTCAGGTTTTGGCGTTTTCAGAGTGAGAGGGATGGATTGATGTTAAAACGTGGTACCCGTGTGGTCGGGGAGCTGGAGGTTGATGTTCTCGTCTCCGTTGTGCGAGGAGCGATGCTCTGTACCTGTGAGATCTTGTTCTTGTGATGTCTCCAGCTGCGCTTGGGTGGAAATGGTTTAATTAAGTGTGCAAAAATAGCATTTCAGAAAGCTTTATTAAGAAAGGCACCTTACATGTGGTTTATAATGTGCAGCGCTTTGCATTCAAAGAGGAGGGATCGATCGGTTAAAGGAAGTCTCCTCCAGACTTAACGAGTTGATGCTTGTTTCTGGTTCCCATGTCCTTCCAGGCCCCACAGCAGCCAGGAGGTCTCGTCTCCTTCTGCCTCATTCTTATTCATGGCTCTGAAAAGGAGTGAAACTCTGTCCCAGCTTAGCTCTGCGCAGCCAGTGCTGGCTGGACAAAGGCGGAGAGCAAGGGGGGGGGCCGGGGAGACCCACAGCCTTGGCCAGCTTCGGTCCGGCGGGGATGGGAGGGACCCTGCCCAGGGATCTGAGCTCACCAAACAGGACAGAAACAACCCACAGAAAATGTCCCAGCCCTCAAAGGCAGCCTTGTTTCACCCTGTAATCTTTGCTCAGCGGCTGCTTCTGCTCAGCAGCCTGGCTCGGTACAAACCCCTGTGTCCTGCCAGTGTGTTACTTAAAAGCTTTGATTTGCAAAAGCTGTATAAATAATGTAGGCTCAACGTTTCGGGTATACACCAGTTTATCCTAAAGTGCTTCAAGCAGCTGGGTCTGTCCCGTGGCTCTGCTCCGCAGGGATACGGAGGAGGGGGAGCAGTGGCTGCACCCCCAGACCTTTGGTCAGGCCAACACGAGCCACAGGAGCTCATGTGGGACCACGGGACAGATTCAGGGCTGGTCTGAGTGATCACTGGGTGCTGAGTGGCAGCAGCATTGGAAGCGCTGCCTGCCTTGGCCGGGGTTTCTCCCGGGGGGATTGCATGTGTGCGATGCTGGCGGTCTGCTCTGAGTCCGGGTGTTGGGATTATCTATGGAAACGGCCTTTCCTGTGCTGCGGGTGGGAAGTCTTGGCTCCCAAACGGAGATTTTCCAACAGGACTGGCTGGAGAAACGGCTGCTGGACGTGCAGCTGAGCGGGGGGGGTGCAGAGCAGCTGAAATGTGCGTCAGCACTGGGGGAGATCCGCCCTGGCCTCTCCAAAGGCACCCCTGTTTGTGTCCCAGCCCCCCCGACGCCTCCTCAAGGAACCCCTGTGTCCCCTCTCTCTTCCAGTGTGTCCAGATCTGGTGGACAAGTACCTGGAGGAGACATCCATTCGCTACGTGACGCCCCGGGCTCACAGCGAGGTGGAACACGGGCTCGGCCACCCCCATAAATCAGGTCGGTGCCACTGCCAGGCGGTGGGGTTTGGTCTGGGGGGATCCAGGCTGTGGGAATTCATCGGGACCGTCCTGTTTTCTCCTTGTCTGCTCCCACTGGGAGTACAGGGACTTGCCTCTGGCTGCTGGTGACTGTTGTGTCACTGCTGAAGTGACATCTGACCCTCCTGCTGCAGGCCCTGTAGTTTGGGGGACGATCAAGCACAGAGCTTGACACCCCATAACCATGGTGCTGCGGGGAGACTGTTGGGTCTTGGGGTGTAATTTGGGGGTCCCTTCTCAGGGCTTGCACGGGTGCCAGGTGCCCCTTGGGACAAATGCCCCAGGATGGGGGGGCAACTTGGAGGTGCCGGTGCCGTGGGAAGGGGGGGAGGGCTGGACCCTGGTGTGGGGGATGGAGCAGAAGCACCCAAGTGCAGATTTGGAGCGTGAGCAGCCCCAGGAGCTTCGGCAGGGCCAGGGATGGGGAATGGCTCCTCCGAGGTGACCCCGGGCAGGGTGCCGGGGGGGATCAGTGTCCCCTAAGCCCCCTCCTCTCCCTGTGCAGTGCCTCCCCACCACCCCGTGGTCTGCTGCTCCTCCGCGGGACCCCAGATCTGTACCAAGAGGCCCGGCCGCAGCAGGACCCTCCTCAGCAGCCAGCGCAAGAGGAGGAAGTCGGCGACGCCGGACCCGAAGGAGAAGCAGACCTGTGGTAAGAGCCTCTGAGGGGGGGGTGGTGCCTGGGGGGTCCTGGCCCCTCACCGGAGCACTCACCGCCCTCCCTGCTTCCCTCAGACATCCGCCTGCGAGTCCGAGCCGAGTACTGCCAGCACGAGACGGCGCTTCAGGGCAACGTCTTCTCCAACAAGCAGGACCCCTTGGAGCGTCAGTTCGAGCGCTTCAACCAGGCCAACACCATCCTGAAGTCCCGGGACCTGGGCTCCATCATCTGTGACATAAAATTCTCAGAGCTCACCTACCTCGACGCGTTCTGGCGCGATTACATCAACGGCTCTTTGCTGGAAGCCCTCAAGGGCGTCTTCATCACGGACTCACTCAAACAAGCCGTGGGCCACGAAGCCATTAAACTGCTGGTCAATGTGGACGAGGAGGATTACGAGGTCGGGCGCCAGAAACTCCTGAGGAACTTGATGCTGCAGACGGCTCCCTGATGCCTGACGGCTGCTCGGTGGGATCCAAGCTTTCACCTTCTCCTTATGTTTTTTTCTTTTTTTTTTTTTCTAAAAGAAAAGGAAAAGATGATTGAAACCCCCGCCCGGTACTACGTAACTCTGGGTTCGGAGCCGGGCTGGAGCCGCGGGGAGCACCGGAGGCTTACGTGATTCCTCACCCCTATCCTGTCCCGTCACCTCCTCTCTTGCTTTGTTTTCCTTTTTTTCCTCTTTTATTTTATATCCATTAAAAACAGAAAAAGGCAAAAATCCCGCCTGGGGCACCTCCGTGATGGGGCTGGGTGAGCTGGGGGGCGCTTGGCAGAGGTTTGTACCAGAGTGGGCTTGGCCCCGTGGTGCCTGTGTGAGGGCGGCTTTGCCCCCCTCCTGCCCCTGTGTCACTGTCTGGGGGGGGGGGGGGGGGTGTCTCAGCATGCCCAGGGATGCCCCTTGGGCAGTGTCCCCCCCATTTCTCCCTCAAGTAATGTCCCCCTTGCCTCAGCGGGTTTCTCAGGAGTAAAACCACCCCAGTGGCATCCCCTGGACCATGTGCCTTCGTGTGCCCCTCCCCTGCAGGGGCCGGGGGGGAGGACCAGCGCCGAGGGATGCCCCGAAATCTGTTGTTGGTTGTCGGTTCCCGCCGCAGCTGCCTGGCTCTGTCCCTCCCCTCTCCAGTTGGCAACTGGGATAAACTGGGATAAGGGGGCAGGTTGGGGCATCCTGATCTGCCTGTTGCTGGCAGCAGGCAGCCCAGCCTCTGCCTGCACATGCTGAAGGGTGGCCAGCAGCGTGTGGTCTTTGGTGGCCACCTGCCCTGCGCCCTGGCTCCCTGTCCCGGGGGAGCCCCCAAAATGGCTGTTCACCCCCCCGCAACCTGCTGCCTGTGGCTCCCCAGTGTGTGTGGGGGGTGTGGATGGTTTGGTTTTGTTGGTTTTTTTTTTTTTTCTAGCTCCATCCTGGTTTTGTGGTTTTTCTCCCTGTCCCTGCTCAGCTGTTGGGGGGTGCAGACCCCTCCCAGGGTGTGGGGCAGCCCCCCAGGACTCATGGTGGGTGTGGCCCCTCCCTGGGGCACACAGCCCCCCCACCCCTCTGCTTACGGATGATTCTGGCACAACTTGGTGTAATTTCTGTGACTTCTGTATTTTTTAAACTTCAATATAACGGTCATATTCCCTGTGTAGCTTTCGGGTTTCTTGAAATAAACATCTACCACAGCACCTGGCTCCTTCTTTCCATGCTGGGGGGGCACCCTGCCCCCCCCCCCCCCCCCCAAGAGTGCAATGGGCACCCAGAATGCCAAGGGGACACCCAGCTGTGGCACTGGAGAGCCCTGAGCACATCACGCTGCTGTGTTTTGGGGAGAAACTGCCTGAAATGGAGTAAATCTGACCCTGCTACAGATTCCACTGTGGCAGGGAGGGGCTCATGGTGCCGGCACCAACCCTGCGGCCGCCACGGTGCCGTAGAGGTCGGGCCGGCGGTGACCGTGCACTGGGATCTCCCGGCGGATGCGGTGCAGGTAGTCGAGGTCTATCTCAGCGTAGCAGAGCCCGGGTCCCTCGTGGCACTGGGCCACCACAGCACCCCAGGGGTCCACCACCAGCGCGTGGCCGTAGGATGTCCGGCGCTCGTGGTTTTTCCCAGTCTGGGCGGCTGCCACCACGTAGCACTGGCTCTCGATGGCCCGGGCCCGCAGCAGCACCTGCAGGGGGACGTGGGGCTTGGACGGGGGCACTACAGCGGGGCTGGCTGTGCCACCTGGCCCTTAAATACCAAAACAAGAGGGGTTTTATCTTAAATTTGCCCCTCTCAGCTGCAGGATTTGTCCCTGCCAGCTTGGGGCTGCAGGCAGCTGGCGTGAGGGCTCAGCCACAGTGTGTCCCCCGCCCCACGCTCACCTCCCAGTGCGCCGAGCCCGTGGGAACAGTGAAGGCCGAGGGGTAGGTGAGGATCTCGGCACCGGCACGCCGCAGCGCCAGCGAGATCTCAGGGAAACGCAGGTCGTAGCAGATGGAGAGGCCGAGCTGGTGGGGACGAGGAGGGGACGTCAGTGAGGATGCAGTGCCCAGCCCTGGCAGAGGTTAGGGGACAGTGGAGGGGTCACTGTGCTGGAGCCAGGGGAGCCCCCCACCCCACAGGGACCCCAGAGGTGCCGTCTGTCCCCTACCTTCCCCGCTGGCGTGCTGACTGGGGCCACAATCTCGGTGCCAGGGTTGGTGAAGCTGCTCTCCTTCATGGTGACACGTCCCTCCAGCTCCACATCACACAGGTGGGTCTTCCTGTAAGCGGCCACAAGGCGACCTGGGGACAAGGGGGTGTGAGGGGGGCACATCCACAGAGGCCTGGGACCTGCGGTCAGCTGCGGGGGCCCTCACCTGTGGGGTCCAGCAGCACGTGGCAGTTGTAGATGCGCTGCGTGGTCAGCCAGTCCTGGCCGCGCTCGTGGAAGCCACCCAGGGACAGCCACACGCCACAGTCCCTGGGGACAGGGACCCAGGGTCACCTGGCTCTGCTGGGGATCATGCAGCCAGTGCCCCAGCGTGTGGGATGAGCACAGGGGGGTGTCCCCGCGGGTACCTGGCCAGCCCGGCATAGCGTCCCATGATGTCCCCATCCAACCCCTCGGCCAGGCTGAGGGTCTCTGCCATGTTGGAGCCGATGTAGTCGAAGCCTTCAGGGAGGAAGACGAGGCAGGCGCCGCGCCTCGCCGCCTGCCGCACCAGCCCAGCGCAGGCCTCGAAGTTCTGCTCCTTGTCGGGCGTGGAGGTGACCTGGCCCACGGCCACCAGCGGCTTCAGCCCTGGGGGACCCGCCATGGCGGCGGGGGGGCAGCTGCAGCACAGCGCAGTCAGTCCCAGAGCTGCGGGCAGCCCCCAGGGACCGCGGGCAGCCCCCCGGGGCCAGCACGGGTCACCCCCCGCGTGCCCGGGGTACCTGCCCGGGGTGCTGGTGCTGCGCAGGCATCCCTGGGGGGCCGGGAGCAGGCGGCGCAGCAGGGGCTGGGGCAACACTCTCAACCTGGGGCAGGGGTCCCCGGGGTGGGGAAGGGGATGTCACGGCCGCTGCCTGGGCCCTGTGCCGGGGGGACACAGCCCTGGGGGGGCCCATGGCTGAGGAGACAGCACCGGCCGGCCCCCACACAGGTGCCTGGGGCGGGGGGCTGTGACCTGCCACCCCCTCCTGCGCCCCGCCCCCCAGCCCCCAGCCCCCAGCAGCACCCAGGGCAGACCCCAAGTGCCCCCCCAGCACCCCCCAGGCAGCCCCCCTGCACCCCCAGCTCTGCCCCAGTTCAGACCCCAAACTGCCCCAGCACCCCCAAACCGCCCCCGCTCCGCCCCACGCCAGACCCGTCTCCCCCCAGGCCCCTTCAGCCCCCCTCAACGGCCCAATTCGGCCCAAAACTCGCCCCCGCACACCCCAATACGTCTCCTGCGCCCCCAGCTGCCCCCCAGCCCCTGCACGCCGCTCCCGGACCCCCCCTGGACCTCCCAGACGCCCCCCGAGCCATACATGACCCGCGGAGGCACCGAGGGGATGCGGGCAAAGTCCCCTCCAGCCGCGCCCTCAGCAAAGATGGCGCCGGTATCGCCTCACCGGGAAGCACCGCTGCCCTCAGCAAAGATGGCGCCAGGCCGGGCCCCGCCCCGTTTCCGGCCAGGCCCGGAAGGGGCGGGTCTATGGCGCGGGAAGGTGGGGGAAGATGGCGGACAGCACGAAGGGGCGGCCGGCGGCAGCGCCTGGTGGGAAGGCGCTGACAGCGGAGCAGGTCCGGGCCGGGGAGCGGTGGGGGGCCCGGGCCTGGGGCCTTGGGAACTGGGGGGGCGCCCGGGCAGGGCCCTGGCAGGTGTGTGGGGGATCCCTGGCACCAGAGGGCCTGGGCAGGGCCTTGGCTGCGGGGGGGTCCCCTGGCCTGGGGGGGGTGGCTTGGGCAGTGCCTTGGCAGCGGGGGGGTGTTCCCGGGTACCAGGGAGGTCCCAGGCACCAGGGAGGTCCCAGGCAGGCCCCTGCAGTGGGGAGGGGGGTGTCACTGGCACCGGGGGGGGTCCCAGCCCCGTCACCGTCCCTGTCTGCACAGGTGGTGGCCCGGTTCAACCGCCTGCGGCAGGAGCAGCGGGGCCTGGCCTCGAAGGCGGCCGAGCTGGAGCTGGAGCTGAACGAGCACAGGTGGGGTGGGGTGGGGAGGGGGCCGGGTGGGGTCTGGGCCGCCAGCGCCTTTGCCACCTCACTCTCCTCTTCCTCCCAGCCTGGTCATCGAGACGCTGCGGGAGGTGGACCCCACACGTAAGTGTTACCGCATGGTGGGCGGCATCTTGGTGGAGCGCACAGTCAAGGAGGTGCTGCCAGCCCTGGAGAACAACAAGGAGCAGGTGAGGGGCGGCCCCGGGCCCCCCGGCCCCCCCAGCCCCTTCCCTGTGCTTCTTCCTGACCCCGCTTCCCCCTTGCACATTCCTGCTTTTCCTCAGATCAGCAAAATCATCGAGACGCTGAACCAGCAGCTGCAGGCGAAGGGCCGGGAGCTGAACGAGTTTCGGGAGAAGCACAACATTCGCTTGGTGGGGGAGGACGACCCTAAGCAGCCCCCCAAGGAGGGGGCCGAGGGGGCAGGGGCCAAGGGCAGCTCAGCCGGTGTCCTGGTCTCCTAGCTCCCCTGCTCACCCCGCTGTCCTTTAGTGTTGCTTGTGTCATGTTTTTGTTAAATAAATGTCTTTTTTCTTTCCTTTGGTCACGGGCCAAGCATGGGCACGAGGGTGGCTGCTGCTTCCCAGGCTCCGGCCTGGAGGGGGTGGGGGGGCAGGAAAGGGGAGTGCGGCCCCAGGGGAGGCCAGAACAGGGCCAGACCCTCGGCTTGGCTCGCCACAGGGTGACCCAGTGACACTGGTCCCCTCCCTGGAGGAAAGTGGCACATCGGGCAGGGGCAAGTGGTGGCTTGTGCTGGCCTTGGCTGCTGTTTTCTTGCTCTGGCCACTGAAAATGCTCCGTGCTGATTCCCTGGGGGTGGGGGCCACCAGCCTGGCTTGGGTGGGGGCACCCCCTGGTCCCCCCGCCAGCAGCCATGGGATCGCAGCCAGTGCTGGAGCTGCTGCCACAGCCTCGTGCAGGGCTTCAGGGGAGGAGAAACACACACACACACACCCCCAGCGCCTGAAACTCTGCAGCAGGCTAGAACTGGGGTGATGGGTGTCACAGAGGGGGCACAACCTGAAAGGCAAGGACAGGGGATGCAGCAAGGAGGCAGGGACCCCAGCGCATGCAGCCAAGGGGGCGGCCCGGTGGTTGGCACCGGGGAGGGAGGGTGTCACTGTCACCCTGAGCGAGGCAGAGGTCGGTGTGTGCCGGTGCGTGCCGGCGTGTGGCACCTGGGGCGCGGTGGGGGATGGGAGGGGACGCGGGGTTGTTGACTGTACACAGCGTCACCCGCTGCCAGGCCTGGCCGGTTCCCCGCGGCTGCCGGCCCCATATAATGCGGGTGACACCGGGGCTGGCAGGAGATGCCATGGAGGGGGCCAGGGGACCACGGCTGGCGGAGGCCGAGCGGGAGAGTCTGCTGGGCTTCGTCCATGGAGTCTCGGGGCCCGGTACCGCTGCAGGGACAGGGGGACCCCAACAGCCGCCTTGTCCCCAAAGCAGGGCCTGGGGAGGGGACAGGGGACCTCCAAGGGCAGGCTGTGGAGGGGGGATTGAGGACCCCCGGGGCAGGCTGTGGGGAGGGGCCCAGGACCCCGGTGGGGAGGTTGGGGCCAGGTGGGGATGATGGTGACGTGTCCCCGCAGTGGTGACGGCCACCCGCATGGCGGGGGCGGCCATGTACGAGCTGGTGCGTGTGGGGCACGCGGAGCTGGTGGGGGAGATCATCCGGCTGGAGGGGGACATGGCCACGCTCCAGGTGTACGAGGAGACCTGTATCCTGCCAGCACTGCCTCCCCCGGCCCCGCCACCTCCTGTCCTCCCCTGGCCCTCCCATCCCCCTCCCCACCTACCCCTGGCCCTCTGGTCCCCCCGCCCTGTCCCTGCCATCGTCCCCTGTCACCTCCCTGGCCCCCCCAGCCCTCCTGGCCCTTCCCTGCCCCCCTACTCTGTCCTGTTCCCTCTGTCCCCTGCCATGTCCCATCCCCTCGCTGTCCCCTCCATTCCCTCGTCCCTCCATCCTGTCCTGGCCCCCCTGTCCCCTCCCTGTCCCCTCTGGTGCCCGTCTCTGTCCCTGCCTGGCTGGTGGCCTTTCCTGAGCGCGGGGGCAGCGGGGGTGCAGGTGGGGGACCCGGTGCTGCGCACAGGGAAGCCGCTCTCGGTGGAGCTGGGGCCCGGCATCCTGGGCTCCATCTTCGACGGGATCCAGCGCCCGCTGCGGGACATCGCCCAGCTCACCCGCAGCATCTACATCCCGCGGGGCACCAGCGTCCCCGCGCTGCCGCGCCACCTCTCCTGGGACTTCGTCCCCAGCAAGGACATCCGGGTGCGTGTCCCCACGTGCATCCCAGGGATGCAGGGACACCCCTTCTCCCAGCACCGCCGCTGGGATCCCGCATCCTCATGGCCACCCTCGCCCCACACCAGGTTGGGAGCCACATCACCGGCGGTGACATCTACGGGACGGTGGCTGAGAACTCACTCATCCAGCACAAGATCATGGTGCCACCGCGCAGCCGGGGCACCGTCACCTACATCGCGCCCCCCGGGCACTACGGGGTCTCGGTAAGGTGGGTGGTGGGTGCCATGTGGTGGGTGTCGGGGTGGTGGGTGTCCCCTGTCACCGCTGCCTGTCCTGTCCCTTGTGTCCCGCAGGATGTGGTGCTGGAGCTGGACTTCCAGGGCAGCGCGGAGAGGCTGAGCATGCTACAGGTCTGGCCTGTCAGACAGACCCGGCCCGTGGCCGAGAAGCTGCCAGCAAATCACCCACTGCTGACGGGCCAGCGGGTGCTGGACGCCCTCTTCCCGTAGGCACCGGGACACGGGCAGGAGTGGGGGGCAGGAGTGGGGGACAGAGACAGGGACAAGGATGGGGACAGGGACAGGGACGGAGATAGAGCTGGAGGTGGGAACTGGGGACAGGGAGAGGGGATGGGGACAGGGATGGGGACGGAGATAGAGCTGGAGGGGGGAACTGGGGACAGGGAGGGGGACAGGGACAGGGTTGGGGACAGGGGTAGGGATGGAGGTAGAGCTGGAGATGGGGACTGGGACAGGGAGGGGGACACGGGATGGTGATGTGGGACAGGGATGGAAGTGGGGATGGGGCTGGAGATGAGAATAAGGGACAAGGATGGGGGACTGGCACAGGGCTAGGAACACAGGTGGGGTTGGGGCTGGGGACAGGGGTGGGGACAGCCCTGCTGTGGAAAAAGGGGATGGGGGGGACACTGGTGCAGTCACACTCACTGCAGACAGTCCTCAGGAGGGACAGAGACAGGGATGGGGACGGGGGTCCCTCCTGCCTCCATGGGGATGTAGTGGGCAGGGGGAGGGACCGTCCCCCTCCACAGCTGTCGCTCTCAGCTGTCCCCACGCGTCCCCATCCCCAGGTGCGTGCAGGGTGGCACTACGGCCATCCCGGGTGCCTTTGGCTGTGGCAAAACCGTCATCTCCCAGTCCCTGTCCAAGTACTCCAACAGCGACGTCATCGTCTACGTGGGCTGCGGCGAGCGCGGCAACGAGATGTCTGAGGTCCTGCGGGACTTCCCCGAGGTGGGGACGGGTGGCACAGTGCTGGGGTGACACGGGGCCAGTGGCTGGGTGGTGATGGCGGTGTCGCCCCCAGCTCACCATGGAGGTGGACGGGAGGACAGAGACCATCATGAAGCGCACGACGCTGGTGGCCAACACCTCCAACATGCCGGTGGCTGCCCGTGAAGCCTCTATCTACACCGGTGAGCCGGGGACCACCATGGCAAGGGGGTTGGTGGCACGTGTGAGCGTGCACGGGCACGTGTGAGTGTGCACGGGCTTGTGTGAGCGTGCACACATGTGCACGCGTGCCGCGAGGCTGCTCGTGTACCTGGCCACGTGGCACAGGTGGGCACGCGCAGGCAGCCACGAGCTCACCGGGGTGCACGGCGAGCGTGCGAGCCATGTGCTGCCGGCGCAGGCATCACGCTTTCCGAGTATTTCCGCGACATGGGCTACCACGTCAGCATGATGGCCGACTCCACGTCCCGCTGGGCCGAGGCGCTGCGTGAGATCTCGGGGCGCTTGGCTGAGATGCCGGCGGGTGAGCTCCAGTGCCAGGGTGCGGCGGGAGGAACCCCTCGCCCCTCTCCCAGCCCTGAGGCCACGGTGAGGGGCTCTGCTCCCCCCCCGGTGATGCCACGCTTCCCACAGACAGCGGCTACCCGGCGTACCTGGGCGCCCGTCTGGCCTCCTTCTACGAGCGCGCGGGGCGAGCGCGGTGCCTGGGGTCCCCGGCCCGCCAGGGCAGTGTCAGCATCATTGGCGCGTGAGTGCGGGGGGCTGGCAGGGGGGACCCCCGCCTAGGCACCCCACTGAGCCCCCCGCTCGCTGTCCCCTGCAGCGTGTCCCCGCCAGGAGGGGACTTCTCAGACCCTGTCACCTCGGCCACGCTGAGCATCGTGCAGGTGACTGGTGCACACTGGGGTTCCCCCCATCCCAGCGCGGCCCCCCCTGACCCCCCGTGTCCCCCCAGGTGTTCTGGGGGCTGGACAAGAAGCTGGCGCAGCGCAAGCACTTCCCCTCCGTCAACTGGCTGATCAGCTACAGCCGGTACCTGCGGGCGCTGGAGCCCCACTACGAGGGGCTGCACCCCGAGTTCCCTGCCCTGCGCCGCCGCGCCAGGGAGATCCTGCAGGAGGAGGAGGAGCTGGCCGAGATCGTCCAGCTGGTCGGCAAGGTGGGACGCGGTGTCCCAGGGTGGGGACAGGCTGGGATGTGGGATGGGGATATGGGATTGGGACAGGGGACAGGGATGGGGGATATGGGATAAGATTGGATGGAGCTATGGGATGGAGATGGAGTGGAGATACGGGACAGGCGTGGGATGGGGATGTGGGACGGAGGTGGGATGGGGATATGGGATGTGGGATGGAGATGGGATGGGGATATGGGATGTGGGATGGAGATATGGGATGGAGATGGGATGGGGATATGGGATGTGGGATGGAGATATGGGATGGAGATGGGATGAGGATATGGGATGGAGGATAGGCGATGAGGATGGGATGAGATGGGGTATGGGATATGGGATGGAGGATTTGGGATGGAATTGTAGGGACAGGGATGGGGATATGGGACGGGGATGTGATGTGATGGGTGTGGGATGGGGGATATGGCTGGAATTCTGTTGGGGGTGGAGATGAGGATGGGGATACGGGATGGGAGGGGGTAGGGACATAATGGATAGGCATGGGGAAGTGGATGGGGATATGGGATATGGAATGGGATGGGAATGGGGATAGGAACACCCCGGACCCGCCCCCCTGCAGGCGTCCCTCGCTGAGGCTGACAAGGTGACGCTGGAGGTGGCCAAGCTCCTCAAGGATGACTTCCTCCAGCAGAACGGCTACTCCTCCTACGACAGGTACCACCAGCCCCCCAGCCCCAAAGCCCCAGCCCTGACCCTCCCTGACCCCCACTCACCCCCCAGGTTCTGCCCCTTCTACAAGACCGTGGGGATGCTGCACAACATGGTCACCTTCTATGAGCTGGCACGGCATGCTGTGGAGGCCACCGCGCCGGGCGAGCGCCGCGTCACCTGGGCCACCATCCGCGAGAGCCTGGGGGACATCCTCTACAAGCTGAGCGCCATGAAGTTCAAGGTGGGTGTCAGGGGGGGGCTGTGACCCCCGGTGGTGGTGGGTGATGCCACCGCGTGCCACATGTCCCCAGGACCCCGTGAAGGATGGAGAAGCCAACATCACGGCAGCCTTCGCCCAGCTCAATGAGGAGATGCAGACGGCTTTCCGCAACCTGGAGGACTGAGGCGGGGGCAGGAAAGGTGGGGGTGCGGGATGGGGGGATCCCCCTGGGACCCCCCAGCCACCCAGTAAAGGGCCTGAGGCATTGCTCATTCTCCAGGTGTGGTTTCCCTGTGGTGAATGGGAGCATCGGGTGTCCCCCTGTCCCCCCCCACCTGCCGGGTGCTGGCACCAGATCCTTGCCGGGGGGGGCCCGGGGGGGGGGGGGGGGGGCGGCTTTTCCTGCTCCAGCCTGGGAAGGACAGAGGAGGAAAGCCGAGGCGGTTGAGGGGGGCAGCACCTTTGGGCCCTGGGGGGATTTTTGGGGGGGTTGGCACGATGGTTTGGGGGTTCAGCTGCCCCCTGGCAAGGAGCCACCTTTCCCCCGGCTGAGACCTGGGGGATTTGGTGCATGTGTGGGGCACTCTGGGTGGGCAGTGGTGGGACTTGGGGGTGACGGTGATCCCCCCAGGCCAGAACTGCTGTGACAAGGGGGGGACACAACACAGGGACTCGGGGAGGGGAGGATGCACAGTGGGTGCATTTGGGGGCCACCGAGGCAGATATCGGGACGGTGCCGTCCGCCACGTGGCAGGATTGGTCCCTCTTGGGGCAGTAGGGGGGTCCCTATTTGTGTCCCCCCGCCGGAGCTGGCAGAGTCTCTCCGGGTTCGCCCCACGCCCCGGGGGGGTCCTGTGTCGTGTGTCGTCCCCCCCCCCCGGTGCCGCCCTCGTCCGCCTCCTCCTCTGCCCCGTCCCGCCCCCGCCCCCCCCGCCGGAGCCGCCGCCCCGAGATGTGGGTCCTGCTGCTGCCCCTGGGGCTGGGCTCGGCCCTGCTGCCCCCCGGTGGGTCCCGCTCGGAGGGTCCGGGGGTGCTGGGGGGGCCCGAGGGGGCTGGAGGGGCCGGGGTCCGGGAGGCGCAGGCGGGCCGGGACGTGCCGGGGGTCCGGAGGGGTGCCGGGGGATGCCGGGGGGTGTTGGGGGGTCCGGGGTGTGCCGGGGGTCCGGAGGCGTGGGCGGGCCGGGAGGTGCCGGGAGTCCAGGGTGTGCCGGGGGTCCGGGGGGTGCCGAGGGGTGTCGGGGCACCGGCAGCAGCGGGGGGCTGCGGGAGACGGCGGGGCCGGGGGCCGGGGGAAGAGATGGCCCCGTCCCGGTCCCGGTCCCTTCCCACGCCCGTGTCCCCGTCCCCGTCCCGGTCCCTTCCCACGCCCGTGTCCCCCTCCCGGTCCCGGTCCCTTCCCACGCCCGTGTCCCCGTCCCCGTCCCGGTCCCTTTCCACGCCCGTATCCCTGTCCCGGTCCCTTCCCACGCCCGTGTCCCCGTCCCCGTCCCGGTCCCTTTCCACGCCTGTGTCCCTGTCCCGGTCCCTTCCCACGCCCGTGTCCCCGTCCCGGTCCCGGTCCCGGTCCCTTCCCACGCCCGTGTCCCCGTCCCGGTCCCTGTCTCGGTCCCTTCCGCGAGCCGTGGCGGTAACGGCCCCGGGGGTCCCACAGCGGCGAGTCCCCGGCCCCCGCAGCAGGGTCCCCACGGCCACGGGACGGTGGCGGTCCTCGGGTCCCCCCTCTGGCCGCACCACGGGCGGGTGCCGGTGCCACTGACACACACCCCCCCCCCTCCTTGTCCCCAGGCCCCCCGGCGCCGCCCCCCCGCCGCGGGGACACCCCCGAGGGCTGCCGGCCGTGCCGCAGCCCCCACCGGGGCCGGGCGCAGGCCAACGGCACGCTGGGCGCCGCCGTCACCCTGGGGTGCCCGGTGGCAGGAGCCCCCCTGGGCCGGCTGCTGGCCACGCACTGGCGCTTCGAGGGGGCGCCCGGGGGGGCCGGGGCCGCCGTCTGCAGCCGCCCCCGCGGCCGCCCCCGCTGCGACCCCCGGTACGGCGGGCGCGCCGAGCTGCCGGCGGCCGGGGGGGGCGCGGGGGGGCTGGTGCTGCGGCGCCTGCGGGACGGGGACGCCGGGACCTACAGCTGCCTGCTGGTGGGCGAGCGGGACTGCGCCTGCGGCGAGGTGGAGCTGCGGCTGGGCGGCGGTGAGCCCCTCACCCTGGCGTCGGGGCGGGGGGGGGCGCGGGGAGCCCCTCACCCTGGCGTCGGGGCGGGGGGGGACGGGGGGAGCCCCTCACCCTGGCGTCGGGGCGGGGGGGAGGGACGGAGGGAGCCCCTCACCCTGCCTTCAAGTAGAAGGGAACCCCTCACCCTGGCATTGGGGCGGGTGGGGGGCGTGGGGAGCCCCTCACCTCGGCCTTGGGGCGGGGGGAGCCCCTCACCCTGGCGGCGGGGTAGGGGGGCGGCGGGAGCCCCTCACCCTGCTGGGGGGACGGCGGGAACTCCTCACCCCGGTCTTAGGGCAGGGGGGAGCCCCTCACCCTGGCGTTGGGGATGGGGGGAGCCCCTCACCCTGGCGTCGGGGCGGGGGGGAGGGACGGAGGGAGCCCCTCACCCTGCCTTCAAGTAGGAGGGAACCCCTCACCCTGGCGTCGGGGCAAGAGGGGGGCGCGAGGAGCCCCTCACCTCGGCCTTGGGGCGGGGGGAGCCCCTCACCCTGCTGGGGGGACGGCGGGAACTCCTCACCCCGGTCTTAGGGCAGGGGGGAGCCCCTCACCCTGGCATTGGGGATGGGGGGAGCCCCTCACCCTGCCCTTGGGGTGGGGGGGACAGTGGGAGCCCCTCATTCCGCTCTCAGGGCAGCGGGAGCCCCTTGCTCTGGTGTTGGGGATGGCGGGAGCCCCTCACCCACCCGCGGGGTGGTGGGAGCCCCTCACCCTGGTGTCAGCCCAGTGGCAACCCCCCCCCTTTCCACAGGTGCCCGCTGCAGCCCCTCCTGCTCCGGGTCCCCCCCCCTCAGCGACTTTGGCCTCAGCCTCCTCCTGCTGCTGCCGCTGGCCCACAGCCTGTGAGCCGGGGAGCGCGTGTGCCTGTGCACACGTGTGCGCACGTGTGTGTGTGCCTGTGAGCCTGTGAGTGTGCATGTGAGCGTGCGGGGGTGGGTGAGGCTGCGGGGGTTGCGCGCACAGGCACAGGCGTGAGTGTGTGTGTGCACACGCATGTGCGCAGGGACGTGCATCTGTGTGTGCATGGGGTGTGTGTGCAAAGGGTGTGCACATGTGTGCAGGGGTGTGCACACACATGTGGGGGGGGTGCTGAGGGTTTGTGCCTCAGCGCGTGCACAGGGACGCTGTGTGCAGCACATGTGCCCCCCTGTGTGTGCCACCCAGATGGTGGCACCAGCGGACAGCCCCAGCTGGCACCTCCTTCGCCACCCCCCAGGCCTCACACTCCCCGTGTCTCCAGTGGCCCTGTCCCCAGTGTCCCCAGTGCCCCTGCCCTGGTGTCCCCAGTGTCTCCCATGTCCACAGTGTCCTTCTCCCTGGTTTTCCCCCCCAACCCCAGTGTCCCCCATGTCCCCAGTGTCCCCATCCCTGGTCTCCCCAGTGTCTGCCATGTTCCCGATGTCCCCCATGTCTTTAGTGTCCTGTCCCCAGTGTCCCTGTCCCCTATCTCCCCAGTGTCCCCAGTGTCCTGTCCCCAGCACAGCCAGTGCTGCCCATGGTGTCCCCTGGCTGCTGGAGGGGACCCAGGGTGGGACCCCAGCTGTGCCTCTTGCCCCCCCGTGGTGCCACCCCGGGGGCTGACGCTGGCGGGGACAAACTTCTGCTGTGTCAGCACCTGGGTGGCAGCAGCACCCAGAGCTTTCCCCGCATTGTGTCCCCAACAATGGCAGTGCCACGTGCACCCGCGGCCTTGAACCCCCCCCCCCCCCCAGAGGCCCCTGTCCCCACCCCAGAGGGACAGAGGGACAGGAGGCCATGGGACACCCAGCTGGCGGGTGCTGAAGGCAGGTGAGTGGCCAGGGGTGGGTGCCGGGGAGGGGGGGTGTATGTCCCCAGTGTCCCCACCCACCTTCCAGAGGTGCCACCCCTGGGTGTCCCCTGGAGAAGCCACCCGTGTCCCCCAAGGTGCCACCCCACGAGTGCTCTGATGTCCCCAGAGGTGCCATCCCCGGCTCCCCCCACATCCCCCAGAGATGTCCCCATGGGTGTCCCTTGCATCGCCTCGTGCTGCCGCCTCCGGGTCCCTTCATGTCCCCATGGGTGTCCCCTGCATCCCCTGGTGCTGCCACCCTCAGGTCCCCCCACACTCCCCAGACATGTCCCCATGGGTGTCCCCTGGTGCTGCCACCCCCAGGTTTCCCCATGTCTCCCACAGATGTCCCCACAATTGTCCCCTGTGCCCCCTGGTGCTGCCACCCCCAGGTCCCCCCACCTCCCCCAGACATATCCCCATGATTGTCCCCTGCGTCCCCCGGTGCTGCCACCCCCGGGTCCCCCCCCCCGAGGTGGCAGCAGTCCCCACAGCCCCTCCCCGGCACAGGGGGATGCCGGCGGGCGGGGGGCTGCTGTGTGGGGCCAGCGGTCTGGCCCTACTCCTGGCCGCCACCGCCACCCACTTCTGGCTGCAGCGCCGGGCGCCCGGTGGCACCGCCAGCCTCGGGCTGTGGCGCACCTGCCTCGGGGGGCACTGCCGCCCCCACCCCAGCACCCCAGGTAGGCACCGGCTGGGGTGAGCTGTGCCCGGTCTCTGTGGGGTGGGATGGGGGGGCATCAGTGCGCTGAGCGGTGCCCGGTCTCTGTGGGGTGGGATGGGGGGGCATCAGTGTGCTGAGCGGTGCCCGGTCTCTGTGGGGTGGGATGGGGGGGGCATCAGTGCGCTGAGCGGTGCCCGGTCTCTGTGGGGTGGGATGGGGGGGCATCAGTGTGCTGAGCGGTGCCCGGTCTCTGTGGGGTGGGATGGGGGGGCATCAGTGCGCTGAGCGGTGCCCGGTCTGTGTGGGGTGGGATGGGGGGGCATCAGTGCGCTGAGCTGTGCCCAGTCTCTGTGGGGTGGGATGGGGGGGCATCAGTGCGCTGTGCCCAGTCTCTGTGGGGTGGGATGGGGGGGCATCAGTGCGCTGAGCGGTGCCCGGTCTCTGTGGGGTGGGATGGGGGGGCATCAGTGTGCTGAGCGGTGCCCGGTCTGTGTGGGGTGGGATGGGGGGGCATCAGTGCGCTGAGCGGTGCCTGGTCTCTGTGGGGTGGGAGGAGGGGGAGGCATCGCTGCGCTGTGCCCAGTCTGTGTGGGGTGGGATGGGGGGGGGGGGATCACTGTGCTGAGCTGTGCCCGGACTCTGCGGGCAGGGTGTGGGGCAGTGTCCTGGGCATGCACTCGCCCAGGGTCCTCTGTCCCCCCAAGTGTCCCCAACACCGGTGTCCCCCCAGCCTTATGGGAAGCCACGCGGGTGCTGATGCTGCTCTCGGTGCTCGCCGCCGCTGCCGGCCTCGCCTTGGGGCTCTCTGTTGTGGCCAGTGGTGCCCGGCGGGCGCGTGCCCGGGGGGCCGGTGTCACCCTGCTCCTGGCTGGTAAGTGGGGACAGGCTGGGGGGCAGCGGGTTGGGGCACACGAGCCTCGGGGACTGTCCCCAGGGGAGTAACCGGTGCGCTGAGCTGTGCCCGGTCTCTTCCTGCCCGGCTGGGGCCTCGCAGGCTGGGCTGGCCCGTGCCACCGACCCGTCCCCTCTGCCCGCAGGTCTGCTGGCACTGCTGGGGCTGGCGGTGTACACGGCCGGCACGCTGAGCCTCCTGGGGCCGACCCGTGCCACCTGGCGCTTCTCCTGGTCCTACATCCTGGGCTGGGTCGCAGTCGTCCTCACCGGCTCAGCAGGTACTGGTGCCCGCCAGGCCTGGCCACCGCTGCGCTGAGCTGTGCCCGGTCTCTGCAGGGCTGGGCCGGGCCTGGCCACACACCACGGGCACCCACGGGTGGGGGGCAGCAGGGAGGGCCCCCAGGCCCACACTGAGCTGCCCCACAGCCTTCTCTCTCCCCCCAGGGCTTTTCCACCTCTGTGCTGCTGCCAAGGACCCGTCTCCAGAGAGCTCCGAAGCGGCGGGTGCCTGAGGGCACCTGGGGGGGCCCCGCTGCCACCCCCCCTCCTCCCCGCAGGAGCCGGGTCGGGGCACGCCGGGGTGCGGGGCACTGCTGTGCTGAGTTGTGTCGGGTCTCTGCAGGGCTGAGCTCCCCCTGCTCTCCTGCCCCCACCCGTTTTGTCCCCTTTACTACCCCCTGAATCCTGCTGTGCCAATAAACTGCCATGCTCCCCCTCGCGGGATGCCCTGTGGGATTTGGGGACCCCAGATTTTTCGGGGGGGGGGGGGGTGGGTCGGTGCCAGCTCCCAGCTGCCTCCAGCTCAGGGTTTGGGGGGAAACAGGAATGCTTGTGGGGTCTCATCCTGGGGGGGGGTGTGTGTGTGTCAGAGTAGGAGGGGTCTAGGGGTTAATGGGAGACCGCGAGGGGCATGAGGGTGACGGGGAGGCACGGGGGCGGGGGATGGCCGTCACCGGGAGCCACCCGGGAGCCGCTGCCCGACGCGGGGCGGGGGGTGTGCCCCACCGCTGACATCGCCACTTTAAGGCCGCGCCCTCGGCCCCGCCCCTGCCCCGACCTGCCGGACCGGTCCGCCCCGCCCGGCCCCGCCCCGCCCGCCCCCGGCCCCGCCCCGCCCCGTGTTGGCTCGGAGCGGTGCAACACCGGCCCCTCCGCCGCGCTCGGCCCGGAGCCGCCCGGTTCGGCCCGGTTCGGCCCGGAGCGGCCCGGTGCAGCCCGGCAAAGTTCTGCCCGGTCCGGCCCGGTGCAGCCCGGTTCCGCCCGGTCCGGCCCGGTTCCGCCCGGTTCGGCACGGATGGTGCTGGCCGGGGGCCGAGCAGCGCCGTGACCCGCAGGTGTCCGCATGGCCCCCCGCGGGATGCGGCCCGGGACGCCCTTCCTCCTCCTCTTCCTTCTCCTCCTCGCTACCGGTAAGGCACGGCCGGCACCGGGCAGGGGCCGGGCGGACCGGGGCGGGGGGGAGCAGGACCGCGGGGTGGGGAACCGGCCCCAGCTGCTCCGGGCTGGGGGGGGTGGGAGGGGCGGGGGCGGCCGGGGGCACCGGCAGTCCCGGGGCGGGGGGAGCGGGCAGGGCCGCGGGAAGCGGGGCGCACACGCGTGTGCACTGGTGGAGCGGGGGGAGTGTGTGCGTGTGTGTGTGCGCACACGCGTGTGTGTGTGTGCGCACACGCGTGTGTGTGTGTGCGCACACGCGTGTGTGCGTGTGTGTGTGCGCGCACACGCGTGTGTGCGTGTGTGTGTGTGTGCGCACACGCGTGTGTGCGTGTGTGTGTGTGTGCGCACACGCGTGTGTGTACGTGTGTGCTTTCGCGTGTGCACCTGTGGCTCCGCGCACCTGTGTCTGCGCGCCCGTGTGCGCGTCCGTGTGCCCGGCCGGGGTCGCGCCGTGCCGGGGGTTGCGCCGTGGGCGCCGCACACGCGTGTGCGTGCACCCTTGTGCGTGTCCGTGTGCGCGCACCTCTACGTCCGCGTGCCCCCCCCCACGGGGAAGCTAGGCGGGGGACCCTTCTGGGTACACGCGACACGCACACACGACACCGTGGGAACTCGGTACAGCCCACTGGGGACAGTGCGGGGACACCGGGCTGCCTGGGGGGGTCCGCGCTCCCTCCCACGCTTTGGGGGGTGGGCTAGCACCCCCCCACCGAGCTGTGCCGCGCTGGGTGCCGCACCCAAGGGGGCGGGGGGGGGGGGGGGGTGTCAGCTGCCGGCCTCACCCCCGGTGCCGTGCCTCAGTTTCCCCAGTGGTGCAGGAGCCGTGGGAACGGGCTGGGTGACGTCACCGCAGGGGGTGCTGCCCCCTCCCCCCACCTCGGGGGGGTCGGGGGCACGGAGCAGCATCGTGCCCATCGCTGGGTGTCAGGCTTATGGGCCCCCCGGGTGTGTGTGCGTGCACACGCGTGTGCACTGCGCGTGGGGCAAGGACGCGCGTGTGACCCCTTTGCGGGGGGGTGTGTGTGTGTGTGTCCGTGAATGCGCGTGTCCTGGGGGGGCTGCACACGCGCGCGTGCGTTCACGAGGGGCACAAGCGTGCACACGCGTGTGTGTCTGTGTGTGCGTCTGTGTGTGCGCACAGCCGCAGGTGCCAAGGGGCAACGCGGGGCCGCGCACACGCGTGGGCGTGTAGCCCCCGGGACCCCCGCCCCCCGGGACCCCCGCCTCCCCGATGCTGATCCCGCGGGCGCGAGCCCGGCCGGGGCGTGGGGGCCACGGGATCCGGTTGAGCCGGTTCCCGGCTCCGTTCCCACGCGCTCGGCCCGGTTGGGCGGGGACGCCCCGCGGCGGGGGCCACCCGCCAGCCCCGACGGCAACGGCCCCCACCCCGCCGGGACCCCCGGCCCCCCGTCGCCACGCAGGGGGAAACTGAGGCAGGGCAGGAGCAGCGCGGCTGTGACTCACGGGCCGGGCAGCGCCGCAATTATTTAATTAATCCGGCGACTAATCGGGAGGGGGGAGTGGGGTGGTGGTATGTAATTAGGCCGGGCACGGCGGGGGGCTCGGTGGGGAGGCCCCGGGGCCGGCGGGGGCGGGAGCCCTCCGCAAGCCGCGGCAGCGCCCGGCATCCGCGCCAGCCGGTTGTTCTGGCCGCGCCGGCCCAGCCGCTTCCCCCGGCGTCGCCGAGCGGCTGGGTGGGCCCCAGCCCCGCCCCGACACCCGCCACCTTGCACGCGCGGCCAGCACACGGGAGCGCGCCCGGGAACGTGTGAGCGCGTCAGAGCGAGCATGAGCTGCCCTGAGTGTGTCTGCGTGTGTGCAAGTGTGCACAAGTGTGCCCGAGCACAGGTGAGTGTGGGGTGCATGTGCCTGCCTGTGGGTGCCTGAGTGAGTGTAAGAGCATGCACAAGCGTGTGTGGATGTTAGCGTGTGTGTGCGAGCATGCACAAGTGCACACGTATGTCTGCAAGTGTGTCTGTGCCCGTGTGAGCGTGCCCAAGTGTGTGTGAGCGTGTCTCTGCTGGCACAAGGATGCCCCGTCATACATGAGCATGTTTAAGCATGCCTGAGCGTGCAGGAGTGTGCACAACTGTGTCCAGGGATGTGCAAGTGTGCTCAAGCATGATGGGCATGCGTGAGCACACCCAAGCATGCATGGGTGCTTATGGGCACACGAGTGTGTGTGAGCATGTCCAAGCACACATGAATGCATCCAAAGGTGTACACGCATGCATAAGAGTGTACGAGTGTGCTTTGGCAGGCAGGAGCGTGCTCAAGTGTGCATGAGCATGCCTGTAAATGTGCAAGCTTGCCTAAGCAGACATGAGCACATGTGAGCATGCCCAAGTGTGCCAGAGTGTGTCCAGGTGTGTGTGAGCACGCATAAATGTGCTGAAGCGTGTGTGAGCTCATCCAGGTGTGCATGAGTGTGCGGAAGCTTGCCTGAGTGTGCATGAGCATGCGCAAGCACACCCAAGTGCACCCCGGTGTGCATCAGCATGTATATGAGAATGTCAGAGCACACAAGTGCGCACGAGTGTGCAGGTGCACCCAAGCTTATATGAGCGTGCCCAAGCGTATGCGACTGTACCTGAGTGTGTGAGTGTACTCAGGCATGCAGGCACAAGCGTCCCCAAGTGTATGTGAGAGCACCTGGAGAAACACACGGACATGTGGAAGCACAAGGGTACGCGTGCCGGAGTGTGCGCAAGTGTGCCCAAGCATGCCTGTGTGCATGTCAGTCCACCCAAGTGTGTGCAAGCGCAAGCGTGCGTAAGTGGGGTTAAGGGTACCCAAACTTGTGTGAGTGTGCCTGAAGAAACGTGTGGATATGTGCAAGCACAAGCATGTTCTGAGTGTGCCAAAGTGTGCACAAGCATCCCCAAGCATGGCTGGATGTATACGAGTGCACTCAAGCACATGTGAGTGTGTGCAAGCACAAGTGTGTGCAAGCCTGCCCAAGTGTGGACGTGTGCAAGCACAAGCGTGCTGGAGTGTTCCTGCATGGGTGTCGGTGCCAGCACAGGTGTGCACAAGCGTGCCTGAGTGTTCCTGCACGGATGTGAGTGCAAGCGTGTGCCCAAGTGTTCCTGCGTGGATGTGAGTGCCAGCACAAGTGTGCGCCAGCACGAGTGTGCCCGGGGAGCGCGCGGCGGCGGCACAAGTGTGCCGAGCGAGCGCACGGTGCCAACCTGGGTGCCCGCAGGCTGCCGCTCCGGGGTGGTGGAGGTGGAGCGCAGCGTGACGGCGGTGCTGGGCCAGGACGTGGTGCTGCCGTGCCGGTACCGGGCGCAGGAGCAGGAGCAGGTGGTGCAGGTGACCTGGCTGAAGCGGGGCCCGACGGGGGAGGGCGCCGAGGTGGCCGTGCTCAACCAGCAGCACGGGGAGCACGTGCTGGAGCCCTACGCTGGGCGGGTGCTGCGGCGGGCGGGCGGCGCGCTGGAGGACGGTGCCATCATCCTGAGGAACGCTGTGCAGGGGGACGAGGGCGATTACGAGTGTCACCTCATCACCTTCCCCCTGGGCAACTTTGAGGGGCGGCTCACCCTCAAGGTGCTGGGTGAGTGCCCGGGGAGGGGGTGGTGGGCAAGGGGCAGCAGGCATGGGGCGGGGGGTGATGAGGATGGGATGATGGTTGTAGGGCAGCAGACAAATGGTGATGGGCACGGGTGGTGGGCACGGGTGGTGGGCAAGGGGCAGCAGGCACAGGGTGATGGGTGGTGGGGAGTGGGCAGTGGGGTGGCGGGCAAGGGGTGGTTGGTATGGGTGCTGGGCATGGGGTGGTGTGCAATGGGCAGCAGGCACAGGGTGATGGGTGGTGGGCAAGGGGTGGGTGGCATGGGTGATGGGTGCAGGGTGGTGGGCATGGGGCGATGGGCTGGTGGGCAAGGGGAGCTGGGTATGGGGCGGTGGGCAATGGGCACAGGGTGGTGGGCAAGGGGCAGCAGGCATGGGACGGTGGGTGGTGGGCATGGGGTGATGGGGCAGTGGGCAAGCAGTGTTCGGCACGGGGTGGTGGGTGATGGGCGTGGGGCAGCGGGGTGGCGGTACAGAGCGGTGGGGTGATGGCTGTGGGGCGGTGAGCAATGCCTGACGGGCACGGCGGGTCTGCAGTACCAGGCGCCCATCGGCTGTGCTGGGGACGGGGTTTCGGGCCAGTGGCTCTGGTGTCACCAGTGCGGGTCTGACGCCGGTGCCGCCTGCAGTGCCTCCGCTGCCCATCCTGAACCCGGGGCCACCACTGGAGGAGGGGCAGGGCCGGACGCTGGCGGCCTCATGCACGGCGGAGGGCAACCCAGTGCCATCGGTGCGCTGGGAGACGGAGGTGCGGGGCACCAACGCCACGCGCCGCTCGGCGCACGCCCGCTCCGCCTCCGTCACCAGCGAGTTCTTCCTGGTGCCTGGGCGCAGCATGAATGGCAAGAGCCTGACCTGCGTGGTGGCCCACCCCGGGCTGCGCCACGAGAAGAGGATCACCCACCTCCTCAGCGTCGCCTGTGCGGCACCGGGGCACGGGGGGTGTCGAGGGATGCGGGGGGGCATTGGGGACATGGAGGGCACTGGGGACATGGGCAGCGTTAAAAGATGTGGAGGACATGGGGGATGCAGTGGGCGTTGGGGACATGATGGGTGTGGGGGGCATTGAGGGAAATGGGGGACGCGGGGAGAGGCGAAGGATGTGGGCGTGTTGGGGACATGGAGAGCGTGCGGAAGGTTGGGGGACACAGGGCATTGGGGACAATGGGCATGGGGGACATTGAGGGATGTGGAAGACATGGGGGGCGTTGGAGACATGGAGATCATGGGGGGCACCGGGGACACTGGGGACAGGGAGGGCTTTGAAGGTCACAATGGGCCTCGGGGAGGTGGAGGGTGTTGGGGACATGAAGAGCATGGGGAGTGGGGACTGTGGGTGGCGTGGGGACATGGAGGGCAGTGGGGCACATTGCATGGAGGACTTTAGGGACATTGGGGAGATGAAAGGCCCAGGGAGCGCGCTGAGGCCATGGGAGCTGTCCCTGCTTGTCCCCTCACTGTCCCCTTGTCCCCAGACCTGTCGGACGCCTCTGTGCTGGGGCACACGGAGGAGTGGCAGGAGGGCATGGAGGGGGCCACGCTGACCTGCCTGGGGGATGGCAACCCCCCGCCCGCCTACAACTGGACACGGTGAGGCCACCAGCCCTGCTGTCCCTCCTATGCACTTGGTGTCCCTGCCGTGTCCCCGTGTGCCTCTATCCCTGCCAGGCATCCAGAGCATGTTCGTGTCCCTCCTGTGTCCCCTGCCCATGTCCCTGCCGCATGCCCTGCCCGTGTCCCTGCTGTGTCCCCCCTGCCCATGCTGGTGTGTCCCCTGCCACATCCCCTGCCTGTGCCTATGTCCTTGCCATGTCCCATGTCCCTGCTGTGTCTCCCCTGCCCACGCTAGTGTCCCCTGCCATGTTCCCTGCCTGTGCCTGTGTCCCTGCCATGTTCCCTGCCTGTGCCCCTGTCCTGGTCACATCCCATGTCCCTGCTGTGTCCCCCCTGCCTGTGCTCATGTCCCTGCCATGTTGCCCCGTGTCCCTGCCGTGCCCGTGTCCCTGCCGTGCCCCCCCCCGCCACGTCCCCACCCGTGTCCCTGCCCAGGCGTGCCTGTGCCGAGGGCCGCGGCGGCGGCGAGCGCGGCAGGTGGTGCCATGCCCGGGCAGGCCCTGCCAGGGCCGGGGCAGGGCGTCAGCCGTGGGAACTGGCAGCCCCGGCTTTGATGGCGGCGGCGCTGCTGCCGCCCGCCCGGGCATGCCGGGGGCTGATGGTGCTGTCGTGCCGCAGGCTGAACGCCCCGCTGCCCGCCGGCGTGCGGGTGAAGGGGGACACCCTCGTCTTCCAGCGGCCCCTCGCTGCCGCTGACGCTGGGGATTACGTCTGCCGCGTCTCCAACCGTGTGGCCACCAAGGAGGCGCGAGCCAACGTCAGCATCAAGAGCAGGGTGGCAGGTGGGCACCTGGGGGGCGCCGGGGTGGGTGCACTGGTGGCGGGTGGGCATTGGGGTGGGGGTCCCAGGGTGGTGCCGGTGGGAGCCTGGGGGGTGGGGGGTGCCGTTTGGTGCAGCTTGCGCCAATCTGTCTGTCCATCCCAGGGCTCTCTTCCACCTGCCTGCCCTTCCTGCCACCCGCTTGTCCGTCTGTCCCCCCCCAGGTTCTTCCTACACCCATCCATTCACCTGTCCTTCCCCAGGTGCTCCTCTGCCTCTTCACCCATTTGTCCATCTGTCTGCCTGCCCATCCATCCTTCTGTCTGTTCTCTTGGCTGTCCAGCCGTGCACCCACCCCACCCACTCTGCCCACCCAACTCTCCCTCCATTTCTTCATCCATCCACCCATCTGCCCACCTGTCTGTCCATCCATCCATCCCTCCTCCCCCTTTCGTGTCTCATTCTCCATTTGTTCGTCCGCTGTGTGCCCGTCCATACACTCATCTGTCCCCTCAGCCACCCGTCTGTCTACTCATCGGTCTACTCATCCACCCACCCATTTACTCATCTGTCTACTCATCCATCCATGTACCCATCCATCTGCCCATCCATCCCTCTGGCACCTCTGTCCATCCATCTTTCCACCCATTGTTCATCTAACCACCCATCCACCCATGGACCCATCCGTCCATCCACATACTCATGCATTTACCCACCCATCCACATACTCCTATTTCCGTCTATCCACCCCCCATCTTCTTGTCCCCCCCCACCATGCCTTCCCACCCCACGGGTGTCCCCGCAGACAACGAGGTGCGCAGGGTGGACCTGGTCTCAGCCTCGGTGGTGGTGGTGGGCGTCATCGCCGCTGTCCTGCTCTGCGTCCTCGTCGTTGTCGTTGTTGTCATGACCCTCTACCACAAGCGCAAGACCAAGCGCATCTCCGAGAAGTAGTAAGAGGCAGGGAGAGGGGCAGGGGGTGGGGGGGGACATGGGGGACCTGTGCTGAGCGTGTCCCTCACTGTGTCCCCAGCGAGGAGGAGCTGACGCTCACCCGGGAGAATTCCATCCGCCGCCTGCACTCCAGCCACAGCACCGACACACGCACCCAGGTGGGGTGCCCAAGGGAGGGGGTCTTGGGGTGTCCTGGGTGGTGGGGTGCCCGGGGTGGTGGGCAGTGGGGTGCCCAAGGTGGTAGGTCTTGGCGTGCCCTGGGTGTTGGGGTGCCTGGGGTGAAGGATGCTGGAATGCCCCAGGTGCCGGGTGTTGGGGTGCCCTGGGTGCTGGGTGTAGGGGTGTTGCAGGAGGACCGGGGAGTGGGAGGCATGGGGGCCCGGCTGTGGGGGGCTGGGTCTCATGGGGCTGTTTCAGCTGGAGGAGACGCTGCAGCTGCGTGCGGAGAGCCGGCAAGGCAGCCTGCGTGGGGACAGCCTGCGCGGCACCAGCATCTGCTCCGCCATGGTGAGTGCCACAGGGGGGTGGGGGTCCAGCTCAGCCCCACACCCAGCCCAGGGCTGTGGCTCCCGGAGTGTCCCCTCCACTGCTGGCATGCTCCCGACACACCCCTGTGCTGGGTGTGTGAAGCCCTCCCGCCTGCAGGCACCTTTGCGTGCCCGTGCGCTGAGCCCTCGTGCACCTCCCTATGCCCCACGGCAGCGCTCCGTCCCCATGAGGGTCCCTGGGGGGTTCGTCCGTCCGCAGTGACGCCTGTCCCTTGTCCCTGCAGAGCGAAGAGCCCGAAGGGCGCAGCTACTCGACGCTCTCGACAGTGCGGGAGATCGAGACGCAGACAGAGGTGCCGGCAGCACCGCTGCTGCCCACCCTGGCAGGGAAGGAGCCGAAGGAGGAGGAGGAGGATGGTGGCGGCAGTGGCGGGGACGACCCCATCAAGCAGGCCATGACCCACTTTGTGCAGGAGAACGGGATGCTGCAGGCCAAGCCCACCACCAATGGCATCTACATCAATGGCCGCGGGCACCTGGTGTGAGCCGGGCAGGGCCGGGGGGGACACCCAAGGGACCCCCGTTCCCCCCTGTGGCTCCCCCGGCTCTGCCTGCCCACCGGGCTGGCTCCGGTCCCCGAGCGTCACCCTGCTGCTGGCACGGGGTCAGGGACATGCACCGTGCCCCAGGACAGGGCTCCGGTCCCCGAGCGTCACCCTGCTGCTGGCACGGGGTCGGGGATATGCATCGTGCCCCAGGATGGCTCCAGTCCCCGAGCGTCGCCCTGCTGCTGGCACAGGGTTGGGGACATGCACGTGTCACCTTGCTGCTGACGTGGGATTAGGGACATGCACCGTGCCCCAGGGCGGGGCTCCAGTCCCCAGGTGTCACCCTGCTGCTGGCACAAAAGTGGGGACGTTCACTGGTGGCTGGCCAGAGGAGGTGACGGCAGCATCCAGGACCCACGGGTGTGGGGACACCCCAAGGACAGGAGAGGGGCAGGAGCCCCCCGGCTGGGATCGTTCGGACTCTGGGTCGGCTCCTTCCTGCGCGGTGCTGGGGACACGCGGCTGTCCCCGGCTCAGGATGTGGTTTGCCGGTGGCACTTGGGACGCTTGTGTCCCCTCTCCCCACCCCCCGGCCCTGAAAAAAACCCCAAACCCCCATCGTTGTCCCCCACGCTGCTGAGGGGACCCCCCCTGGGGCCGGGGCCCCCAGGCGTGGGGCTGGCAGTGGGGGTCCCCGGGGGTGCTGCAACCGATGTGTACATACCTGTATAGGACAGGGGGCCCCCCCACCCCCCCGCTGCTGCCTGGCCGCGCTTGTAAATAAACCCCCGCGCGGGACCCTGGGGCCCTGTGTCAAGTGCGTCTGGTCTCAGCTGGTGCACGCTGCAGGCACGCGCGTGTGCAAGGACAGCCACACCTGGGCACTCCACACATGTACGCGGCGGGCGCGTGGGTGAGCCATGTGCGAGTGCCCGCACAAGCGTGTCAACGTGCGCACAGCCTCATGTGAGCGTGCCTGAGCAAGCGCACACGAGCGTGCCCCGGCTCGCACAAGCGTGCGGAAGCGCACACGAGCGTGCCCCAGCTTGCACAAGCGTGCGGAAGCGCGCAGGAGCGTGCCGCCTGCGCCCTGCCCTGCGGTTTCGACGCGCCGAGGAGCAGGAAGCGGCCTCGAAGGCGGCCACCGCCTTCCTGCTGCCGCTGGCGGACGCCCCAGGCCTCGAGGCTGTGCCGGGGCCCCCCGGGCTGCCGCGCTCCCCCCCGGGGGCTGCTTCCGTGGGCCTTGGGGTGCTCGGGCCATGGGCAGGGCCTGACCCCGCTGCCGGGGGTCCGCGCCGCCTCCATGTCGCTGGCGCTGAAGGCCCGGCAGAAGGCGAGGCGCAAGGGCGGCACCAAGGAGCGGGTCTTCGGCTGCGACCTCCTGGAGCATCTCCAGCAGTCAGGGCAGGACGGTAAGCGCCCACCGCCCGCGCCCCGCCGCCCGCTGA
Source organism: Falco rusticolus (assembly GCF_015220075.1). NCBI lineage: Eukaryota > Metazoa > Chordata > Aves > Falconiformes > Falconidae > Falco > Falco rusticolus. Next base: position 317,752 of record NC_051205.1, on the reverse strand, counting down.
GCCCCCCAGCCAGGGGTCGTGCCCGTGGCTGCCAGAAGGCGGGAGGGTGCCCAGCGGTGCCGCAGGGAAAGGACCGGGGTGACTCACCCCACAGAGTTGCATCACCAGCCGTTGAGCAAGCGCTGCAGCCGGGGCGCCCGGCGAGGCCCCTCCGAGATCTGGGGGGTCCTGGTGTCTCCGCACAGCTCCAATCTGGGAGCCCCACTGCGACCCCGAGGGGACAGAGGGGTGGCCACAGCCCTGGGGACTCAGTGGCTCCAGTCTGCCGGGATGTGCCTGGTGTGGGGACCGGCCACCCCAGGGAGACCCCGTCACCAGGTCCCTGGGGGGTGGGTGGCCCTGCTCTACTCTGACGCCCTCGACTCCCGACAGGAGTGGAGCTGGGGCTGGGGGGAGGTGGGCGGTGGCGGACCTGGGGTCCCATCCTGCAGTGCCCCAGGTGCTGAGGAGCTGCACCAAGTTCGTGGAGCAGCATGGGGTGGTGGACGGCATCTACCGCCTCTCGGGCGTCTCCTCCAACATCCAGCGGCTGCGGTGAGCGCGGTGGGGCGGGGATGGGAGGGGGCTGGACGGGATGGAGATGGGAGCAGGTGGGATGGGGATGGAAACCAGACAGGATCAAACAGGAGGGAGATGGCTGGAAGAGAGGGATGGGATGGAGATGGGAGCAGACAGGGTGGAGGTGGATGCTGCTGGGACATGGGAAGGGAGGGAGGTGGGGAGGGGACAGAGCTGGGACCAGGTGGGATGGAGATTGGGAAGAGGACAGGAGGGAGGTGGGACCAGAAAGGGTGGAAATGAGGATGAGATGAGATGGGACCGGGATGGGCTGGACGTGAGATCGGTGGGATGGAGGCGGGACAGAGCCAGGGCGGGATGAGATGGGACCAGACAGGAACAGGACAGGAGGGCGATGGGGTGGGACAAGGCTGGGACCACGCAGGAGGGACAACTGGGACGGGGACCGGACCAGCCAGGCAACAGGGACAGGAGGGGGAGGATGGGCCACAGCCTGTGCAGAAGCCGACCCCGGCGCTGAGTCGGCTGGATCCAGCCCCCCGGCCCCTCGGGCGCTCCGCAGCCCCTTCCTTCCCCATCCTGCGCCCCCGCAGCTCCCAGCTCCATCCTGCCCTCGCCACTTCAGCCCTTCTTCCACTTGCTCCTTTTCTTCCTTTCCCCGCGCGCCCCCCCCCCCCCCATTTATTTTCTTTTTAATTCTTTCTTTCTTTTTGTCTTTCATTCTTTCCACATTTGGTTCAGGTGTTTTTCACTCCTTTGCTCTCTCGGTTCTTCCCTCGAGTGCTTCTTTCCTCCCCTTTTCCCATGTCCCCAAGAACCCCAGCACTGCCAGTGTCCCCAGGGTCTGCAACGTCCCCAACACCCCCACATCCCCGGTATCCTCGTACCCCCTGTGCTCCCCACCTCCTCGTGTCCCTGGCACCCGCAGCATCCCCCAGTCCCCAGCAGCAGGACCTGGCTGACGAGCCCACCCCTTGGGGCTGCGTCGGGTCCCACCACGGTCCTTGTGCATCCCCCCAGCCCTGTGGGGACCGGCCCAGACACCCTCCCCACCGCCACGGGGACACGTCCCAGCCCACCCTAGTGGAAATCCCCCAAGCAGGGCCGGGGAGGGATCCACGTAGCCGCCCCCCATGCCAAGCCGGCCACCTCGCTCGCAGGCAGGAGTTCGACAGCGACCGCTGCCCCGACCTGCAGAAGGACGTCTACCTGCAGGACATCCACTGCGTCAGCTCCCTCTGCAAGGCGTACTTCCGCGAGCTCCCCAACCCCCTCCTCACCTACCAGCTCTATGACAAATTTTCCGTGAGTGTCCCGCCCCTGCCCTGGTGCTGCTACCTGTCCCCAACCCCAGAAGGTGGCTGGCACTTGTCACCTCATCCTCGTCCCCCGGGCAGGACGCGGTGGCTATCCAGATGGAGGAGGCTCGCCTGGTGAAGATCAAGGAGGTGCTGAAGGAGCTGCCGGTGCCCCACTACAGGTAAGGGGGTGCGGGGGGGAACCCCAAAGCCAGTGTCCCCCGTGGGCACCACTGTCCCTGATGCACCCTGGTGCCCGCAGGACGCTGGAGTTCCTGATGAGGCACCTCCTGCACATGGCGTCCTACAGCAGCCAGACCAACATGCACGCCAGGAACCTGGCTATCGTCTGGGCGCCCAACCTGCTGCGGTGAGCGCTGGGGCACGGGGGGTGATGAGCATCCCCCCTTTCCTTGGGGGGAGCCTGAGAGAGACCCCCCTGGTGTCCCCGCGGCAGGTCAAAGGACATTGAGGCGACAGGGTTCAACGGCACGGCAGCGTTCATGGAGGTGCGGGTCCAGTCCATTGTGGTGGAGTTCATCCTCACCCACGTCGAGCAGCTCTTCGGGGACGCGCCTCTCCGTGGTATGTCCTGGCCTGGGCTGGGGGGACACACGTGGCAACGGGGGGCCCCCGGTGCGAGCCTAACGCCCTGTCCTGGTGGCCCGCAGGTGGCGAGTCCTCCCGGCGATCCCTGCTGCTAGGCGGGGGGGGGCCGGGGGATGGGCAGCCCCCACCGTACCATGTGCCGGCCGTGCTCAGCCAGGGCGATGGGCCCCCCCCGATCCGGCCCTACCACACCATCATTGAGCTCAGCGACCACAGGTGGGACCTGCCGCCACCCCCTCCCCAGGGACCCCACGGCGACCCCCACGGCCTGGGCGGTGCACGCGTGTTCTTACACACACAAGCGTGGGCACACGCTCTCTTGCACTTATGCCTGTAGGCGTGCACGAGCTCTTGCATGTGTCCAAAGGCACCGCGTGTGCTCCTTGCACGCACGTGTGCCCGCCGCCCCTGACACCCTGGGGTCCCACAGGAGGAAGGGGTCCCTCAAGGCCAAGAAGTGGAGGTCCATCTTCAACCTGGGCCGCTCCAGCCACGAGGCCAAGCGCAAGCTGGTGAAGACAGAGGAGAAAGGTGGGGACCCCCGGTGCATTCCCACCACAGGGGCCAGAGGGAAGGACCCCACGCTCAGGGGACGATGTGTCCCCAAACCCAAACTCCCCTTCTCCTGTCCCCCACCCTCAGATGACAAGTGCGGTAAAGTGAGCTTGCGGCCAGCCAAGAGCATGGACTCGCTCAGCTCCGTCCCCTTCGCCAGTGACGGTAAGAGGGGTGCGCGGCGGTGCTCCGTGGGAACTGTCCCTGTCCCCAAGGCGGGATCATCAGGACAGGCCTGGGGATGGAGGGGACACGGATGGGGACGGAGGGCACAGCACAGGGATGGAGAGGGCAGAGCGGGGATGGTCCCCCAGCTCAGCAGCTCCCATGGTGCTGACCAGCCAGGTCCCCGGTGTGGGGAGGTCTGGGGACAGGGGCCACCTCCATGCCCTGACTCTTCCTCCCCGCCAGGTGCAGATGACCCTCGGCTGAGCAAGAAGCGGTCAGTGAAGCAGCCGCTGCAGCGCCGGGAGAGCTTCGACACCTGCCCGTCGCCACGGGAGAGCTGCCCCGAGCTGGATGAGAGTCTGGAGGACCAGCTGAAGGGGAAGGAGGAGCAGTGGGGCCCTGAGTCGGAGGGTGAAAGCAGCACCAAGTCAGAGCCCACCACCCCCAAAGCCGGCCAGGCCTCACTGGTGGCCCCCGGCCGCTCACCCAAGACCACCCGCAGCCGTGCCGAGAAGTGTGCGGGGGTCCACATCTCTGGCCCCTTCTCCGTCACCGTCCCCTTCCACATCACCTCCAACCTCTCCCGCCTGACGCGGGGGCTGCCGTGCCCAGTGCTGGCCCAGGCGGCCGTGGGCAGAGAGCTGCCCGCCAGCCCCCCGCCGCCCCCCCGCTGCTCAGCTGGGGAGCCCGAGGCACCGGAGCACCACAGTGGTGAGAAGCAGCCCCTGGGAGCAGCCGCTGCGGGACCCCCGGGGCGCCGGGGGGACACTGGGCTCAGTCCCCTCTGTCTCCTTCCACAGGGGAGGAGAAGGCGGACGCAGAGGAGACCCGGCTCTCCCTGGAGCTGCGGGACTCCTTCGCCTTCCTGGACAGCCAGGAGACGTGGCTGGAGGGCGTCGGGGACATGGAGCCAGCGGCACGGTCCCTGCTGTCGGACACTGGCCCCGGGGACGGCTCGGGGTTCCCAGCCATAGAGGAGGGGATGGAGAGCGCGTTCATGAACGTGAGCCGACAGCGCCGTCGCCACGCTTTGGGGGCTGGGGGCAGGCAGAGGGTCACCCATCTGTCCCTGTCAGGGTGGGGACAGAGGGGGTGCAGTGGGGATGGAGGGGACAGGGCTGGGCTGGGGTATGGTGGGGAGGGGGTGGGGATGTGGGATATGGTGTTGGATGATGGGGAACAGGGTGGCAACACCCCCTCCCGCCCCAGCGTGGGATCTCGGGGCCATGCAGTGCTCCACACCCAGGTGGGGCTGGGGGGGGTCTCCGGCGTGGCCGTCACCATCCCGCCCATCCCCGTCCCCAGCCAGGGGAGCCCCCTGTGGAGCAGCCTGCCAGCTACCTCTCCATCGAGGAGTGCATGGATGAGGAGATGTTCTTCATGGCTCCCAGCGGCTCCGACGCCGAGGACCCTGCCGGGGATACTGACTCGGATGACATGTTCCTCAGCGCCCATGATGACCTCAGCCCGCTGGTGGTGTCACTGGAGCCCCTCGACCAGCTGCCAGGCGAGGGTACGGCCCCAGAGACCGCATCACCGCCCCAACCCGGTGCTGACAGCACCGTCGTGCCACAGGACAAGTCTCCAGCGCCGGGGCCGGCAGGGACATGCCCCGTGGAGGAGGATGCTCCGGGTGAGGGGGAGCACCCCGGGGACCCTGCTGGGGTGCCAGCAGAGGTGGGGGCACCAGGCACCGGGCAGCCCCCAGGGGAGGGGAGTGGAGGGGAGGGGGCTGCGGACAGTGGCTCCAGCCCCAGCAGAACTGACTCCAACACTGAAGCCAGCCCGGAGGAGGAGGCCGGAGGAGTTGGCAGCCATGTGGGAGCAGGGCTGGTTCCCGACACATCGGCTGGGGAAGTCGAAGAGGATGGAGCTGGCTCTGGTCCCCCCACCTCAGAGGAGCCTGAGGAGGACAAACCCCAGCTTTTTCCGGCGTCCCCTCCAACCTCCTCCCTAGAGGAGCCCCCCGAGGAGCCAGAGCAGCCCCCATGCCCGGGGCCTGTCCCTGAGGCTCTCCCACTGCCTGCAGCCAGCGCGGCAGGGACCAGTGCCACCCCGGGGGGCAGCCCCAGGTCCCCCTCGCTCTCCGCCTCGGCCCCGGAGCTGTGCGGCACCCCCCCTGAGGGCCCACAGCTGAGCCAGGCCGAGCCCCCCGGGGGGCTGGGGCACGCTGAGCCCGCGGCTGTGCTGCGCCGCGACGGCAGCGCCCCGGTGCGCCTGGCTGCCCGCACGGTCAGGGTGCAGCAGGCCCGCTCCGTGCCCGTCGTGCCACCCAAGCCGCAGTTTGCCAAGGTCCCCCCTGCCCTGCAGCCCTGCGCGCCCCTGACCGATGGCGCAGCCCTGGCCACGGCGGGGGATGCAGCCCCCCTGCCCCAGCGGCTCCCCAGCCCCACGGCGCCGGAGGGGTCCCCCCAGCAGCCCGGGGCTGGCAAAGCAGCGGCGGGGGCAAGGAGAGCAGGCTGGCGGGGGGGCGGCAGCATCTCATTTGACGCGGCGGTGGCCATGGCTGCCGAGCAGCAGCTCGCCCAGGCGCCGGTGAGGAGGATCCAGACCTACGGCGGGGGGGAGCTGGTGCCTGCCGCCCCCAAGGCCCTGCCCTTCCACCAGGCCCCCCTGAGGCCACGGCTCCTGCGGCCCCTCAGCTGCATGGCGGCCCCTGAGGGCGAGGCGCCAGGGAGGAGCCGGCTGGGCCTGGCCCGGCCGGCAGCGCAGGTGGAGGGGGCGGCGCTGTCGCAGCTGCAACAGCCGGTGGGCACTGAGGGGGCAGCGGGTGAGCGCTGAGCTCTGGGGAAGGGCGGCGGGTAGGCGTCCGTGCTCCTGCCGGGGAGGGGGGCACGGGGTTAATAAAGGCAACGATGGGCTTCGTGTACTGCTGTGACCTCCTTCAATGCAACATGGCAGCGCCCAGAGCGAGCCCGGGCAGGGCGGGGGGTTCCTTCCCCCGAGGCGGCGGCGAGCCGGGCCGCTTTTGGCGAGCGGGGTGTGAGGAGCGGGGCGCGATGCCCGCCCCCAAAATGGCGCTGCCCTCATCCAAGATGGCGCCGGGCAGAAGCGCCGCGCTTCGCCGTCTAAGATGGCGCCCGCGAGGCCGGCACGCACTGAGATGGCGCCGGCGGGGAGGGGCGGGGAGGCCGTGCCCGGCGCCAAGATGGCGGCGGCGGCGGCGCACTGCGCTACGCGGCGCCCCTGCCCAAGATGGCGGCGGGGGTGGATGCGGGGCGCGCTTCCGCCCGGGCCCGTCATGGCGGGGCGGCGGCGCCGTGCGCATGTGCGGAGCTCCATGGCGAGACAAGGGGCCGAGCGCGCGCAGGGCGGCCCGGCGCAGCGAGGTAACGGCGGGGGCGGCGGGGCCGGGGCCGGGGGCTGCGTGGGGCCGGGGGCGGCGACAAGGGCCGGGCCGGGCAGCCTCCCCCCTTTCCCCCGCCCGCGGGTCGCGGGGCTCGGGCGCGGTGGCGGCCGTCGGTGGGCGCGGGCCCGGCCGCGGCCCCCGGGCCCATCCGCCGCTGCCCCCGGCGGGGCGCGGGCCCCCCCTCTCCCTCCCCCGGGCCCCGGTATCCGCCGCCTCCCGCCGCCCTCCCCCGGGCCTGTCACCGCGGCCGGGCCCTGCCCGGCCTGTCAGCCGCGCTGCTGCCGGCCCGGCCCGGCCCTGTCACCCCCGGGAGGGCCGGCCCGCCGCGCCCCCGCACCTGACACCCCCGTTTCCCGGCCCGGCGCGGGGGGTACCGAGTGCCGGGGGAGCCGCGCCCGCCGTGGGGGGGGACCCGGTGCCGTGGCTGGGCGGAGGGTACGCGGGGCCGAACCCCGCGGCGGGCTTGGGGCGGCGGCGGCGGCGGGGGGGGAGCGCCGCCGCCGCTGTCGGTGCCCCCGGTCCCGGCTGCCGCGGCGGCCGCCGCCGGGTGACAAAGGACCGGGGGGAGCCGGGTGGCGGCGGCCGCCCTCGGGGTCCCCGGCACAGGCCGAGCCCCAGCGTCCCCGGAGAGCGGGGTGGCCGGTGCCTGCGGGGACAGCCGTGTCACCCGCGGGGCGGGACCGGGGCGGGGGCGCCCGAGCGCGGCGGCCGGTGTGCGGCTGTGGGGCCGGGACTGCCGAGACCACCGGGACCCGGCCTCGCCTGCATGCCTGCCCCGGGGCCCGGTCCTCGCTCCCGGGCGCCAGTGACAGCGGGGGGATGTCCCTCCCGGGCTGGCGCCGGTTCCGCTGCGGCGCAGAGCGGCAGGTCCCGGGCAGGAGGAGGAGGAGGGGAGGCTGGGGCGCGTCCCTGAGCCCCCCTCTCCCCGCAGGGCTGTGAAGGCCGGGAGGCTTCATCTGCGACTGCCCCGCTGATGCCTGTCGGAGCGGAGCGATGAAGGGGTGAGTGCCGGCATGCCGGGGGCACTGCGACCATGCCGGACCCGCCGATCTGCTCGCCGGCGCCCGCCTCATGTCTGGGCTTTACCACGGTGACGGGGCCGGCCGGGCTGACGCCGGGCTGGTGCTGCTGAGGGGGCTGGGGGATGGCCGGGTGGTCCTGGCTCCGCGGCGGTGGGGGACCCCAGCCCTCACCCACCTCCCCTCGCCCTTGTAGGCAGCAGAAAGCAGCCGAGACAGAAGAGGGAACGGTGCAAATCCAGGAAGGTGAGTGGGGACCCCTCTCCACGCTGGGGGGGCTTTGGGGCTCAGGCTGCCCCACAAGGAAGCCCGAAGCCCCAGCTGGGCCCAGTTTAGACCCAGCAACTGGCGCCTTGTGGCTGGAGGCACGTGCTGTGACAACGCCGCACCCTGTTCTTGCCCCTGGGAGAGGGTATGGCGCTGAGGTCCCTCGGCAGCGTGGGGAGCCCTGGCCCTGGCCCCTTCCCGTCATGGGCTTCCCGCCCCCCCTCTTCTTGCCTTAAGGTGCAGTGGCCACAGGTGAGGATCCCACCAGCGTCGCCATTGCCAGCATCCAGTCCGCGGCCACCTTCCCTGACCCCAACATCAAGTATGTCTTTCGCACAGAGAACGGCGGGACGCAGGTACGCAGACCCTCCAGCTGGGTTCCCTCTGGACGGAATGCCGAGGGGCTGGGAGGCTTTTTGGGGTCCAAGTGGGTTTCAGCTCTGCTGGAGCACCCGCTGGTGTCGCAGCCAGAGGGGGTGCGGGGAGGGAAGCGCCAGGGCTTGGTCCGGCACTGGGTGGGTTGGATGCCGGGGTTGGTCCTGGGCAGGCTGAGCTGCTGCCTCGCCGCCCGTTCCCGCAGCCGCGGCTCTCTCGGTAGGTGATGTACAGGGTGATCCAAGTGGCCGACGGACAGCTGGACGGACAGACAGAGGGCACCAGCGCCATCAGCGGCTACCCCGCCACCCAGTCCATGACTCAGGTGGGTGCTGGTGCCAGATGGGAGCAGGACCATCGCCTTGGCTGGACGCGAGCACCCGCTGTTGTCCCTCCCCTCCAGGCTGTCATCCAGGGCGCCTTCACCAGTGAGGATGCAGTGGAGACTGAGGCCACGGCCACCGAGACTCATTACACCTATTTCCCCACCACGGCCGTGGCTGACACCAGCACCTCTGCCGGCGCGGGGACCACAGCCACCGCTGTTGTCACCACGCAGAACTCGGAGGCCCTCCTGGGGCAGCCCACCCCCACAGGTACGGCCATCGCGGGGAGGGGCGTCATGTCCCTGTTCCTCGTGGGGCCTGTCAGGGTGCTCCCCACCTGATCCCCTCTCTCATTTGGGGCCGTTCAGGGCAATTCTTCGTGATGATGTCACCCCAGGAGGTGCTGCAGGGCGGAGTGCAGAGGTCCATCGCCCCCCGCGCCCACCCCTACTCCCCGTGAGTACCGGACCCCTCCCCAGCCCCCCTGAGCACCGGCGTGTCACAGCTGCCCTTTGCTGTGCCAGCACCGGTGCAACCAAAAGGAGGGATGTTCTGGTGGTCCAGCAGTGGGTCACCCCCACCTGCTGTGGGAGCAGGAGTGAGGCCTCCCCCGTGCTGGCACAGGGAGGCTGGCACGCAGCCGGATCCCTGCCGGTGTCACCGGGACCGACGCTGCTGCTCTTCCCACAGGAAGTCGGAGGCGCCACGGGCCACCCGGGATGAGAAGCGCCGGGCGCAGCACAACGAAGGTGTGGGCAGCAGGGTGGGGGGGGATCATCCCGTCCTTGGTGCGGGGTGGGGGGGGCTGTGGCGTGCAGCAGCGTGGGGAGCTGAGCCATCCCTGGGTTAACGCTGTCTGTTCCCACCTCCTAGATGGAAAAGATCTTAAGGACGTTTCATAAAGCTCTTGTCAGTTAAGGGTAAAAACCTTTTTGGGGAGAGCTGTAATTAGCAGCAGCAGGGGAAGCCAGAGCTCGCAGGATTAAGCTCAAACCTCGGGGAGCTCGAGCACACCCAGGTAAGGCACCCAGGCGGCCCCTGGCTCCGCCATCCCGGGCCAGGAGGAGACGGCACAGGCGGCCCTGGAAGTGCTGGGCAGCGTTCTCCCTCCTCCGGCTTCAGAAACGGCTCCTCGGAGATGCCGAAACGGGGTGTCAGCCCGGTTTTACCAAAAAAACTGGCGGTCCTGTCCTTGCCCCCCAGGCGTGGGCAGAGCTCGGGCCGTTTGGGTGCTTTCCCAGGGGGCTGGTGCTGGGGGGGGGTGAGCCGGGCAGGATCCGTCCCTGCCCACCACGCCTGCCCCTTTCCTGGGGGGGCCGGGCTCGGCGCAGTCAGGGATGGTGGCCCCCAGCCCCACAGAGGAGGGAGCTGGTTTGGAGCAGGGGGGGGGTGCTGGGCTGAGGATCTGGGGCCCTGGCATGAGGCTCGGGTGCCTGCTGGGGGTCTTGCGATGGTGCTGATGCTCCCCCCGCTCCGCCTCGCAGTGGAGCGCCGGCGCAGGGACAAGATCAACAACTGGATCGTGCAGCTCTCCAAGATCATCCCCGACTGCTCCATGGAGAACACCAAGTCGGGACAGGTAGGTGACCCCCTGGGGGGCTGCGGGGCTTGGGAGAGGCTCGAGGGGTGCCAGTGCCCCCTGGCCTCACCTGCCTGCCGTGTTCCCCCGCCCAGAGCAAGGGTGGGATCCTCTCCAAAGCCTGCGACTACATCCAGGAGCTGCGGCAGAGCAACCACCGCCTCTCCGAGGAGCTGCAGGGCCTCGACCAGCTCCAGATGGACAACGAGGTGTTGCGGCAGCAGGTGAGGCGTGGGGGGGGGGTCCCTTTCGGGGGTGCTGGGGGGTTTCTGTGCTCGCCCTTGTCCCCCCAGCACCTGTGTCCTGCGTCAGGTGGAGGATCTGAAGAACAAGAACCTGATCCTGCGGGCGCAGCTCCGCCAGCACGGCGTGGAGATAGTCATCAAGAATGATAGCCACTGACGGGGACGGCGGGGATGGGGCCTGGCGGGGGGCCGGGGGTCACCCCCCCTACGCCTAACCCCCCCTGCCTAACCCCCCCGGCAGCGAGCACCTCCCCGGCGTGACATGAGGACCCTCCCATTTGGTTTGTGCCCCCCGCCCCGTCCCCACCACCACCTCTCCCATCCCAACCCTTTGCCCCCACCCCGTGTCCCTGGGGGTCCCCGTGCTCCCCCCGGTCCCGTCCCCCGTTCCCCCCCCCCCCCCCCCAGCGCTTCGTGCACACGCTCTCGGCCAGGCGGGCGCCGGCCCCGCTGCCCCCCCAGCACTGCCTCAGTCTCCTGGCCCCCCCACCTGCGCCCACGACGCCCCCTGCTCCCACGGGGCCCACCCTCCCCGGGGGACTGTCCCCTCGGGGGGGGGGGCTGTGGCGACTCTTGCCCCTCCCTGCCGGCCTCGGGCACCCGCTGGGGGTGCGGGGGGTCCTGGGGTGCTGTGGCCCCCCCCTCCCTGCCCGCTGTGGCTGGCCCGGCCTAGTGGGGCCAGACTTTTTTTTAAAACTATGACTTTAAAAAGCGAAAATAAATAAAAATAGTGATTTGTTTTTCCAGGTCCTACAATTTATTCCCCCTCCTTTCCCCCACTCCAGCACCCCAGGCCCCCCCCAGGCGTTGTGGGGGCTCCCAGCAACCCCAAATCTGCCCTTTCCCCCCCCCCCAGCCACCTTGCAGCACCCAAGGGACCCTCTGCCATGGGGCCGGGGGCACCCAGAGACCCCCGGCCCCTTCTGCCTCGGGGCCCCCTATTCCCGGCTGAGCCCCCCCCCCCCCGGGATGGGACTTCGTGTCCCTGCGGTGTCACTGGCGTCATGTCACCGTGGTGTGACAGCGCGGTGCCACGATGGCTCCGTGGGAGCAGGGGAGCGTGGGGGGTGCGGAGGTGTGCTGGGAACACTGGGGCCGTACTGGGAGCCCGTCGGGGCCCGAGGAGGCCGCGGGTCCCGTCGCTATGGCAACGCCCGGGTCCCGCCCGAGGGCCGCCATGAAGGACGCAAAGCGCGCCCATTGGCCAGAAGTTAAAGTGCTTCCCCTGATTGGCCGGTGAGCCTCGCTTTCTCCACACCTGTCGCGCGCGCGGCCACTTCGCCTCAGCCAATCGAGGCGGCGTTGCGGGGCCGAGCCGGCCAGTCGCTGGAGCGGGCCCGGCCCTTTGGCCGAGTTGACAGGCGGCGCGGCCAATGGGGCAGGGGCAGGGGCGGTGTCGCCCAGCACCTGGCGGAGGGGCAGTCCCAGGTTGGCCCAGCCCCCGTGGGCGGGCCGGGTGGGCGGGGCCCACCTGGGCGGGGCGGGGCCACACCTGGGCCGGGCGGGGCGCGCAGTGCGGCGGCGGTGGCGGTCATGGCGGGAGCGGCGCGGCGGGACGGCCCCGGGCCCCGGGCCCCGGTCCTGCTGGTGCTCGGTGCGGCGGCCGGTGAGTGCCCGGGGGGGGCGGGCGGCCACGAGGTGCCTGGACAACGGGGCAGTGGCGGTACCGGGGGGCCGCGGGTCGCTCTGGGGGCGCCGGGGCGGTTGCGGTACCGGTACCGGGGGGCCGCGGGTCGGTGTCCGGAGACGGCGGTGGGCTGCCTGGAAAGGGTCCCGGTACCGGGCGGTGGTAGCCCCGGAGCCAGCGCCGTGTGTCCCGCTTTGTTCCCGGGCGGGGAGCAGGTCACGGAGGGGCCCCGGTGCCGCCGTACACCGCGATAACGGGCTATTAATAACACGGCCGTGCCCGCCCGCCTCCCGCGGGACCTCTGGCCCCGGAGCGGCGGGGGGGCCGTTAGAGCCCGGAGCCGCCGCTGCCCCGTTATTTACGGTTCGTGGTTGATTTTATGGGTGCACAAGTTTTTCACCACCCGGGTCACCCCACCGGGGAGGGGTCGCCGGCCCCGAGACCCCCCAAAGGCCCCCGTGGCCGTGACGCCCGGTTGAGCCCGATGGGCGGGCAGGAGCTGGCCCCTGCTTTTGGCCAGACATGGGGCAAGAGCTGTGCTGGTGTCACCGACTCCATCCTGGCACCTCTGTTCCCACCGACCCATCATCGCTTGTCCCCGACACCTGGTAATTTGGGAGGGGGGGGGGCTTCAGGGTACCGGCGGCTCGGCGGGGCCAGGGGTACGGATGCAGCCGCTTCCCGGAAACCCGCTGTGGGAAAACATCCCGGCCGAGGGCTGACGGCTTTCTTTGTGTCACGGGCTCCGGTGAACCCCCGCCGGCGGTGGTGGGGTGTCCCGGTCCCACTCCCCACAGGGCAGGCATCGGGACATGCCCCCCGCCCCAGGTTAAGGAGCAGCCGGGGTCACCGACGGCCGAAGTTACAGGGTTCATCATCGTAGGCTCACGGGCTGGGCTGGTGGTGGCCTTCCTGTCGGCCCTGACGTCCCTCCATTGTGCTGGAACAATCCTGGAGTGGGCTGGGGTTAACCCCATCCCAGCTGATTCGGACCTGGAGCTGGCAGCGCCTGTGTCCTGGTGGCAGCACCCACCCCGGCAGCCTGTCCGGCTCCCCCCAGCACCCCCACGATGATCTCACGAAGCTGCTGGGATGGCACCTTTCCGCTGTTTCTGCCCCAAATCCGCCCAGACAACCCCCAGATCCTTTTCCCCTCCTTGCTGCGCTGTGGTGTGGTCCCGTGGCACGGCTGTGTGGGGGTCCGATGGCATTCCCAGCTAGCGCTGTGCCACTGCACCGGCCATCAGGAGTGGTGCCAGGCCCCGCGCTGGGAAGCGCTCTTTGCCTGCGGACACCAGATGCCCCGTTCCCCCACCATTTTCCCTCCAAAATCGCTATTTCTGCCCCTACCCACCCAGGTTTCGCTTGGCAGCGGTTTGCGGTGCAAAGGTGCAGGTGGGTTGGGGACAAGGCCGTGCCACTTCCCGGTCGCCTTCCCCCGTGACGTGACTCACCGGCCGGCGTCACTGCCTTCCCCAGGCCCAGAACTGGGAGCCGGGGTGGCCAGGCTGGGAAGCGCCGGCTTTGAGCGGCCTTGAGGACCAACAGCACCAGCCCGTGCTGCCACTGCCATGGCCTGGCAGTGGTGACAGCTGCCGGGAAGGGCAGGAGACACGCGTGTGTGGGCTGTGACGGGGCATGTGCGGAGAAGCGGGGGTGTCTCTGTGTGTGTGCGCAGAGGGCAGGGAGTTGCGAAACGTCCTGGCCAGTTTCCTGCGAAACCAGGCAGAAACCGGGCAGGGCAGGAGGTGACGTGACAGCACAAGCAGCACCAGGAGCAGGCAGGACAAGATTTTCCGGCTCCCAGGGCCGTGACATGCTGGGCAGCACAGCACAACATGCCATCACCCCTGCCAGGGGAACGTCACCGCTGCCTTGGGGCTCCTGGTGACCTCCCTGACCCAGCCACAGCTTCCCCTGCTTCCTTCTATGCCATCGCTGGGGCCCCTCTGGATTTCTTAATGGTGTCCTTTCCCCCCTGCAGTGTCCCTGGTCGGAGCCCAGGTCACCTCTGAGAACAGAGAAGTGCCTGAACATAAGCGTGAGTGCCCAGCTCCGGCCCCAGCACCCCCCAGCTCGCTGACGGTCCCCCCTGCCCCGATATACCAGTGGGCCATGGCCAAGCTGCGGCCCCTGGCACCTCAGCACTGCAAATGGGCTTCACCCCGGGGTCCCCAGCCTCCTGGGGAGCACAACACCTGAGGCTGGGGGTGGATTTCCCGTGTGGGGCTGGACCAGGGAGGGTTTGGGGCTTCCCGGATTGCCGCCCACGGTGGGATGCAAGCGTGCTGCTGCTCCAGCGCGCTGGCATGCACCCACAGTGCCGCTCTCCCCCGGCAGCTGCTGACATCCCCTGCTCAGCGTATCGGTTCGGCTTGAGCAACCCCCGCATCGAGTGGAAGTTCCAGAAGGGCTCCTCGCTGGTGCTTTTCTACTATGGGGGGGAGCTGACAGGTATGTCCCCGGGGACCCCCCGGTGTGGGGCATCCCACCCATCGGTCCGTCTGTCGGGGCCGGTTCCCAGCCCTGTCTCCGCTTTCTTGGCAGACTCGTACAAGAACCGGGTCCAGTTCTCGCCCAACGTCATCCACTTCAGCACGGTGACACGGGAGGACACAGGGAAGTACATCTGCGAGGTGGTGGGGAGCGGCAACCAGATCGCCAAGTCGGAGGTGAACCTCATCGTCCAAGGTGCGGCCGCCCCCTGAGCCCCCTGCCCTCCCTGGCCCCCGTGTGGCTCGGCTGCCCCAGGACCCGTTTCTCGTCCCCGTAGCTGAGCCCATCCTTGTCCCTGCCATCACGTGGGGACAGCCAGCCACGGGGAGGATGCTGGCACCGCTGTGCCGTGCCCTGACGCCATGCTCTCCTGCAGTGCCGCCTGCCAAGCCGGTGGCCCATGTCCCCACCTCGGCCACCATCGGCAGCAAGGCCGTGCTGCGCTGTACCGAGACGGATGGCTCGCCGCCCCCCACCTTCCGCTGGTACAAGGACAGCATGCTGATGCCTCCCAACCCCAAAACCAGCCCGACCTTCAGGAACTCCTCCTATACCCTGGACCCCGCCACGGGGGAGCTGGTGAGTGCCGGGTGCTTCAGATGTGGGGACCCCCAGCCTTCCCCCCCCCCCTCACTCATCTCTCTGCTACCATCTAGATCTTTGAGCCTCTCAGTGGCTTCGATACCGGCGACTACTACTGTGAGGCAACGAACAACGTGGGATCCCCGCAGAAATCGGCCGTTGTCCACATGGAAGCCAGTAAGGAACAGCAGCAGAGACCGGTGCCACGGGTGTCCCCCCATCTGGCCCCAGTGTGGGGCTTTTTCAAGCTCCGCTTGGGCTGCTTCTGGCACAGGTCATGCTCTGGGGGGTGCCAGTGCAGGGCGATGCTGCCCTTCCAGGTTCGAAGACATTAATTAGCTGTGACGTTAATGATACTGCTGTAGTCTCCAACAGCCCGGGGTTAAAGAAGCCCTCGGAGCGATGCTGGGGGGTGGGAAGGGGGAAAGCCGCCCTTGGGGTGCGTAAAACTCGACCAGGCAGCCCGATCCCCCTCTGAACCAGATCCAGCTTTGCTGCGGCCCCACTTGGAGCGGAGGCTGGGCTGGGGGCTCGCTCCGGCCTCTTTCACGCTGGGATTTCTGCGGGATCCAAGCTGGGGATTTCCGTGCCGGCGTCGGCCACCCTCCAGCGTCCTGGTCCCTCTTTCCAGGTGAAGTCAACGTGGGCGGCATCGTGGCTGCAGTCGTGGTGCTGCTGATGGTGCTGGCGCTCGTGGCCTTCGGCATCTGGTTTGCCTACAGCCGCGGCTTCTTCAGTGAGTACCGTGCCAGCCGCCTGGAGCCGCTCGCCCCGGTGCCCCCCGCCCCTCCCTAAGCCCCCTGTTCTGTTTTATTTCAGAGAGAAAAGAGTAAGTGAAGCTGTAATGCTGCTGCCTCCCTTCCGGCTGCCTCTTCTTCCTCTGCCAGCGGGGACGGGTGGTCTCTCCCTCCACCAGCCCCTGCCCGCGGGCTGGGAAGGTGCCTGCGGTGTCACCGGGTGCCCGGGGTG
This sequence comes from Falco rusticolus, assembly GCF_015220075.1. Classification (NCBI taxonomy): domain Eukaryota; kingdom Metazoa; phylum Chordata; class Aves; order Falconiformes; family Falconidae; genus Falco; species Falco rusticolus. Next base: position 301,769 of record NC_051205.1, on the reverse strand, counting down.
GGGACGAGGGGGACTCTGGGCAGTGTGACATCTACCACCCTTGCCTTCCGCAGCACCGCCGGCAAGAAGGTGATTTACAGCCAGCCCTCGCACCGCAGCGAAGTGAGTACGGGGTGGGACGGGTGGGTGGTGACAGTGCCACCAGGCTGTGTCACCTCCCAGCAGGGTGTGCAAAGCTGGGTGCCCAAAGGGGGTGAACGGAGACCCCAGTGCCCCCATGGCTTGGCAGGTGCCACCCCTGTCCCCAGCATCCTTTGTCCCTGTCCTGCTTGGAGCAAGCCAGGCTCCTTGGGGACTGTGACCTCCCTGGGGACAGTGGCACAGCCAGCCAGCTGCTCCCCGCTTGTGGCCCTCATTGCACCCACCACCATTAATGTCCCCCTTCTCCCCACAGGGAGAATTCAAGCAGACATCCTCCTTCCTGGTGTGAGGCTCCCGCGCCGCCAGCTCTTGTAAATGTTCCCCAATTACTGTAGCTACACCGTGATTTTTAACTTTTTTTGTTGTTGTTGTTTTTTAAGTATCACCCAGTGCCTTTGCAGTCACTTCAGATGTTTTGGGGGGGGGGGTCAGGCTCCTGTCCCCTCCCCAGCAGGACCCGGGTCCTGGCTGTGCCCCCACAGAGGGACTGCTGCCCTTTGGGGATGTCACCGTGTCCCTGGGGGGGGTTTCTCAGCCACGTCCTCAGAGGGGACAGGTTTGCAATGGGGGCTGGTATAACCCTACACCCCCTGGCCGTTCCGGGGGGTGGGAGCACATCTCCCCCAGTGCCAACCCCAGCTGCCCAGTGGTCCCAGTTGCCGCCCAGTATGGGGGTGGGGGGGGGGACCGGACTGAGCCCGCGGGTGACGGCTGCGGGTAGTTGCTGCTGGAAATAAACCTGTGTCTTTGTACCAAGCACCTGGTGCCCTTTGCTGGGGGGGAGCACAGGCTGGGGACGGCTCTGCCCCCCCCCCCCACCTGCTGCTGGGGGCTGAGGGGGACCCTGGGGTGACACAGAGCCCCCGCGGCGCTGGCGCAGGCAGCAGAGCCCTTCCCCACCATCAACGTAACCTTTATTTAGTAACTGCTTCGCCTTTTCTCCCCCCAAATTGAGGATGAGACCCCGCAGCGCCGTGGCGACAGCGGGACTTCAGCGAGCCAGTCTTTCCAGGGGGGGGAACCTTCCTTCCCCGTTATATATATATAGATTAGTCGCACTATATATATATATATATGTATGTGTATGTATCACCTGGCCTCAGCACGGTGAGGGGGGGCAGCCGGGGCCGCGCGTTAATAGCAGAGCTCTATGTTAGCAGCAGCGACGGGCTCGAGTGGGGCTGGGGGGATGCCCGGCCCGGGGGGACGCAGCACCGCAGCCGTGTCCGATTATCGGTGACGCCCCGGTGCGACCCCCCCCCCCCCCCCCCCCCCCCCGCCACGGGCTGGAGCAGGGGGTCAGCGCAGGGAGGAGGGCCTGGCTCTGGGGGGTGGGGGGTGTGGAGGACAGGGGGGTGGGGGGGCTTCTCCTGCCTCAGTTTCCCTTGTTGAGTGTGCGGTGACCCTGGACATGGGGGTGCCCCCGTGGCCCCCGGTGGTTTGGGTGCTGGGGGGAGGGTGCCAGGGGCGGATGGCTGGGGAGGGGGTTGGCATCCCTGGCCTGAGCCTTCCCAGGGATGGGGGGGTCCCATGAGCAAGGGGAGAGGTCCCCCGAGGTCAGAGCCTCCCGCTCCCCAGCCCAAGTGTGCAGTGAGCGGCTCGGGTCTCGGCTCCAGCCCACCAGGGTGGGATCGGGCAGCGGGACAGCTCCCGGCTGGCGAGAAGTGGGGGCTGGGGGTGGCCGTGGCCCCCCTAGGACAGCATCTCCAGGCAGGATTGTGTCCTGCAGCGGGGCTGGGGGTCTCTGGCTGGTGTTAGAGCATGAGGTGAGGGGGCACAAGGACAGCCCTGTCCCCAGGTGGGCGGCTGGGGGGACAGACAGCCACCTGCGGGTGGGCAAGCACCCACAGGGCTCCCCGAGGGAGCTGCCCCGTGCCACGAGGAAAATGGCCCAGGAGGATGGGATGGGGGAAGAGCCGGTAGCACCTCCAGGGTGGGTGGCACCTCCGGGGCTGGTGGCACCCCTGGGCCCTGGTGGCACCTCTGGTGGTGCTGGCGGCATGCTGGTGGGCACTCAAACATTGCTGATGCGGACACTCAGGGGTGCTCCCTCCCGCTCCCGCTCCGCTGCCTCCCGCAGCGACTCCTCCAGCTTCACCTTCTCGGGGTCCCCAAACCGGACGGTCTCGTGGAGACAACAGGGCGCCGTCACCTTCACCACCTGGTCGAAGAGGCTGAAGTCGGCCACGTACTTGCCGCTGGCTGAGAGGGAGATGGCCGGGGTGAACTCGTAGCCCCAGAGGATCTCCTCGGGCAGGTAGGAGGTGCGGACCTGGCACGTGGCGCTGGTGGACTCCACCGTGCCACTGAGGATGACCACCAGCTCAAAGTCGCCTTCACCCGTCCGTAGGGCCATGTCCCGGAAGGGGCTGGCGTCATCCACCACGTGGTAGAAGGTGAGGGGCAGGATGAGGAAGGGGCTGTCGGAGGAGGTGTCCACCTGAAAGTCCACGTTGACCTGGTTGAGGCGGACGCTCTCGCCCTCCTTGGTGAGATGGGTCTGCAGGAGCTTGCCCGTCACCTGGCAGCCAATGAGGAGGCTCTTGCGCATGTTGGCCACGCGGATCATCAGGCAGGTCTTGCCATTGTGTTGGGCCACCACCGCATTCTGGCTGAACTTGATGGTCTCAGCGCGTTTCTTGGGCCGGGCGATCTTGGCCAGGAAGGTGCCAGTGATGAAGATCTCCATGATGGTGGTGAGGACCAGCTGGGTGATGAGCAGGACGATGGCGAGGGGACACTCCTCGCTGATGTAGCGGAAGCCATAGCCAATGGTGGTCTGGGACTCCAGGGAGAAGAGGAAGGCGCCGGTGAGGGTGTGCACCTGCATGACGCACGGTGTGTGGTTGGCCGGTGGGTCGAACTCCAGCAGGTCCCCGTGGACCACAGCCACCAGGTACCAGATGACACCAAAGGCGAACCAGGTGCCGGCAAAGGTGGCGGAGAAGAGGACCAGCTTGTACCGCCACTGCATGTCGATGAAGGTGGTCCACAGGTCCTTGAGGTACAGGAAGCGCTTGTCGGCGATGTGCTCCATCCGCACATTGCTGCGGCCATCCTTGGTCATCACCCGGCGCCGGCGCAGCCCCGAGCCGATGAGCGGGCGGCTGTCGGTCTGCGTGGTCTGGCTGTAGTACACCTTGGTGGCAGATGTCATCTGGGAGAGGTGATGGGGGGTCGTGAGTCAGTGGGTGGAGGGAGGGAGGCGTGGGTGTAGAGGAGGGATGGGTGGGGAGATGGGTGGAGAGGATGGAGGGATGGATTGAGAGGAGGGATGGGTAGGAACATGGATGAAGAAGAGGGATGGAGAGGATGGATGGGTGGGAAGACGGAGAAGACAGGATGGATGGAGAGGATGGGCGGATGGAGAGGATGGATGGATGGATGGTGTGTGCAGAAGGATGGGCGGCTGTACCTGAGGGATGGGTGGAGGGACAGGATGGACGGGGGCGAGGACGGCGTTAGCTCGTTGGGCAGGTGGGACGGAGCTGAGGCCAGTGGAGAGGAAGGACACGGGGGATACGGATAGGTGTGTGGGTGCACTGGAGTGTGGGTGGGTGGGAGCACTGGGAGGAACCCCCCCTTCCACCCCTCCCCAGGGCTCCCACCAGCCGTGCTGCCTCCCACCATGGCAGCAGGCAGGGGCCGAGGCCGGGAGGATTCATCTCACGTCACAGGGGCACTGGGGGGGCTCACACAGAGCCCCCACACACTGTCCCCAGGCAGTGCAGGGACATGGGGCATGTAGGGGACCCAAGGTGACCTGACGGACTGGTGGCACTTCAGTAGTGGCAGGGGCTGCTAATGCTCCCACCTCTCCTGCAGCCTCCATCCGTCCGTCTGTCCAGCCTTCCACCAGCCATCTGGTTGTCTGTCCCTCTCTGTCCCCTACTGATTAACCCGCCCACCCCCCTGTCTGTCCGTCTGTCCTCCCGCCTCACCACAGACCATCGTCTCACCCCTCCCACTGTCCATCCACGCACCCATCCCTCCAGACTCAACCCACCTGCCTGCCCATCGCTCCTCCCCAGCTGTCTGTCCATCCACCCGCTGATCCCTTTATCCACCCGCGTACACGGATCCATGCACCTGCCTGTCCACCCCTGCGTGTGTCTGTCTGTCCAGCCGTCCCTCTGGCCATCCTGCCACCCATGCAAGCTCTCACCCACCTGTCCCCCATCCCTGCAGAGGCACATCCACACAGCTGGCTGGCTGTCCGTCCATCCATCCATCCGTGCACCCACCCACCCACCCACCTGTCCGTCCTCCGTCTGCGTGTTCGTCCCTCTGCGAACTTGTCCCCTCTGTCCCCTGGCAGCTCCTCCCGCGCCCCCTGTCCCGTCCCGGGGAGGGGACCCAGGCGCCCTGGCCAGGCGGGAGGAAGAGGAAGGAGGATGAATGGGAGGTGACAGGGACAAACGGCTGGTGGCAGCGCCAGGCGCGTTTCCGTCCCCGTCCCTGTCCCCAGCCCCTGCCAGCCCCGGCCACCGCCGCCGGCACTGAAAGGGCCTTTCAGCCCACGCCAGCGTTTGGCCTTGCCATGGTTTCCGCCACGGATGCGGCAGGGCAGCGTGCCGGGGACACCGGGGACACGGTGGCACCATGGGGGGTCTCCTTGGAGCCTGGTGTCCCTCTGCTCGCCAAAGCCAGGGGATACAGGTGGCACTGCCACTGTCCCACCTGCGCTGTGTGCCCTCGTGGTGAAAGGCACTGCAGAGGGGACGGTGACACCGGGAACGCCAAGGTCACAGACCTGTCCCATGTCAGCTGAGCTGCTGGGGGTCTCCAGAGCAACCATGTGTCCCCAGAGCCACCATATCCCCACAGACACTGCGTGTTCTTGGAGCTGCTGGAGGCCCCCAGAGCCTCTGTGTGTCCCCAGAGCCACCACGTCCCCAGACCTCTGCCTATGCCAGGCAGTGACGGGGACTGGCACATCCCCAGGGGCACAGTGGTTCCTTCAGCCCCTTGGGGTCGCTGCACCCCCCAAAGTCCTTCTGCTCCTCTGGGGTCCCTTTGCCCACCTCCCTGGGGTCCCTGCACCCTCCCTGGGGTCCGGGCACCCCTCTGTGGGGGTTTTCCACCCCCAGGGTCCCTCCATCCATCTTTGGGGGTCTCTTCACCCCCCCGGGGTCCCCACACCCCACTTTGGGAGTCTCTGTGCATGCCAGGGTCCCTTGCACCACTTCTGGGGGGTCCTGACCCCCCTCTTCAGGGACCTCGCGCCCCTCCTTGGGGTCACTGCATCCCATAAAGCCCCCGTCAGTGGCCGCGTGCCCCTGTGCCCCCCGGCCAGGTTCCCGTGCTGGGACACGGGTTGTGACAAGCCGGCGCTTGTTCCCGGCTCAGGGACGGTGCCCGCGGGCAGAGCTGCTGCCGCCACAGCCGGGCCGGTTACCCATTAACCCCCCTCGCCCCCGTGCCTCGGTTTCCCCCCGGGGATGCTCAGCGCTGGGGCTGAACGCAGGGGTCCAGCCCTGCCTGGGGGGTCCGGTGTGGGATGGGGGGGACACGGGGGGACGTCCCCCCCTCGCCATGTCCTGCTGGCACCGCCAGCCCTGGCACCATTCCTGTGCCCGCACGGTGCCAGCCATGACCGGGCTTCCTGCCAGCAGCATCCCCCCCACACATCCCAAAACTGGGGCGCTGGGCTCCATGGTACTGGTGGCCACCGGGAATGGGGGAGATGGCACCCCATCCTCACAGTGGGGTCGGGGCAATGGGGGGCCGTGGCGTGGGGCAGGTCCCGTGGGGCTGGGGGTGTGGGGCGGCGGCGCAGGGCTGGCGGGGGGGTGGGGGGGGGACGGGGACAGTGGGGCCATTGTGAGCCCCGGAGCAGAGGCCTCAATGGAGCTGGCGGGGCACAAAGGCGCTTTGACGAAGCCCTTCGTTAGCATGCAGGGCCCTGCGTGCCCCGCAGCCAGCACGGCCCCCGGTGGGGGTCCCGGGGGGCCCCCTGCCACCCACCCTGCTGCACCGGCGGCCACTGGGCCCCGGATGCCTGGATCCCCCCTGCCACCCCCTCCTTGCCCAGCGGACCCCCCCGCATCCTCCCCTGCACCCTGCTATGGAGGCTGGACCAGTCTGAGCCCAAACTGGGGGCTGGTGGGGGGCCCTCCGGGGGATGACCGTCCCCGCACCCTTCACGCTGCCACCCACACCCGGGAAACGCTGGAGGAGGCATGAGCCACAGCCCCCGCCCTGGCCATCGAGGTGATGAGGACCCCCATCCCTCCCCACAGATTGGGGGGATGCCAAAATGATGGGTTTTGATTCCCCACCCCCCTCACACCCAGTGCTGCCCAGCCCTTGGCAGCCATCAGCGGAGCTCGCAAACTGGGGCAAAAAAAGCCCCTTTTACCCGTTTTTCGAGCTGCCCCCCCAGCACGCCCGACGGGTCCATGGGCGTGGGGCTCCCACGGGACCCCCGCAGCCATGGGGCAGATCAGGGGGGCTGGAGGTGGCGGCGGGGCGTCCCCACAGCCACTCAGCTCCCCGGGGGGCGGCTGGCGCCGGCATGGCGCAGCCCTCGGTAGCCATCGAAGAAGCCATCCACTGCACCAGCCCCGGTAACTGCAGCGCCGGTAATCCCGGTAAACCCTAGCCCAGTTAACCCCGGCCCGGCTAACCCTGTGCCTTGGTAACCTGCCAGCCCAGGCAGCCCACAGCCCGTCTCACCCCCAGCCCAGTTAACCCCCACTGGTTATCCCACAGCCTGGTCAACCCACAGCTGGGCTAATCCACAGGCAGGTTACCTTGCAACCAGGATAACCTGCACCCCGGGTAACCCACGGCCCAGCTATACCAGCATGGCTAATCCAGCCCAACTAACCCACAGCCCAGCTAATCCAGCCCAGCTAATCCAAACCAGCTAACCCACAGCCCAGCTAATCCAGCGTGGCTCATCTGTGGCTCCACTAATCCACATCCCAGCTAATCCAGTGTGATAACCCACAGCCCAGTTAAACCCACAGCCTGGCTCACCCACAGCCCAGTTAACCCACAGCCTGGTTCACCCACAGCCCAGTTAATCCACAGCCTGGTTCACCTGCAGTCCAGTTAATCCACAGCCTGGTTAACCCACAGCCCAGCCAGGGTCACTAACCCAGAGCCTGGAGGTGCCCCTTGCCCACCACAGGGGCCTGGGGAGGGGGATGCTCCAGCCCCCTCCCCCCCAACGCCCTTCAAACACCCTGTCCCTGTGGACCCGAGCCCACGGAGGGGCTGGGGGGAGCTGAACATCCCCAGCGCCAGACTGAGACCACCCAGCATCGTTACACCGGTGAGGGGACCCAGGAAGAAGGAGGTGTCGGGGGGGGGGGGGCGGCTATTTGGGGGTGACATCCTGGGGTGGGGAAGGGGCCACCCCCGGGGCCTCAGGCCTCATACCCTGGGCTGTGGGGACATCTCAGGGCTCAGGGACAGGTGGCCCTGGAGATACCTGGCAGGGGAAAGTGGGGTGAGCACAGCTGGGGGCTGCAGTGCCCCTTCATCCACTGTCCCTGCGGGTCCCAGGGGAGAGAAGGGGGACACCCACAGGGAGCAGGGACATGGGAATACGTGACATCGGGACTTGGGGACATGGAGATACAGGGATATGGGGACTTGGGAACGTGCAGAATGGGGACACAGGGGCATGGGATACATGGGGACACAGGGATGTCATGATATGGGGATACAGGGACATGGGGCTATGGGGACATGGGGACATGAGATGCAGGGCTGGGGTGTACCTGGGACTATGGGAACATGGGACACAGGGGCACGGGGCTATAGGGGATGCAGGGAGATGATGGGGACACAGGGATGCAGAGCGATACGGGACACAGGGACGTGGGGCTGCGGGGGACACAGTTCTATAGGGACGTGGGGCTGCACACATGTGGGGTTACAGGGTCCTGGTACTGGGGACTGCGGGGACCCGGGGAACAATGCAGGTCCAGCAGTGCCGGCAGGTGCTCGCAGCCCTCGGGGCACCACGGAGGGAAACAGGGGACCCCCGGGACACCCCCCCCCGGCCGCCCTTACCTTGCTCGGGGAGGGCCCCAGGGCACCCGGGGTCCCGGCCTCGCTCAGCCCGGCCGCCGCCGGCTCCCCATGGGCTTTATGGCTCGGCGGGGCCGGCAGCGGCGGGACGGGACGGGCCCCCCCGCCTGCCCCCCCCCCGCCCCCCCACCCCCCCGGCCCGGGCCGCCTCGCCGGGGCCCGGCTGGCACCGATTGGCGGGGCCGGGGAGGGGGCCCGGGGCGGGGAGGAGCCGCCGGGGGCGGGACGGGGGTTAATGGGGTGGAAAACGAGCCGGCCCGCACCGGGTCACGTTACCGGCCACGGGGGGGGGGGGGGGGGGGGGGAGGGCGCGGGGACCCCGCCCGCAGCCACCGGCATCGGGCAGAGTCCCCCGCCCCGTCCCAGCAGCACCCACCTGGGTGGTCCCCGGGCATCTCCCGGCACCCCCCTTCCCCGCCCCGGAGCATCCGTGTGCGAGCGAGCGTGGGGTGACAGGGGCCCCGTGTGCACGGACACGCACACGCGGTGACCCCCCCGCACCCCCGTGGGGGCAGCGCCAGCCCCGGGGCTGCCACCGATGGGGCGCAGCGCGGGGTGCGGGGTGCGGGGTGCGGGGCCGTGGGAGCGTGGGCCGTGCCCCCCCCCCGCACAAGGCCCCGCTGTTCCCGGGCCGGGGCCGGTTCCCCGGGGCCGCGGCACAAAGCGCCTTTGTCCGCCCGGGGGGGCCGGGGGGGCAGGGCTGCGCGGGGTTCCCGGAGGCGGCCTCAGGCACCGGGGGAGGACCTGGCCAGCGATGGGGGTGGCTAGTGTCGCAGAGCCCGGGCTAGTGATGGGGGTCCTGGCCAGGGCAGGGAGGCTCTGGGCTACCGATGGGAGGGCATGGGCTAGTGAAGAGGGGTCCTGGGCTACTGATGGGGAGTCCTAGGCTAGCGATGGGGGGGGCCTGGACTAGTGGAGGGGGACGGGGCTAGTGATGGGGACCCGGGGCTAGTGATGGCGGGGGCCTAGACTCGTTACGGAGACACCGGGCTAGTGAGGGGGGGGCCTCTGGGCTAGTGATGGGGAACCGTGGGCTAGTGAGGGGGGCTCTGGGCTGGCGGGGAGGGTGGGACCTCGTGTGCACCCCCACCCGCCGTGCCCTGTGTCACCCCCCACTGCGCCCCACGTCACGCGTGCCCCCCCCAGCCCGCAGCGCACAGGTGTGCGCACCTGCCCCCCCCCGCGCCCCTGCACACACGTGTTCACACGCTGGTGTGTACGTGTGGGGGTGTGTGCGCTTCCACACGCGTGTGCACCGCACCGCCGCCTTCCGGGTCCCCGCCCGGGGCGGGGGGTCACGCGTGGGGGGCCGGGGGGGGGGCGGGGGCCGGGGGCGGGCGGGGCCGGGGGGGGGCGGGCGCTGGTCGGTATTTTTAGCCGCGCGCTCCCGGGGCGCAGCCGTTGCCGGGGAACGGCGGGAGCGCGAGGGGGGGGGAAGAACGGGGAAGGGTGCGGGGGGGTTGATCCGGGAGCGGGCCGGGCCGGGCGGGAGCGGACCGGACCGGCGCTGTGCTCGCCCTGCGCCATGCGCGCAGCGCACCGGGGCTGCGCGGCCCGGCGGGAGCGGCGGCCGCGGGGCGAGCGGTGAGTGCGGGGAGGGGACAGGGGACGGACACGGGCACGCACACAGCCTGGGGGGGGGTGGGCCTGCTGTCCTCCCATCGCCCCTGCTCCCCTCCCCGCCACAGCACGCGGGGGTGGCACCGGGATCCCCCCCCCCCCCGCCCGCCGCACACACGCGCTCCGCGGGTGGGGGGTGTTGGGGGCACGCGGGGGCCCGGCCTGCCTGGACGGGGCTCCCCCTGCACAGACCGCTGGGGATGCGCCCCCCCCCCCCCCGGCAACGTTCTGCCCCCAGGCTGGGGGGGGATCCATCCCCACGAACCCGTGTGGGAGTGGGGTGCCCCACACTGGATGGGGGGGGGCACAGTGGGGTGCTGCAAGGTCCCCCCAGGCTGGGGGGGGGAGGCCATAGGTGGAGGAGGAGGAGGGGTATGCATGTGTGCGTGTGCAAGGAGGAGCTGTGTGCGTGTGCGAGGCCTGGCAGGCGTGCATGCGTGTGTGCATGCAGCCCAGCCCGTGTGCATGCGTGTGCCACCAGGGGCCTGGTGCGTGTGCGCAGCGTCGTTGCACACCCTGTCTTGGGGACACGGGAGCGTGCATGGAGCCCCTCGGGGGACACACCTGGGCCTGCACATGCTGCATGCAGACGTGTGCGTGTCCCCAGGGGTTGTGCGCTTGTGTGCATGTCTGCTTATGCGTGTGCGCCAGGTGTGCGTGCTCTGGTGCTGCATGCACACGTGACTGCACGCGTGTGCATCTGCAGGCATCCGTGTGCAGGTGTGTGCTCCTGGGTGCTCCTGTGCCTCAGTTTACACCACGCTCTCACTGGGGCCCCGGGGGGGACCCGGGCATCTGGGCAGGCCCCCCACAGCTGGTGCCATCATCCCTTCCCAGTCTCCCCAGTCTGGGGGGAGTAAGTGGCACCATTAACCCCTTCCCTCCCCCCCCAGCCTCTGAGGGGTGATGGCGCAGGACAACGCCGCCTTTTGTGGGGTCCCCGGGGAGGCAAAACCCCCCCTGGTGCCCCCTCGACGGTGGGGGGCCAGCGCCCGCAAACGCCAGCGTTACGTGGAGAAGGACGGCAAGTGCAACGTGCAGCACGGGAACGTGCGGGAGACCTACCGCTACCTCACCGACATCTTCACCACCCTGGTGGACCTCAAGTGGCGCTTCAGCCTCCTCGTCTTCATCCTTGCTTATGCCGTCACCTGGCTCTTCTTCGGCCTCATCTGGTGGTTCATTGCCTACTGCCGGGGGGACCTGGACCACTTGGAGGACCACGCCTGGACTCCCTGCGTCAACAACCTCAACGGCTTCGTCTCTGCTTTCCTCTTCTCCATTGAGACAGAGACCACCATCGGCTATGGCCACCGTGTCATCACTGACAAGTGTCCTGAGGGCATCGTGCTGCTGCTGCTCCAGGCCATCCTGGGCTCCATGGTCAATGCCTTCATGGTGGGCTGCATGTTCGTGAAGATCTCCCAGCCCAACAAACGGGCCGAGACCTTGGTCTTCTCCTCCCACGCCGTGGTCTCCCTGCGGGATGACCGCCTTTGCCTGATGTTCCGCGTGGGCGACCTGCGGGACTCGCACATTGTGGAGGCCTCCATCCGTGCCAAGCTCATCAAGTCCAAGCAGACGCAGGAGGGCGAGTTCATCCCGCTGGACCAGACCGACCTGAGTGTGGGCTTCGAGACGGGCGACGACCGCCTCTTCCTCGTCTCGCCCCTCATCATCAGCCACGAGATTGACGAGCGCAGCCCCTTCTGGGACGTCTCGCGGCACCAGCTGGAGAAGGACGATTTCGAGATTGTCGTCATCCTCGAGGGGATGGTGGAGGCCACAGGTAATGGGGATGCCACCAGCGGCTGAGGGGTGGGGGGCGGGAGGTACTTGGGGACACCTCATTTCTGTGGGGACACCTCATCTCCATGAGGATACCTCCATGGGGACACTTCACCTCCATGGGGACATCTCACCTGCATGGGGACATCTCACCCCTGTGACCCACAGTGTGTTCCTGCCTGGTCCTGGCTGGGAGGTGACCCCCCAATCCACCCTCAACCCCAAGTTCAGCCTGGACATGGGTGTCCATCCCCCCCCAATAACCCCACTGCAGGATGGGGGAGGGGGGAGCCTTCGCCCAGCCTGGCCCCGCGAGGGGACCCTGATGGCTGTGGCAGCCCCAGTGCCCCAGCCTCTCATTGAGGCGTCCCAGGATGGGGGTGCCCCTCGCAGTGGGTGCTGCACAGCCTCCCCGGCCGGGCTCAGGGCGCACCTTGCACCTCCCCATTGCCGGGGGCACCCTGCCTGTGCACCCCCGACCCCGGGCTGGGCAGGGGGTGCCCAACAGCTGCCCGGCACAGGGATGACGTGCCAGGCTCGGAGCTCATACCTGGCGGACGAGGTGCTGTGGGGTCACCGCTTCACCCCGCTGCTGAGCCTGGAGGAGGGCTTCTACGAGGTGGACTACGGGGGCTTCCACCAGACCGTGCCGGTGCCCACCCCGGCCTGCAGCGCCCGGCAGCTGGCGGCGGCGGCTGCCCGCCGTGATGCCCATCTCTACTGGTCCATCCCCAGTCGCCTGGACCAGCCTCTGGAGGAGGCGGCGGTGGCGGCAGGGGGGGACCCCGACACTCCCTGGGAGAGCAATGGCACCCTGGCCAGCCCCGAGGCGCGATGATGGGCTGCAGGGGTGCTGAGTGCCCTGCTGCCCCCCGCCGCACTTGCTTTTAATAAACCACCCGCCCCTTCTGATGGTGGTGGTCGTCTTGGGGTGCGGGGTCTTGAATTTGGGGCATGTGCCTGGGTTTGGGGGTGCCAATCCCGTGCCCGCGGGGGAATTCCGAGTGAGACAGGGGCTGGGGGCTGGCAGGAGGGACAGAGGGGACAGTGAGGAGTGGCACCGCGCACCCTGTGCTTCCCCCCCCCACTGTATTGCGAGCCCCGAAGCTCTGCAGGCACGCAGACCCCCAGGGTGGGCAGGGGGCTCTCCACGGACACAGGGACCCCCGGGGTGCGCAGGTGGCACCAAGACCCCCGGGACACCAAGGGCGTGGGGTCACTAAGGCGTCCAGGGGGTGAATGCAGAGCCACGAGCCCCCCCTGCCCCCCCCAGCAGCAGGGGGGTGTGCTTGGGGAAGCGGGCGGGGCCGAGCCGGGGCTGAGCGATCCCCCCGCCCCCCGCCCCGCCCCCAGCCCGGCCGGCGGCCGCCCACGACGCGGGTGAGGCGGGGGAGCGTGGAGCTGTGCCCGCACCCCAGACACCGTGCGTGGGTCCCCGCGCCCCCCCATCCGGAGCGGGGCGGAGCCCGGCCCCCCCCGGGGCTCCCGGGTCCCCACGGGTGTGTGTGCACGCGCGGGTTGGCAGGGGGCGGGGTGTGTGTGTGTGTGCGCGCACACGCGTGTTGCCGTGAGCGGCGGGACACACACACACAGACACACACAGAGACACACGGACACACACACACAGAGACACGCGAACACACACAGACACAGACACACAGACACAGACACAGACACACGGACACACACACGGACACACGGACACACGGACACACACACACACAGAGACACACGGACACACACACACACACGGAGACACGGGAACACACACACACAGAGACACACGGACACACACACACACACGGAGACACGCGAACACACACAGACACAGACACACACACACACACACACACACACAGACACACGGACACACGGACACACACACAGAGACACGCGAACACACACAGAGACACACACACACGGAGACACGCGAACACACACAGACACACACAGACACAGACACACACACACACACACAGACACACACAGAGACACACACACACAGAGCCCCCCCGTCCCCCGTGTCCCCATGTCCCCCCGGCTGCCACATTCCTCCCGCCCACGGCAGCAGCTGCGCAGGGTGGGGGCGGCGGGGCACGGTCCTCGGGGGGGGGGGGGGGGGGGGGCACACGCATGTGCATGGCGCCAGCCCCCCCACCCCCCACCCCCCGCTGGGGTACCCGCCACCGCTACCCCCTCCGGCAGGGAACCGGGGCAACTGGGAGGCCGGGGCTGCAGCGGGGGGCGGCGGGGCGGACCCCCGGGACCCCCGTGGGGCCGGGGTGGGGGCGCGGCACGTGGCGCCTGCTCCCGCGTCATCTGTTTGCTCAGCTTGGGGGACAGCGGGGGGGGGACAGCGGGGGGCACAGGCCGGGTAAACACCCCCCAACCGGCCTCGGCATGCCCGGCCCCTGCTGGGGGATGGGACGATGGGGGGGCTGGGATAAACTGGGGGGCGCGGGGGTGCTGGGGGATATTGGGGCAGACTGGGGGGACTGGGATGGATTGGGGGCACTAGAAGGAACAGGGGGACAGGGATGGACTGTGGGCACTAGGACAGACTGGGGGCACTGGGATAGACTGTGGGGACTGAAGGTGTTGAAGGATTTTGGGGCAGATTGGGGGGACTGGAATAGACTGGAGGCACTGGGAGGTACTGGGGCAGACGGGAGACGGGCAGAGAGAGAGGTGCTGGTGCAGATGTGTGGGAACTGGGAGAGACTGGGGTGGACTGCAATGGGTGGGGAGGTGCTGGGGGAGATGGCAGACTAGGCAGTAGTGGGACAGACTGGAGGGGCACTGGGACAGACTGGGGCAGGCTGGGAGGTACTGAGACAGATGGGGTGCTGGCATGGACTGGGGGGGACTGGTCCAGACTGGGGATACTGGGTTATACTGGGAGCGTGAAGCTGGACCAGGGGGACTGGTGCAACAGACTGGGACGTGGAGATGCTGGGTGCACTGGTGCAAACTAGTGGCACAGGCGTAGAGGGGCTGTGGGCCCCACAGCCATTGCCCCCCCCCCCCCCCCAGTGCCCTTGGGCTGCCCTTGAAGGTTGCCATGGCGACTAAGCCGGACCCTGGGGGGCCGGGGGGAGAGCGTGTGAGGGGGTGCGTGTTACTGGGAGGGGGCCCTGGAGCAGGACTGGGGGCACTGGGGCTGCGGGGCAGGGCTGGGGGGCACCAGGGTGGGCATGGGGGGTGTCAGGACGTGTCCCCAGGCACAGCCAGTCCCCGGGCACAGCCGCATCCCCGGGCACAGCCGGTCCCCGGCACAGTTGTCCCTGGTCACAGCCCCCCCCCCGGTACAGCCCCCCCGGGCCCTGGCCTTTCCCTGGCTAATTTTAGCCACCCCGCGTTCCCGCTTGCTGCCCGGTGGCACCAGCGTCCCCGTCAGGGCAGCAGCATACGGGGAGAACTGGGGACATGCTGGGGTGGGGATCAGCACCCCCTCCAAACTGTCCCCCTGGCGCCACCCCCTGCTCTGGAAGGGGGGGGGGGGCCTTCAGGGAGGGACCCAGGTGTCCGAGCAGCCCGTGACCCCCCCGCTGCCACCCACGCCGTGGGGTCTGCGTGGGGCACCCGGACGTCAGGGTCCCCCGCCACCCCCCAGCAGGTGGGGGGGGTCAGAAAGGGGCACCCCCCGGCCCGGACACCTGGGTTCCCAGCGCTCAGCCGGGACCCCCCACTGCCCCGGCCGGCTGGGTCCCACGCGGGGGGTGTCGTGGAACGGGAGGGACTCGGAGACCCCCAGCACGGCCGGGGGGGGGGGGGCGGGAAGAGCCCACCCCCCATAACCAGGGCAACCGGGGCGGGGGGTCCGGGGGCCCGGCCAGGAGGGGCCGGGGGGGGGCAGGCCCGGCCAGGGGGCGGGGGGCGGGAGCGGGGGGGGGCCGGCCCGGGCGGGGCCGGGAGGGTTTTTCTCGGCCGCCGCCGCCGCCGCCGCCCCCGAGTGCCCCGGGCCGAGAGCAGCGACGGCAGCGCCATGGGCAGAGGGGTGAGTAGGGGCGGCCCGGGGCGCCCGCTGCCCCCCCCCCACGCCCACGCGGGGCGCACACCCACGCGGGGCACACCCCCCCTCCCCCACATACATACCCCCCCGGAGCGCCCACCCCTGCGGGCACCCGCTTGCTGCCACCCGGCACCTGGCCCTGGCGCCCACCCGTATCACCCACCTGCTGGCAGCCGGCACCTGCCCGGGCGGGACCCCCCCCCAGGGCGCCCACCCAGCCGCTGCCACCTGTGGGTGCTGTCCCCATCAGGTGCTGCCCCCCGCACCCCACCCCAGGGTCCCATGGCCACTCTCCCCTCCCCTCCTCGGTGCCACTGGCACCCACGTGCCCCCTCACCGGGGTCCCACTGTTCCCCCGTGACCCCCGACAGGGGTGGGCGGCTGCCCAAACGTCTGAGTCCCCCCCCTCGCTTCGGGGAAGGAATTTGGGGGGGGGGGGGAGCGGGGCGGTCCCCCATGGTGGGGAAACTGAGGCACGGAGCCGGGGTGCCCCCGTGGAGGATCCCCCCGCGCCTGTCTCCCACTCGTGCCCGTGCCCCCGTGCCCGTGGCCCCGGCTGCTCCGCGCCAGGGTCCCGGTGCCGTGGCAACGGCCGCGGGGGGGCCCCGAGCCGAGGCTGGCACCTCGCCCAGCCCCCCCCGTCCCACCGGGCCCCCCTGTCCCGCCTGGCACAGCCAGGACCCCCCACGCCGGGACCCTCCGTTCCTTGGGCACCCATGCAAAAGTGGGGAGACGCCAGAGGACGTGGGACAGCGGGTGTCGTCGTGTCCCCCCTCCCCGTGGGTGTCCCCAGATGGGTGTCCCTCCGGGCAGTCTGTCCTCAAGGAAACGCCGGGGTGGGGGAGGGCGGGGGGATGCACATACACACCACCCCCCCCCCGCCCTGTGCCACCCTCCTGCCCCCCCGAATCCCGGGATGCCCCTTCAGCCCACCCCCAAAGCCAGAGTGGCCCCGCGTGGAGGGCTGGGGCGCCCCGTGTCCTGGGGGAGCGGGCAGCAGAGCCCCCCCCCGCCTGGGAGTGCCCCGTGGGGGGGTGTGTGGAGATGGGCACCCCCGTGTCCCCGTCCCCGCGGTAACACGACCCCTCTGCTCCCGGCCGTTGTTCTTGGCACCGGGGCCGTTTTCCATGACCGCATCGGCCCCCCCCGGCCCCCCCGGCCCCACGCTGGGGCACCCGCCACCCCCCCGGCCCCTTCCTGCTCCTGCCAACCTCTGTCCCGGCCAGCAGAGCTGCCGCCAACGTGCCACCGGGCCCTGCCAGCCCTGGGGGACCCCCTGCCGCCAGCCGCGCGGGGGCGGG
The DNA here is from genome assembly GCF_015220075.1 of Falco rusticolus. Taxonomy (NCBI): domain Eukaryota; kingdom Metazoa; phylum Chordata; class Aves; order Falconiformes; family Falconidae; genus Falco; species Falco rusticolus. The sequence continues at coordinate 284,861 of NC_051205.1, read as the reverse complement.
GGGGGGGAGCTGTGTCACCCCCCCCCCAGGGAGAGTGGGCAGGGAGTGTGTCCCCCGCCTGCCTCTCCCCAACACCTCGGTGCTGGCGGTGTGTTCTTCTGCCTGGCTTGTGGGGACCCCCACGGCCACAGGGACCCCCCAACAGTCACAGTGCCATTCCCATGGCCCTGGGGACCCCCCCCTCCTGGCCACAGTGCCACCCCTACAGCCCCAGGGACAGTGCCACCCCCATGGCCACAGGGCCACTGCTGTGGTCACAGTGACTCCGCCGTGGCCACAGTGACACCTCCACTGCCACACTAACACCCCTGTGACCACAGTGACACAGCCCCCCCCCCCCCATGGCCCTAGGGACACCCCTACGACTGCAGTGAACACCCCCCCCCCCCCCCCAGTCCTGGCGACACCCCCACAGCCACAGTGCCACCCTCACCTTTGCTGCCACCCCCCCCCCCATGGTGTTCTCCCCCACCCTGGGACACCTCCCCCACTCCCTGCCTGTGGTGCCCCCCATGCCCACGCTGCCACCGGTGCCTGCAGTCCCCCCCGTGCCCATGGTGACGCCCCGTACCCTCGATGATGCCTGTGGCCACGGTGACCCCCATGCTGGCGGTGACATCCATGCCCATGGTAATGCCCGTGCCCACGGCGAGGGCTGTGCCGCCGGCAGTGCCAGCCACACCGGCGGTGCCAGCGTGCCCACGGGGTCCTGCGCCCACAGGCCGGCCGGGAGTACTCACCCGCTGCCACCACCTCCGAGAATGGCGGTGGCAAGAGGAAGCAGAAGGAGAAGGAGCTGGATGAGCTGAAGAAGGAGGTCAACTTGGTGAGGAGGGGACCAGGGGGATGCAAGGGACAGCTGACAGTGCCACCCCAGCCAGGGTGACATGGTGATGTGTGCCCGACAGGATGACCACAAGCTGTCCCTGGATGAGCTGGGCAGGAAGTACCAGGTGGACCTGTCCCGGGTGAGATGTCCCCATGTCCCACCCTCGATGCCATCACCAGCATCCCACATCCCTCCCATGGGTGACACCCAGCTGTGTCCCATCCCCTCTCAGCATCCCTGTCTCCATGGGTGACACCCAACTGTGTCCCCTGCCCCCTCCCAGCTCCCTGTCCCCATGAGTGACCCCTGGCCATATACCCTGTCCCCTGCTGTCCCTGTGGGTCCCCCCAGCCATGACCCCCGTAGCCCCACATGCTCTGGCCATGGCACCCTGCTCTGCTGGACCCACAGGTTGTCCCTTGCCCAGGACCTCTGTGTCCCCCAGTGTTCCCCCCAGCCCTGGGTGTCAGCGTGTCCCCGCTCCGCAGGGCCTGACCAACGCACGGGCAGCCGAGATCCTGGTGCAGGACGGCCCCAATGCCCTGACTCCCCCCCCCCACCACGCCTGAGTGGGTCAAGTTCTGCCGGCAGCTCTTCGGGGGCTTCTCCATCCTCCTCTGGATTGGGGCCATCCTCTGCTTCCTGGCGTACGGCATCCAGGCTGCCATGGAGGACGAGCCCTCCAACGACAACGTGAGGGCACCCCGGGGGGCACGGGCACTGGCGGGGATGGGCATCACGGGGATACAGGTGGTGTGGGGGTGCACGAGCATGGTGGGGGGCATAGGCGCTGTGGGGGCACCCTGAAGGACACGTGCATTGCTGGGCATGGGCACCATGGGGACATAGGCACTGGAAGGGCATGGGCACCCTTGGCAGGGGCATAAGCACCCGGGGCAGGCGGGGCGGGGGGGCACAGGCATCATGGGGACAGGGGTGTTGTGGGGCTGATGAGCGGTCTGGGGTGCATGGGTGACGTAAGGAGAACAGGCATTCTGGGGGCTCGGGGGTCCCCGCCACCATGTGCCAGCTCTTGCAGGGTCTGGATGTGGGGGGCAAGTGGGTCAGGCTGGCACAGGGGTCCCCTCCCTAGCACCCTGCCCTGGGGCGCCTGGGGGGGTCCCACTCCTCACCTCAGGGTGCTGGGTGCTGAGGTGTCACCTGGGTCCCAGCTGTACCTGGGGGTGGTGCTGGCTGCTGTCGTCATCGTCACCGGCTGCTTCTCCTACTACCAAGAGGCCAAAAGCTCCAAAATCATGGACTCCTTCAAGAACATGGTGCCCCAGGTAGGAGCCCTGGGTGGGCACCCGGCTTGGTATGGGGGTCCCGGGTGGCGTGGGGGTGCCTGGGCATCCCTCAGGGTGCACTGTGCCCTGGCAGCAAGCACTGGTGATCCGCGAGGGTGAGAAGATCCAGATCAACGCAGAGAACGTGGTGGTGGGCGACCTGGTGGAGGTGAAGGGGGGGGACCGGGTGCCCGCTGATATGCGCATCATCTCCTCCCATGGCTGCAAGGTGAGCGGGCACCAGGACTAGCATGGGGTGGGCACTGGTGGTGATGTGGGGTGGGCACCACAGGTAGCACAGGGTGGGCACCAGGGCTGGCATGGGGACAGCCAGGCTGGCCCAAGTGCAGCTGAGCCTGGTGGTGCCCGCCGGCACCCACCCATGCCTGCGGTGCCAGGTGGACAACTCGTCGCTGACGGGGGAGTCAGAGCCACAGACTCGCTCACCCGAGTTCACCCATGAGAACCCGCTGGAGACCCGCAACATCTGCTTCTTCTCCACCAACTGCGTAGAAGGTGGGTCAGCGGGGGGTCCCTGCCCATGCCGGGGGTCCCTGGTGCCCCCTGGGGCTGCATCACCCTCCCTGTCCTGCCAGGCACCGCCCGTGGCATCGTCATCTCCACGGGGGACCGGACAGTGATGGGGCGCATCGCCTCGCTGGCCTCGGGGCTGGAGGTGGGGCGCACGCCCTCGCCTGGAGATCGAGCACTTCATCCGCCTCATCACTGGTGTTGCCGTCTTCCTCGGCCTCTCTTCTTCATCCTCTCCTCATCCTGGGCTACACCTGGCTGGAGGCCGTCATCTTTCTCATCGGCATCATTGTGGCTATGTCCTGAGGGGCCTGCTGGCCACTGTCACTGTAAGTGCCACCAGGGGAGCAAAAGGGGTGGCATGGGGTGTGTGTGGGGGCACTGGTTTCACTGGGAGGGAGGTGGTGAGCTGGTTCTGCTGGGCGATGCTGGTGCACCCAGCCAGTGTGGTGCCTGGTGCTTGCTGACACCTG